>NC_134784.1:16420875-16520875 GCF_046742065.1 Oratosquilla oratoria
GAAACATATTTCCAACGCTGTTGTGCTGCCAATTTTAACTGTGTTGTCTGTGTAGAAACCATCATAAAAACATAAAGACATGAGAATAAAGGAGACTGCAAGAGACCATAAGGCCTACACTAGGCAGCTCCGTATCCATCACCACCTGTCATCCCCATCCATAAAGTTGTCTAATCGTTTTTTAAAGCAACTGATAGTTTCAGCTCTTACTACACCCTATTAGTAAACCAATTCTTGCCTATTTCCTTCTTAAATCTAAATTTGTCCAGTTTATACCCATTACTGCGAGTCCTGCTCTGTTGTTTTATTATGATGACCCTGTTTGCATCACCCTTTGATCCGCTTGAACACTTCCATTAGATCACCTCGCACTCTGCGTCTTTCTAGAGAATGTAAGTTAAGGTGCCTAAGCCTCTCTTCGTAAGGCAAATTTCTGAGTCCATGTATCATTTTGGTCATTCTTCTCTGTACTGATTCTAGTGAATTTATGTCCATTCTGTAGGACGGAGACCAAAACTGTACCGCATAGTCAAGGATGGGTCTAACTATCGCTAGATAGAGTTTAATAATTACCTCTGCACTTCTATTCGTTACCGCCCTAGTAATGAAACTTAATGCACTGTTAGCTTTATTTCTGGCGCTAATGCACTGCTCCTGGTTTTAAGGTCCGGACTCACCAGAACTCCCAAGTCCCTGTCGCACTCAGATTTTTCTAAAAACGTGTCAACTAAGCTGTATCTATTTCCGGGGTCGTGTAGCCCAACGTTTAACACGCTACACTTAGAAATATTGAAGTTCATTTGCCATTTCACCGACCGGATTTTTTTCATTCCGTCAGGCTATTTCATTTATCTATGCGGTATTCATTCCGCTGAGAAGGATTCTGTAGTCTTGTGAAAGAACTACTGTATTGGTGCATCAATCATCAGTTGGGGGCATTATACGCCAGGGAGCGAGTTGCTTCATTCACACGCTGGCGCCAGTCCCCATGGACTCTCCGAACAAGTTTCCATACGCTCACCCTTCCTTCCCACCCTAAACTACTCTCAACTTGCCCCAGCCATGAATTCTGTTGGTGTCGCCTTCGTTTCCTCCATGTGAGTAGGATCAATATCGTGGAAACATGCCACGTGCCCATATAGCCGGAGTTGACGTTCACGAACTATGTTGGCAATTGGTCTAAATTGAGTCTCGTAGTATTCTCTAGTTTGATACAAAGTCATTCCAGCGATACCCCATGATTCTCTGAAAGCACTTGGTACCAGAAACATCGAGACGCCTATGGGTAAATTGTTTTGTTTATTTCTTTATAAAAAAGAGTATAATTTTATTATAATGTCCATGAGGTGAGGCAGCTGGTCTTTTATTGATACCAGGTACTACCGTATCGTCGAATTGTTAGCGACTACACTGGCTTCCTCACTGGTCACCCACCAGTGAGGAGGGCATGTTGGACACCTAGACGGAGGAAAAAGAAAAACACCAAAAGGGTAGATGAACTCTTTGAGTCGGTGGCCATCCAACCTCATTATGGGTCACTAATCCACATGTTTGACGTGCATGGCATACCTGCAGAGCCTGGAGTCACGAGTTCTGGAGGTTGAGTGATGTCCCAGTGCTGTTGTTGCACTGAGATGTCCTCCTGGTTCTAAAATCACGCCTCTTTTGTCCTCCATTCAGGCCAGGACAGGTGGCCCCTCATGGCTTGAAGAAGCAAATCGGCTGGGCTGCCTGACTTGAATATTTGGCTTAAGCATGCCCTAAGTCAAGCAACTACCACCTGGGCCGACACCACACGGTCCGCGGTCGTCTTCCACTAGTGTCAAGCTGGTGGGTGTGAATACTCTTCCATGATCCCTGGAACTATTGTGTTGATATGTATACCCAAATCCTAGTCTCCCTTCACTGGGCTCGTTGGTGTTTGGTAGCATAGAGGGTGAATCATATATGTACATGACAACCATATTTGATACCTATGGTGGGGGGGGGCTTGCAATATATCCCTGTCAAAACCAACGAAACCCACTCTTTGTGTTGCCGGATGTTGCTAAAGAGGCACAAACGCGTCAAGCCAAGACTGGGGTGAATTTCCGGCGGGCTCTTCGTGTAGGGGCCTGGAACATTTTTTCAGGACAATCGACTACTCTTTTTTTATCAACAAGGCTCAGGAAGCTCAGATCGGATATAGTGGTTCTCTTAGAGATGAGACCAGGCCGATAAGGCCCACCTTGCGGGAGTAATTGTAGGCATATCTAGCCGACTACAGCACGCCGTTTAAAGATTATTTCGGTTGAGCGTATGATCCTGGTAAGGGTTTCATCTCTCTTTTTGCAGTATATACTCCTACTGAGGCGTAGCCTATAAACTTAAAGAGAATATGATATTCTATGCTATGCTTGAATCTATAGTCGACCAAAATTTATTGTTTTAGGCGATTTTAATGCGGTTACTAGCACTGATATGGTTGGCTATAGCATATCATAGACTTGTGGTTGAAACACTCGTAGTGTATATCAAATCAAGAAGAAACTCGGGGATAATGCGTGTGTCCGAGAGTATACGGTAGTAATCTCTAAGAGGTTTGAAGTAATTGACGCTCTTGGAGACCCCAATGAACATTGGGACATCTTTATACGCGAATCTCTGAAAGCTGCCGAGTAGTGCGTTGGAGAGTGTCAAAGGTCGAGGAGTATAAAGTTGGGCTGTATTGCCAGAATGCTGTCAGTGGACTAAATCTGTTATGAGGATGGATAAGGAGAGGTGATTTAGGAGAATCGCTGAGGATGTCGAGGAATATTTTAATGCAAATAACCTCAGGCCTTCCTATCGAGCCTTTAAGAAACTCCACTCCAAATACGAGACCCAGGGGAGCACAATCTAACTCTGCCTAACTAAACATAAATAAAAACAAACCTAACTTAAAATATCTAACTAAAAAAACAAAAACCTAACCTAACCTTACCCCAGAGGGAGAGTCGTGTACAGAGCACTGTGAGGTACATGTGAGAAACCTGGGCCCAAGAGGGTATGCGTGAGGCCTAGTCAAAGTTGAGGTTCTGGCTGGATTTTTACCTTTCCGCCTCTAACGCCCGCACCTTTGGCCTGATTGGTCTTCAAGTGACATCCGCAGAGAGCCTCGTGGCCCTCGACCTGCGGGCGAGATAAAGGCCCAATCGGAGCCAGTGGCCAAAATGACCCTCAAATCTCACAGGGTACCCATGGATTTTTTAGCGCAATCGTCATGTCGGGTGATTTTGGCCCAATCTTGCCCCAGATAGAAATAGTCGTGCACAGAGCATTGTGAGGTACATGTAAAGAACCTGGACCTATGGGCGTGTGCTTGGGGCTCAGCCAAAATTGAGGCTCTGGCTGGAAATCTCCATTATATGTGATCGTAATCTGCTCCTGGATATGAGCAATGGAGAAGTATATCTGGTTTTTGTGGAATACTTCTGTTATTGATATTCGTAAACACTCTAGTGTTTACTAGAGTTGCCAGAACGTGACAAATTTGGCATTGATTTAATAAATTCCGTTTTTTATGCCACTTTCTTTGGGCACGAATAATTTGGTGTTGTAAACTGGCAAGACTGATTTATTGCTTAGTGTTGTTACGAAGATGAAACACCATAAAACAAAATGCACAATCATTATTACTAATGTTGTATACCCTTGTCTTCAAGAATCGATAACCAAAGACGTAAAACCTTATTTCCCTTTTAATGATGAGTCGACTAAACACTAGTGTTTACTAGAGTTGCCAGAACGTGACAGATTTGGCACTGATATAATAAATTCCGTTTTTTTATGCCACTTTCTTTGGGCACGAGTAATTTGGTGTTATAAACTGGCAAGATTAATTTATTGTATAGTGATGTTACAAAGGTGAAACGCCATAAAACAAAATGCACCATTATTCTTACTAATGTTGTATACCCTTGTCTTCAAGAATCGATAATCAGAGACGTAAAACCTTATTTCCCTTTATTGATGAGTCGACTGACGTCTCTTACAAAGCACCTGTGCATGTGTGAGATGTTTAATGATTCTTCCCTATATAGTATATGTAGTAATTCTTCCCTATATAGTATGTGTAGTAAATTCCCCATATAGTATGTTCAGTAATTATTCCCTATATAGTATATGTAATACTTATGCACTCTATAGTATTTTTTATGTAATCTGCGTAGTGGGAAAAATACTACATATGCTATATAGGGAAGAATTACTAAAGATATTTCAAGGAGGATGTGCCACCAATTGTAACAAAAATTGGTGCTACTATAGCATGAGGTCTACTACACTATAGCGTGAGATCTACCTCCCATTAGCACTATAGCGTGATGTCTATCATTTCCATATATTCATTTTAGTGATAAACACATATTTTGAACACATCCTAGGAACGACTTAGTTGGATTTCTGATTTCATTCATATTAAAGGAAGAGATGTACAAATAAACATGTTATCATATAGTTCCATACATTTAATCTAGCAATGCACACTTCGTACATCTTCTAAGAATGACACAAATAGGGTAGGTTAGATCAGGTCACGTTTTTTATGTATTTGGGCAGGACACATGTTTGATGGACAGGTGCAGGGAGAGTCCCGGAGGAACGCGGGTCAATAGGTAGACTTCAGGCTGCACCTGGGAAGGCGTCGAACGCCGGTAGACCTCATGCTATTATAGCACCCACAGTGGTCCACTGGGTAATATTATAAGATTAGGTACTGACAGTGCATACATTTTGTGTGGAGCTCACACCTCTGTGTGCACGAAGATAACAGAACATTTTCCTCGTCGCGTTTTAGTCAAATGTGTTTGCCTTTTTGTGTGTGTGTGTGTGTGTGAAATTGCAAAATGGTTTGAATTTAGTTATGTTAGACTGGCGGCACATTAGGCATTTCTTGCTAGCATGCTACACGCTTTTGTTACGTTGATTGCACTGGTCAACAAAAAATTTGTCCCAAGGAAAACGATAGCTTTATATTTTATGTTTTTACATGCAGAATCCAAAAATAATGTCCAATTTTTTTCATCGCCCACATTTTATGTGTTCCACGGTATGTTACGTTACGTGGGATAAATTTCAATCAAGCGGTTGGCAACACTGCGTGAGATTATCATGCATTTTCAGCCAATCTGTTCTTCAAGTGAACTACATTTATTGAGTCGGGGAGATCTGAATGATCTTGTGCGGATTTAAACTTGTCAAAAAAACAATCTGAACTTTTGCTTCCAGGTTAAAGGGCTAGAATCTTCTCCAGAAAGAATCCAAAGTTAGCTTTTATCGTAAGCAATATTGTGATTTTGAATAGTTTTTCTCACTTGAGGATGGTTTGGTGTTTTGCACTGATGTATATTCTGTTATGGAGGAACTTAATCATAAATATGACAGGAATGAGTTGCGCTTGTTTTTGACTCTTCAAAAGTGAGTCTGAAAGCTGTTTTGCTCCACAATGGAAATAAGTTTCTTTCTGTTCTTCTGATCCATGCAGCTAACATGAAGGAAACATATGAGTTTGAAGCTTCTATTACAGAAAGTTAAGTATGAAGAACATAAATGGAATATCTGTGGTGACCTAAAGGTTGTGGCACTTTTACTTGGAATGCAGATGGGTTACAGTTTTGCTGCTTTCTCTGTGAGTGGGACAATCGTGATAAGAAAAATCATTATGAAAAGAATGTGTGGCCAAAACAATCTCTAACCCCAGGAGAGAAAAATGTCGGCAAACCTCCTTTTGTTGATTCAGAGAAAATTTATCTGCCTCCTGTGCATATTAAGCTAGGGCTGATGGAAAAAAAAAAGTTAAAAGTATGGATAGAACTGGAAAGGGATCCACATATTTGAAAAATAAGTTTCCTAGAGTGACGCAAAAATCAAAGGTATTTTTGTTGGACCACAGATTAGGGAACTGATGAGAGACCAGAATTTTGATGAAAAGCTAAATATTTTTGAAAAAGAAAAATGCATGGTTGTCGTTTAAGAAAGTCTTCGCAGAGTTTAGGGAAATCACAAAGCAAATAACTATTCTGAAATCGTAAAAAAGCTATTGACAACTTACAAGGCCTCGGGATGCAATATGAGCCTAAAAATCCACTTTTTATATCCTCACTTGGAGTTTTTCTCCGTAAATCTTGGCGCCGTCAGCGATGAGCACGGTGAGAGGTTTCACCAGGACATTCTGAACATGAAAATCCGGTATCAAAGAAAATTGAGCTCTTCAGTGTTGGCTGATTACTGTTGGACACTAAAAAGGGATCTCCCAGTGTCGTGATAAGGTTCGGACAAGCCAGGGTAATGAGACTCACAATAACACTAACACTAAGATTTAATGGTTAATATGCTCGGAGGCCACGGACGAGGGCTCGTAGAGGGAAGGTCCGGAGTGAAGCCCTCTTCAAATGCCGTGGCTGAGAGCGAAGGGCCACAGGAAGGAGCTAGGCGACTTGCTAGAGAGAACTGGTCCCGAGGCGTCTTGCTGGGGAGAACTGGTCCCGAGGCGACTTGCTGGGGAGAACTGATACCGAGGCGGCTTGCTGGAGAGAACTGGTCCCAAGGCGGCTTGCTGGGGAGAACTGGTCCCGAGGCGGCTTGCTGGAGAGAACTGCTGCTTGGAGTTGTGCCCGGGAGAGAACTTGCGACTTGCGACTTGCTAGGTAAGACCACCCGCTTGCGCGGGATCGGTTTTTGTGGGAGGGGAAGAATGTCTGTAAGAAAATGAAAAGATAGTAGTGTATAAAAGAGGGTTATTGCCACCGGGCGATTAAGCGAGCGATCAGGGGCTGTTGGTGGTCGTGGCTCGGGAGAAATGGACAGGGAACTCGGACGGCGGCGCCGACGGCCGGGATTAGAATCACCAAAAGTTCAGAAAATGGTAGGAGGCGTAGTAGTAGAGAAAGGTGGAAAAATGGAAAAATCTTTAGTAGGAGGTAAACTAAAATGAGAAGATTTAGTATAAGAGAAAGTTAGAAAGGAAGCGAACTTTAGTCGAAGAAAAAGTAAGTGTAGATGTTTGTGCGTGGGTCGTAGCTATGTTCGTGAGAGGTGTGTGTATGTATCTTACGGGAAGTGAGTAGAGTTCACTTTCCGCGTGTAGAGAGCGCGTTCCTGTTCAGCCCCAGGTTAGGAGAGAAATGATTATAATTCTGATTTGCTAGGTAAGACCACCCGCTTGCGCGGGATCGGTTTTTGTGGGAGGGGAAGAATGTCTGTAAGAAAATGAAAAGATAGTAGTGTATAAAAGAGAGCTATTGCCACCGGAGGGAACTGAATTCTGAATTCTGAAATCCTAGGAAAGACCACCCGCTTGCGCGGGATCGGTTTTTGTGGGAGGGGAAGAATGTCTGTAAGAAAATGAAAAGATAGTAGTGTATAAAAGAGGGCTATTGCCACCGGGCGGTTTAGCGAGCGATTAGGGGCTGTTGGTGGTCGTGGCACGGGAGAAATGGACTGGGAGCTTGGACGGCGGCGCCGACGCGGGGATTAAAAACAGATTACAATCACCAAAAGTTCAGAAAATGGTAGGAGGCGTAGTAGGAGAGAAAGGTGGAAAAACGGAAAAATCTTTAGTGGGAGGTAAACTGAAATGAGAAGATGTAGTATAAGAGAAAGTTCGAAAGGAAGCGAACTTTAGTCGAAGAAAAAGTAAGTGTAGATGTTTGTGCGTGGGCCGTGGCTATGTTCGTGAGAGGTTGTGTGCATCTTACGGGAAGTGAGTAGAGTTCACTTCCCGCGTGTAGAGCGTGTTCCTGATTAGCCCCAGGTAAGGCATGATCTCTCCTGCTTTTCCCCAGGTTGGGTTTGAATTGTTTGTGCATGCTTGTAGCCTGTCAATCAATGGGCTACATGCAATATTATTATTACTATTATTAGAAAATGGAGAAAAGTAGGAGGTGAGCCAGCTGTTGTTTGCGGACGACACTGCGCTTGTGGCAGGGTCAGAGGAGGGATTGAGGAAGCTGGTGGCAGAGTTTGGGAGAGTATGCGATAGAAGAAAGCTAAAGATAAATGTGGGTAAAAGTAAGGTGATGAGATGTACAAGGGGTGAAAGTGGCAGTAGACTGGAAGTGAACATTAAGGGAGACCGACTGGAGGAAGTGGATAGTTTTAGATACTTGGGTGCAAGTGTAGCAGGAAAAGGTGGAGTGAAGGTGGAGGTAGAATGTAGATTGAGAGAAGCGAGTAAATGCCTTGGTGGTTTAAAGAGTGTAATGAGGAATAGACATTTGGGAATGGATGCGAAGAGGAGACTGTATGAAGGAGTGATTGTGCCAACAGCACTGTATGGGGCAGAAACGTGGAACATAAGAGAAGAAGAGAGAAGGAGTTTGAATGTGTTTGAGATGAGGTGTCTGAGAAGTATGGTGGGGGTTACTAGGCTGGATAGAGTGAGAAATGAGGAGGTGAGGAGGAGAACAGGGGTGAAAAAGGAGCTGGGAGATAGGGTTGATGGAAGAATATTAGGATGGTTTGGACACATGGAAAGAATGAGTGAAGAAAGACTAGTAAAAGAGGTATGGAAGGCAGATGTGGAGGGTGTGAAGATGCGGGGACGTCCGTGGATGCGGTGGATGGATGGGGTGACGGGGGCTTTGGGGAAGAGGGAATGTCTGTTGAGGAAGGAAGGGAGAGGACGGAAGACAGAGGTGAGTGGAGAATGGTTGTATATGGAGGATGTGGGGATTGCATGAGGCGGACTGGGCGGGGGGGGGGGGGGGGAGGGGAGTATGTGTGAGTAAATTTTGACGCAGCCCGAAGGGATTTCTCCCCGTCCTCGCCTTATATGCAAAGGGGGACGGAGAGGAGGGGTCGCCGATTAAATGAAGCGGCCTTGCTGTGGATGTACTGTGTCTTGCGACACTGCTTCTGACCCAGGGCGGTGGGCAGGGTGCAGGGATGACCCGTCATCCAGGAGGTGCTCAGATGAGAGGAAGGGTGGGAGGGGTGTGGAGTGTATTTAGGGATGAAATGGGTGGGAGTGTTTTTATGCCTTTCCCTTTTTGGCTACCTCCCTTGGAAGGGGGAAAAAGCCTTGGTATATGTATGTATGTATGTACTATTATTATTATTATTATTATTATTATTATTATTATTATTATTATTATTATCATTATTATTATTATTATTACTATTATTATTATTATTATTATTATTATTATTATTATTATTATTATTATTATTATTATTATTATTATTATTATTATTATTATTATTATTATTATTATTATTATTATTATTACTATTATTATTATTATTTCATTATTATTGCTAACACCAGTCAAAGCTGGTGAAGGGGTGTATTATTAATAGGTACGGTTATACACGTCTTATCGTGTACACCGCACGTGGGACGGGCGCAGCTGACAGATAGTCTGTGCGGTGTGGTCTAGGTGTAATGTGTTGTATTAGGTGTTTGTGTCTGTCGTGCAGTTTTTCTAGGTGTCTTGAGTGAAGTTTGTGTTTGTGTTGGTTGAGTGGACGGATGTTGGAAATTCGGTGTAGAGACTCAGTAGTTCTGAAGTCGCTCCATGGCGAACCCGTGATGAACTTGACAGCGGCATTCTGAACCCTCTGATGGTCGTAGTTATTAGTGGGACATGCCAGCTGGCTTAGTCACGGGGACTGGCACAGAATCGGTCTGACGAGGGCTAGGTACAATCGCTCCCTGTTTGCGGAAGTGTGGGGTCCAGGTAAGGCCACTATCAAGTGTGCTACCCAGCTCACAGGTATGGTCCTTCACTGGGATGTTTGTGTTGTTTATTTTAAGAGGAGTGTTTGTGATTGTTCTGTTGGTTCGCTTGCAGCAGAAGTATACAGCATTGCATTTCGACGCGTTGGTCTTAATGGGCCACTGTTGCTCCCACGCGTGTGCCCCGTCCAGGATGTTTTGCATTACGTGTAACGCTCCCTGCAGCGTTTTGTTTCTGCTGATGTGGTTAGTGTCGTCCGCATACGAAAGAGTTAGAGCCCGGTTGCGTGGATAAGCTGGCTCTGGCAGGTCATTCGTATATAGATTGTAAAAGAGTGGGGGCAAGGACTGACCCTTGCGGTACTCCAGCCTTCGGCACAAAAGGTTGGGACAGACAGCCCCGCCACTTCATTCTTATTGTCCTGTCGTCCAGGTAGTTGCAGAGCAACCTTGTGAACGGCAGGGCAAAGTCGAAATTGTGGTACAATTTGTACTTTAAGGCCTTCATGTCAGATAGTATCGAATGGCTTCTCCAAATCATTACAAACCAAAATGGCCTTACCAGGGCGACCGTCTGGCGGTCTTTGAACCCATTGAGTGAGCAAGGATATTACGTCGTCTGCACAGCGCCCCGGCCGAAAACCAAATTGGCAATCCCTCAGCACATTCTCCGTCTCTAGGTACACGGTCAGGCGGCGGCATAGGACGTGCTCAAACACTTTACCAAAGTACTCCAGAAGGGAGATCGGCCGGTATGCAAGGGGGGCGGAGGCGGGTTTCTGGGGTTTAGGAATGAGGATGGTGTGGGAGACCTTGAATAGTTGTGGGGAGTACCCAGAGGCTAGTGAGCTATTGTATAGTGTCGTCATGTGTGAGATTATGTTGTCTGGCATACGTTTGAGTAAGTGTGCATCGATGCCTGAGGGGCCAGGGGATTTTAGTTTTAAAGCCGAGATAACCCCCTTTACCTCCTCCAAAACGATGGGGCAGATAAGGGGATTATCTTCATCTAACTGAGAGAGATCAATAGTCTCGTCGGGAATGAGGTCACTACATCTGTTCTTGAAAGAGTTAACACTGTGCAAGGTGGTAAAGCAACGTGGTCCTTGCACAGGATGGGGTTTAAAGACCTCACTCCATGCTGACGCCAGAAGGTCAGCTTGGTGTTGGGGGGAGTGTGCAGAGTGGTTAAGATGGTTGATGACCTTGGGTGGAGGCACAGAGCACTCCTCCAGCTGACGTTCGAGGGTCCTCCAGAACTTGGAAGGGTCCGTCTCACAGGCGCCGGAGAGCGAGGCCATCAGTTGCTCCTCCTCACGATGTGAATCGATGTAGAGGGACTTCCTCAGGCTACTCTGTAGCCAGTGCATGTCTCGTAGGATGGCGACACGGGCCTCTAGGGGTGCTTGTAATAGATCTGTAAATCTGTTCTGTAGTGCAATGCGTAGTCCGTTAGTGCGCATAGAAGCGGTAAACGTGGCAACCTTTCGGTGCTTTGTACTAGGAATGTGCTTTTTTACAGCGTTTTTGACAAACTTTGTAAGTGAGCGCCATTCCTGCTCTATTGCCGCATGTGGAGCGTTGTTCATGTTTGTGTTGGTGTATGTCGTGAGAGTGTTTTGAAACCTTCCCAGTCGGACTGACTGTAACGTAACCGAGGCTCACTGGGGATAAGGATGGGTGAGGTGGAGATGCGAAGGATTAAGGGTATGTGGTCGGAGAGGGTGGGGGCACCGGGTGAGATACTTGAGTTGAGGAAGAAAGCTCGGCTGTTGGAGAACACCAGGTCGGGCTTACCCTGCGATCCATGACCTATGAATGTGGGAAAGTCCGGACCTAGGAACTTCAGCCGGTGAAGTATAGTAAGAGAGTGCAGTTGCCGACTCACTGAGCTGTTGCTGTGCGTTCCAGGGCTCCAAGCAGTGTGCCTGCAGTTGAAGTCGCCAATGAAGAAGGTTGAGACTTTGTATGACATCACCTTGGCAATGTCAACAAAGGGGAGGAAGGGGATACGGGGGAGGGCGGTAGAGGGTACAAAGGAGGATGGGGCCGCGAATGGTGCTCAACTTGATCGTGAGCATCTGCTCATAATGAAATTGATCAAGTCATGGCGCCGTCCTTTTAAAGGAGGCTGGTGGCTGCCGGCTGGCTGGCCTGGACGTCTTTGTGAACTATGCTTGCCAACTACAGCGAGTATAAAGGCCTAGCTCGAGTTGTGTGATGGCCAGCCTGGTTTTGACCAGCGGCATGTGACCACACCAGAAGCAATATACACTCGAAAATACATTTCTACATTTTAGAGGTAAGTTTAATTGAAATATCAGCCTCATTTATTAGTTATAATTGTTTAAAATCTAATATACTATCACAGAAAAGATATACCTGATAGAAAAATTTGAGAACATTTGAAATCGGCAAAACAAAATCTATCAAGTTCACCTTTTGCTTGTGGGACAGGTATTTTAATATATTTTTTTTACCAGTGCTGTTGGTGTCCAAAGTGAATAGCATGCTACTGACTTTTGCTGCTAGGAAAAGTGGATAACTTGCTGGTAAGCACTATTGGCAAGTTTTGCCACTCGATTGCTATGAGCCACCATTCCTGAATTCTATAAAATGCAAATAGAATTGAACATGCATGTTATTGTTTATACGTGATTTTGTATCCGACAATATTTAATTATCACTGCACTTATCAAAATATTAAAAACAATATGAAATCTGTTTTACTTTTTTCCAGTTGACTACCACAGTCACAGACTCGTTTGTAAACAAATCGGAAGGAAACTTGCAGGAAAATTTAGTAATTGTTCACGTTAACCTCCTGTTCTAAGTCGTCTGCAAATAATTACCTGTGAGAAGGAAACGCAAGGGTTTGCAAGCAAAATAAGTACCAAAAGTGAGTAGCATGTCAGCAAGAAATGCTTAATTGTGCTCTCACTAATGTTCAATGTTGCCTGGTTTTTCATTAATTCCGATCACCGCTGTCAAATTCGTAGACAATGTCACAATCATAATGATTATGAATTTATGAAGGTGGGATGCAATTAATATTGTAGACAGAAAGTTACAAATTAGTGAACATGTTTACGGGCTCAAAATAGAAAAATAACCCTTAAATTCTTGTTGCATATGAAAGACTATTTCATTAGATTAGTCTTTAGAGACAAAACACTGATTTTAATTTTTTTTAAATAGCTCGAAAAATAAGGGAGATAATTTTTTTTTTAATTATTTTCCTATTCCGATTTTGTGGCTAGATCTAACCATAACAATGTGTGAGAATTAAGGGTGGTAATTTGTAAAAAAATACACTTGAACTCTAATCCACTGGTCCAATTTTATTGAAATTTGGAATACTTGGGTTTTATGGGTTAATAAATCACCTGAGCTGAGTATGTCGAAAACAATATGAATATGGAACATCTCCATCATACCAAATTTGCCTTTTCATGGCAACTATCATGTTGTCAATTTAGAGATGATCATCAGTAAAACCCAAACCACTGCCCCAATTGACATGCAACTTGGCTTCTGAAGGTTTTATGGGTCAACACATCACGTCCTAATCATGTCAAAAATAATGCAGGACCTTCCTTTTATACTATTCTTACTAACACCTAACATGTTACCATTGCAACTATTGTCAATTTAGAGAGAATCATCCATAAAATCAAAACCCCTGGCCCAGTTGACATGCAACTTGGCACATGAAAGTTTTATGGGTCACCAAATCACCTGAGCATGTCAAAAACAATGTAGGACCTTCCTTTTATACTATTCTTACTAACATGTAACATGTTCCACCATTGTAATATATGTGCAATGTAATGTATTCACAGCTAAAAGAACTCTACTATCACATTAAAAAGTACACATATAGGTGTCTTAGCCCTTACCCTTAGATTGCCTCTCGGTACACTAACCAGTCAGTATTGCAACTATCCTAAGACCTAACTTAAATTTACATTGAAATGGGTGAATTTTTTTTTTACACCAATTTATTGAAATAGAAAATTTAATAAAGTATTTTTACTTTCCAAGGAGTTATTTTGTATAATCGTGTTAACTATACTCATGATAATCTGAATAAACAGCCTTATTTCAACAGCTCATGAAACCCAGAAGAAAATTTAAGTCTTGTCTCTAGACCTATACTAGTCTTGAGACTTCTCATAGTCATGGACATGGTCCATGACATGGAATACTGACCATATTATTGATAGATATTTCATGTACTTACTATTGTAGCCATAGCTGCCTATTTGATAGGCATAGCATAGATTGTCCAAAATCTTAAAATTCATACCATAGCAATGTTTTATTTGTGAACAACACCCTCTTCGAGTAGTATCTCCGACATGCCATTCGTTAACAAACACTATTAAGTATCGGAGAACATGCCTACATGTTCCGCGCTAAGACACAGCTGACAAATTACCAACAATCTTAAAGATAAAGTTGTCTAACAGTTTCTTAACACAACTGATAGTTTCAGCGCTCACTACATGGTTACTAAGTCTATTCCATTCGTTGACCACCCTATTAGTAAACCAACTCTTGCCTATTTCCTTCTTAAATCTAAATTTGTCCAGTTCAAATCCATTACTGCGAGTCCTGCCCTGTTTTAATATGATGACCTTGTTTGCACACCCTTGTTAAAACCTTTGATCCACTTGAACACCTCTATTAGATCACCCCACATTCTGTGTCTTTCCAGAGAGTGTAAATTTAGGTGCCTAAGCCTCTCCTTGTAAGGCAAATTTCCGAGTCTATGTATCATTTAGGTCATTCTTTGTACTGATTCTAGTGAATTTATGTCCATTCTATAGGCTGGAGACCAAAACTGTACCGCATAGTCTAGGATGGGTCTAATTGTTGCCAAGTAGAGTTTGATAATTGCCTTTGCACTTTTATTTGTTACTGTCCAAGCAATGAAACCTAATGCTCTGTTAGCTTTATTCCTGGCGCTAATGCACTGTTTCCCAAGTCTCTCTCGCACTCAGTTTTCTCCAAAATCATGTTATCTAAGCTGTATCTATTTTTGGGGTTGTGTAGCCCTACATTTAACATGCTCCACTTAGAAATATTGAAGGTCATTTGCCATTTCACCGACCATGTGAACAATTTGTTAAGATCATCCCACAGAATCTCTGTGTTGTCTCCTGACCTAATTAGGCATCCTATTTTACTGCCATCTGCGAACTTATTAACATCACTATTTATTCCATTGCCTGAGTTGTTTATGTACATAATGAACAAGGGACCCAAAACTGAGCCCTAGGGAACCCCACTAATAACATTGCCCCACCTGGATTTTACTTCATTTATGGTAACCCGCTGTTGTCTGTTACTAATCCAAGCTCTAATCCATTCTAACACTTTTCCTCCTATGCCATGGGCTTTGATTTTATTTAATAGTCTCTGGTGTGGTACCTTGTCAAACGCTTTGCTAAAGTCAAGGTAAGTCACATCATAATTATCATTGTTATCTGATGCCTTATATACTTTAGTGTAATAGGATAGAAGATTTGTCACACATGGCTTACCCTTGGAGAAACCATACTGTGTACCGGTATCACAAATTAAATTATGTCTCTTGATGTGTTCTCTGAGTCTATTAACTATTATTGATTCAAGCATTTTACCTATAACCGATGTCAAACTGATTGGCCTGTAGTTGCATATAGACAATTTATCTCCCTTCTTAAAAACAGGGACAATGTTTGCCTGCCCCCAAGCAGTAGGCACAAAACCAGTGTCTACTGATTTATTAAATATTTCAGTTAACTGGTTGCAAATTTCAAATTTACACTCCTTAAGCACTTGTAAAAGTCAGTGCCTGCCAAGGCAGTCCATTTTTTCACAGCTGAGATTATAGCGTTGTTGTCGGGGAAACGCTACCCACATAATGCATCCTTCAGTGGTCCAAACAAGTGGAAGTTTGACGGTGCCAGGTCAGGACTATACAGTGGGTGAGACAGCACCATCCAGCCAAACTTTGTCACACATTTCGTGGTCTTCAAACTTGTGTGTGCCCTGATGTTGTCATGTTGCAAACGGAATGTTTCCCTTTTCTCTGGCCTTACACGGGCAATCCAGGCCTTCAACTTGGTCAACATTTCAACGTAACGGTCAGAGTTAACAGTCGCCCCTGGTTCCAAGAAATCCAGGAGGAGGATGCCCTTCCTGTCCCAGAAGATGGTGCACATCACTTTGCTTGCAGATGTCTGCATCTTGAACTTCTTCTTTGCTGGGGAGAATGATTGGTACCATTCCATGGACTGCCGTTTGGACTCTGGCTCGTAGTGGTAACACCATGGGCCGTATTCATAAAGAAAAGGATATGCTTATACTTGCAAAATATAAAGGAAATCCTTCTACTTGTATTCATAAAAAATTCAAGCAAAACCTTTTACTTGTCGAGCAAAAGCATAACCTTATAATCGCATAAAAGTAAATGGTTATACATAAACAAGACCCTTTACTTCAAATAAAGAGCATATGCTTCAAGAAGGCTGAGTCTGGTCAGTAGCAGACTACAGTTAGAAATGAAAGGTTGTTTTGTCCAACTCTCAGCACAATGGCAGAGTTTGTGGATGTGAGGCATGTTAAACATTACATGCCCCATTTACCTACACCTGATCGTGATTTTAAGATGTTATTCCGTTTTGAAGAACAAAATGTACAGTGGCTTGTGGACAGATTTTTAGGCACCAATGAAGAAACTCGGGGAGGCGCCTTGTAATCTGTCCATAGAATGAAGCTACGGTATCATGGACTGTGAATGCAGTTGTTGATAGCATAATTGCTCATATGAATGAATGGATAAAGTCTTTTTTTTTTTTTTTTTTTTTTTTCTTATTTATATTGTATCTAGTAATTTTGTCATGCTTATAATGTTACCTGAAATAATGTAGGAGAGCAATCACCACACACCTCCACTCAGCAACCACCAACGCAATAGTAAACTCGTGTACGGGAAACAGGAACATCACATCAGAAATCTTACGAGTTACGACACGTTCAAACATGTAACTATGTAACCCGGCGCTCCTGAAACACGAGTCATTCTTTTACTTCTGCTTGGAGGATATCCTCCCAAGTATAAGGTAATCATTATGAATATGGAAAGAAGGATATGCTTATACTTCTACCTTTTGCTTGAGAGCATTACCTTATACTTCTACCTTATGCTTGCAAGGATATCCTTCATTTTTATGAATACGGCTTCATGTCTCATCACCAGTGATGATGCGGTCCAAGAATCCGTCACCTTCGGCTTCGTACTGATCCAGCAAGTCTTGACAGACATCCTGTCAGTGGCTCTTTTGGTCCTCCATGAGCATTCGTGGAACCCACCTAACACACACTTTGCTGTATCCTAGGGATGACAACATTGTTTCCAGTGCACTGACACCCACATCCAACTTTACACGCATTTCATTCACTGTTATCTGCCGATCAGCGCAGATGAGTTGATCGAGGCGCACTTTGTTTTCCAGGGTGGTGGCTGTACATGGGCGTCCAGAGCGCACTTTGTCACTCACATCTCTGTCGCCACTCTGAAATAGACGAACCCATCTCCTAACTGTGCTGACATCAACTGCATTGGCTTCATAAATGTTCACTAGGTGTCGGTGAATGTTGATTGGTTAAATTTTTTCTGCATGGAGGAATTCAATGACGCATATCTGCTTCTGATGCACATCCATGACAGGGATTGCTTTCTTAGAGTGTCATACCATCAATATCTGCAACAGAGAGATGAAACTTTCAGGTCATGAGTGCATAAGTTCAGTCATCATAACAATGCAATTTGCAATCCCCTCGGATCCCTTCGAGCAGAATAAAAAAAATAGGAGGCATTACTTTTGGAATGACCCTCGTATAAAATACACCTCAATTTCACTCTTTAGATCAAAATCTTGTACAGATACTTCATTGTAAGCTATATCATTGTTTACAACAGGATTACAATTTACATTACCACACGTGACTTGTTCAGAAAAGTTCCACACATTAGTATCTAACTGAAGGTTCATCTCCAAATCATGCAGTGTTTGTATGGCTTTATTGAAGACACCCATTCAAATCTTAACATCAACACAATGAATCATGCCATCTCTACCAGGGTACACATTTACAATCACCCCAATGGGCCATTGTAATCTGGGCATATTGTCCTTAACAAGTACAATACTACCTACATCCACTTTACATTTCCAGTTGAACCTTTTTACTACAAGGGGCAAATTGGTTATATAAACCTTACTCCACACTTTCCTTAAGTGTTCTAACCTTTGGTTCCTTATCCTTTCCCTGTTGTGTAAGTCTTCAGAAGTCACAACATGTGGTTCAACATTAATTTCTTGAATATGGTGACTCCTATGTGTGCGTCATGAGCTGCAAGTGGGGTGTACGAGAATGCCAGCATCAGTTTCCTGATTATATTTTTGTTGTAGCCAAGTGACCCCCATATTCTGTGAACAGGCTTGATCACATTTTCTGTGGCATTATATTTATTCAGGGTGAAATAAAGTATAACAGTAGTAACTATATTTTGTAATGTGCGTATTGTGATGCATCAGGTCATCTGATGTGTGTGCAAATATTTGACTTGTATTGAAGATGTTAACAAAAGGTTTAGATATTATGTTTGTACCAAAAATGAAATGAGGTGGTGGTAATGAGTAAAATCTGGTTCATCATTTACAAAGGTCAGGGTTCAAGAATTTATGCATGATTCAACTTCTATAAGAACAGTTTCTAATTCAATTTGCTTGATATACTGGACTCCCAAAGACTTTCTTAGAGCTAACTTGATTGAACCAATAAGCCTCTCAAACCATCCACCCCACCATGGGGATCTGGATACATTGAACTTCCACTTCAGTGCTAAATGGCCAAACACATTCTGTACCTCAATGGAGGCTGCAGCAAAGGTTCTAGCATTATCTGAATAAAAGATACTATTAAAACCTCCATGAGCAACAAATCATATAGCCTGCATACAATCAACCAGTGACATAGACTCGGTGAATTCCAAACGTACTGTTCTAACAGTAGCACATGTAAAAAGCAAAATATACAACTTCCTTCTGGAATGATCAGCACTGAATAATGGGCCAGTGAAATCTATACCCATAACTGCAAAGGGAGGTACAATTAACCCACAGATCAGGTAAAGGTGCAGCAGGTTGATGGCAAGGGCAGCTATTGGGCCTGCAACAGCTCAAACATTCCTTTACCACAGTCGAAGGCAATTTTCAGCCAATCACCCAAAAATTAGTTCTTAATAATGAAACAATGCTGTTCACACCAGGGTTGGGTCCAAGTACAGGTGGATTTCTCTCTCTCTCAAAAAAAAAAAAAAAAAAAAAAGTACAAGTACAGTCAATTTGCTATGTACTTTATCCAAGTCCAAGTACTTGAAATAACAGTGAGTGCATTTACCAATAGTATCACCACAAAGTTGGCTAGAATTTATATACAGTACATAAAATCTTTTGATTAAATATAATATGCTTGGTAATTTTCAAGTATTTTGGGTCTCGGTGTACAAGTAAATGTACTTGGACATAACCCTGGCCTGTACAAGCACAAATATGTGAAAATCTGTACTTGAGTCCAAGTATAAGTAAAAGTAAATGTACTTGTACCCAACCCTGGTATTCAATTTTGTGTTTTTTGTTTGTGTATTTTATTGACAATCATAGTGTTTAGTGTTTGTATTTGGTCTGCTATGTTTTGAGGGATAGGTGTGGGGGTATTGTGTTTAAGTGTATCTTGTTGTCTGATGAGTCCTTGGATTTCTGGTGTGAATTTGGGGTTGTGTGATTTTCTGTTGCCTCTAGGGATGTATCTCTTGTCTGCGTTTTGTATGATTGTATTAAAAGTGTGCACAGCATTGTTTATGTTTGTGATTGGTGTACTGTTAAATGTTTCAAAATGTTGTTCTGTCTCTTCAGTAAAAGCTTCCCATTTAGCTCTCTTGTAATTGGTGTATGTGTGTCTGTGGCCAACTGGGGTGCATCTTGTTTTGGTGGTGATGATGATTGGAAGGTGGTCAGAACCAAGGGTTCCGACCACTCTCCATGACGTTGTTGGGGTTAGGCAGGGGGAGCAAAAGGTGATATCAGGAGAGGAGGGAGTGTAGAGGGCTTGGTGTGGGATAAGTGTAAGATTATGTGTGTTGTTCGTGATAGTCAATGAGTCAAGCTGAATCTGTATATCAAGCCCTCTGTCTATGTCAGGGTTGTTGACATACCAGGCCGACGACTTGGCATTGAAGTCACCACCCATGATCAGGTTGGGGATTGAGGCTAGTTGGCTAAATTGAGGCCTGAAGGTGTTTGGAACTGTGGGGGATGATTTGGGGGTAATGTACATGTTAACTATTGTCAGTGTTGATTTGTTGCCTGTGCGGATTCTAATAGATTGGATTTCTGTAGTGTTATCTATGGTAGGGAGGAGAATTTTGGTTGTGGCACTTGTGTCCACAAAACAGATGGACTGGTGGATTAGGGTGATGAGTCCACCGCCATTGCCATCGGTCTGGTCTTGTCTGATGGTGGTGTACACTCTTCCCTCGACTTACGAACTAGTTACGTTCTTGAAAAACCGTTCGTATATCAAATATACTTAAATCAAGCACTTTTTTCCCATATAAACCCATTATATTATGCGAGATAGGTTTTTACAAACAAATTTCATGTCCCTATAGAGTCATCACAACATTAGATATGCATAATCTTGAATACTGTTCTCTGCTAATTACATACAGACACATAAAATATTAATATGCAAAGTAGATAATAACGCTTAGGAAGCACAGTGTCACTTGAAATAATGCTAATAATCCACGATTAACCGAGACCAAGTGAGTAGACCGAGCAGTACACGGCGTTGTTTTGAAAACAATAACAAACTGGGCGGTTGGTTCTTTCTCAGTACGTACGTATCTATTTTCACTTTTATTTATTTATTTTTTATTTTATTTTATTTTTACCTGGACATATGGCAGTTTTTTTTATATTTATAATGTAAAAATAATTTTCTTTTTTAATATTTATGATTTAAAAATACAGTAATTTTTTTCAACAGGATTTTATTTGTTATGGCGAATTTTTAGTTCGTATTTTGATTTTTGGGACATTTTTTGTTAAATCAAAAATTCGTATATGGAGCGTTCTTAAATCGAGGGAGGAGTGTAATTATGAAATAATGGTGTTTTGTGTGAATGTCTTAGTTTTGTTTCTTGTATAATTGCAATGTGTATGTTGATCACAAAACAAACACCAGCAAATTGTACAAAACACTCAACAGCATTACACTATCCAACAGTAACACAACACACTCTCATGCAGCAATAATCACAACAACAATCTACCCTCAAACAGACAACAAGCAAACACACTCATAAATCATTTTGCATAGACAAGCCATCTCACTTCTCACCCTGACGACTGACGCACTATTCGACGTAAGACTTTCCCACAGACTCAGACTATACGCCCTTCATAGACAGTCAGACAAAACACATAATACATAATCTCAAACACTCATCTGCCTGTGGCTCTGATAACATAAGTAACATCCTAAAACACATTGGACCACAAGGTATACACGCACTCACAAACATTGCAAACTACAGCTATTCACACAACACTATACCCGACATCTGGAAGCATGGTAAAATAATCACCATTCCAAAACCAAACAAAGACCCAACAATCCCAATATCGCACTGCCCAATCACACTTCTCTGCACCCCCTCTAAAGTCATTGAACACCTAATTCTTCAACTTGTCACACCACATATTCCCCTTGCTGACTCACAACACGGTTTTAGGCCACTACACTCCACAAACACTCTTCTGATAAACCTCACACAAAGAATTTTAGATGGCATCAATTCAGATAGGCCCCACCACAGAACACTTCTTATAACATTAGACATTAGTAAAGCTTTTGATGCTATCCCCCGCCACAATCTAACAAATAAAATATATAACACAGACATGCACAATAACACCAAAAGATGGCTGGCCAATTATCTGGCAGGTAGGAATGCTTATGTGTCATATAATGGCCAATCATTGCACATCAGAAACATTAAGAATGGAGCACCACAGGGCTCTGTTCTATCCCCCACGCTCTTTAATCTATACATGCATGACATACCCACACCAGACACCTCAGAAATACAAATCTCTTCCTATGCAGACGACATAACAATCACATGCACACATCGTAACACAGACAAAGCTACAGAAATAATCCATGTGTTGATACACTCAACACATGGTTCATCACAAACAGACTCAAAATAGCTCCAACCAAATCTACAGCAACACTTCTCATCAACTGGACACAAGAACACAAATACATACCTCATCTCTACATCAACAACAATCTGATACCACACACAAACACACCGAAAATTCTTGGTGTAACATACGATACATCCATGTCTTTCAAACAACACATCACAAACATAAAAAACAAATGCACACCTAAACTTAATGCACTTAAGTCAATCACTGGAACAACATTTGGACAAAACAAAGAAACTAATACAACAATATACAAACAATGCAAACGCTCAGTGATGAATTATGCGAGTCCTGCATGGGCTCCTAATCTCAGTGGGACACACCACAACACCCTTCAAATCATACAAAACAAAGCCCTAAAAATAATTACAGGCTGCACAAATACAACACCTACAGACCATTTACACCATGAAACAAAAGTCCTCAAAGTCAAGGACCACCTCGACATGAGAGGCACACAAACACTTGCCGCAGCCATCACAAACACATCACACCCGCTACACTACATAGCAGAACACCCACACACACCAAGAAACATTAAGACAACTCCCAAAGACCTGTATCACACACAGATACTCTCTTCTCTTCCTCCACAACCACCAAATACCAGCCTCCAGAAACATATTCATAATCATATCACTCACCGCTCCATTAACACACTGAAAGACAACACACTGCTGCATGCCAGACCCCCTGATATCCACCCTTCTGAATCCTCTCTCTCACAAATGGACAGAGTCCACCTGGCCAGACTGTGGTGCGGCCACCACCCAGCACTTCTAAGCTACCAGAAGAGGCTGGATGACCGCATTGTGAACAGCTGCCCAGGATGTAACGCTTCACCCCATACCATATAACACATAATGGAAGACTGCATTATACACAATTATGCACGCAAACAACACAATATACACTCTATAAAGGATTTGTGGGAAAACCCAGTTTCGGCTGTGGCGTTCCTTGGAGAGACGGGACTGCTCGGACAGACAGTCCAGGGAACGACAATAACAACAATAACCCTGGTATTCACACCAGTGTGCTTAAGAAATTCATGTTGAAATTGTAGTAAGAGCTTAGAAAATTGGTCTGTAGGAAGAATGATTGGATGTTTGGATTAACTCAAATTAGAAAATTGCAGTCTACCCTTGATCTTTAGATCATGGTCGTCGTCGTCAGCATCATCATCATCATCATCATAAATGGACCTAATTTAGTTAAGTTGGAATGTTTAAGGCCAGGCCCTTTTCTAGATATGGGTTGGCTTTCATTTAGGAAGGTCTCCCATTGAATTGCATTTTTAACTTTGTCTTAGTAATCATGAATTCTTCAGTAGTGAAATCACTGGTTTTCAGATTGTATCCCATTTTCATAATTTTAGTTCTGTATGAATCTCAAAACATATCCAAAAATTCATACTGATTTATGAAGATCATTATATCTTTCAAAGTCAAATGTGAGAGCTTCAGTCTGGACAGTTAAACACACTAGGTTATCCTCAAATCAGTTATCCACTGTCTTGCTGCTGGCACTAAAAGTATTACTGTTCTTTATACTAAATGAGGGATCAGACAAATATATAGGACCTCCAAACCAGAAGTTATTTCCAGTGAGGTTCTGTTAGTAACCATCAGGTAGACCTGTTCAAAAAACAACTTTTTCATATTCTATTGTAATTTCTCCCATACTTTTTGATCTGAAAAAGGCAAAAAATCACATCCATTTTTATCTAGGATGTATAGAAGCATTGCTGCATGGAGGCTTTTTTTTTTCTATCTTACCAAAATTTTGAGGCATTTCTAAGCATATTTTGTTGTATAATTTTTTTTTTTATGTGACCATATAGAGCAACAAATTAGGTACGAAATGAAAGAATAGAATCTGCTGTACATATAGCAACCATTAGAATTGATTAATTTTCCCCATGATTTTTAAAAGATATGAATTTTTTTTTCAGCATTTAATTTCATATTTACAGAAGCCTGTTAGTGATGGGCAATACTGAACAGTAGAAAAGCAAGGCCAGCACAGAAACTTGATCCAAATCCGGAAAACTATCTACAAGATACTTCACAGTGGCATTAAGCAAAGAGCTATGAAGACAGACAGTTGATATTTCAGAACCTCCACCTGCAGTCCACAAGCAAGCATCAAGTTGGCCATCCACCAGATCTCTTACTGAAACCTTTTTGGTCGGATACCCTTCAGCTTGCGTCAGTGGTTCCCAGCTTCCCACCAACAGACAAGCATTCCAGTACTTTCTTTATCTCCAAAACTTACCAGAAAATGCAGGGAAACCCATGGTTCAGGACCTTGCCTATGAAACGGTTGAAGCTATCATCCCCTTCTGGCAGATTGCTAGGATCAAGACAATGACCAGACAGAACTGCATGAAGCTCTTCATGAAACTCCATGATAAACACAGAGCACTGATGAAGAGCAAAGGAAAAGCAAGTGACCCTGGAAGAAAAGGGAATGCATTTGTCTTAGAATTGGACAGCCTGTTCAACATAGGAGCTCCAGATGCTGTCCAGGATATAGAGAGCAACAGACTGTTATCCAGGGAGAAGAAAGATGAGGACATCAGGTTCTACCAGGACCAGAGGACTGATAGGAAAGGTCGCATGTTGGGCCATGACAAGATCTTTGAGACATGATCCCAGCAACAAGTAGGCCAGACTGAGAGACAAGAACAAGGTAATCATACTTACATACATATATACATATGCCAAAGGCTTTCTTCCCCCTTACATGGGAGGTAGCCAAAAAACAAAGGCATAGAAACCAATCCCACCCATTCCATCCTCTACATACTCCACTTCCATCTACCCTCTTCCTTTCCCTCTTATCTTGGCACCACCTGGATGATGGGTCATCCCTGCATCTTGTCCTCTGCCCTGGGTCAGAAGCAGTGTTGCAAGACACAGCATGTCCACAGCAAGGCCGCTTCATTAACCCCTTCCATACGGTGCCGCACACGTAGGCGTCATGGACTTAGATCTCGGTGGCAGCAGCCAATGCCAGCCGTACGACGTGTCGTAATAATACTCGCATCATAAAATATAGTCACCGCTTATATTGATCGTTCTCTCTTCACCCGTGAATTCTGATAACCATAGAAAATGCGATTACAAAAGAATTAGAAAGAATGTCATTATGGAGGGGCGACTACAATATATATAATCAAGACGCCGATATGGCAGCCTCGCGAATACACTCGCTCCCCATGACGCCTACGTGTGCGGCACCGTATGGAAGGGGTTAATTTGGCGACTCCCCCCCCCCCCCATCCATCCCTTCATGTAGAAAAGGAGAAGACAGGGAGAAATCCCTATGGGCTGTGTCAATTTATTTCTCATACATACTCCCTCACCCCCCCCCCATTCCCCCTCATGCATCACAGCATCATCCATACACAATCCTTCTCCATTCATCCCTATCTTCTGTCCTCTCACATCCTTCCTCAACAAACATTCCTCTCTTTCCCAGTGCCCCTTTTACCCCATCCATCAATCTCATCTTAGGTTGACTCCTCATGTTCACTCCTTCCACCTCTGCCTTCCACACCTCTTTTACTAATCTTTCTTCACTCATTCTTTCCATATGTCCAAACCATCCCAATACTCTCTCATCAACCCTATCTCCCAAATCCCTCTCCACCCCTGTTCTCCTCCTCACCTCCTAATTTCTCACGCTAGCCTAGTAACCCCTATCATACTTCTCAGGCATTTCATATCAAACACATTCAAACTCTTTCTCTCTTCCTCTCTTATGTTCCATGTTTCTCCCCTGTACAGTGCTGTTGGCACAATCACTCTTTCATACAGTTTCCTCATAGCATCCATTCCCAAATGTCTATTCCTCATTACACTTTTTCATCCCCCAATGCATTTACTTGCTTCTCTCAGTCTACATTCTACCTCCACCCCCACTCCTCCCTTTCCTGCCACCTTCGCACCCAAGTATCTAAAACTATCCACTTCCCTTAATACTTGCTTCCAGTCTGCTGCCACTTTCTCCCCTTGTACATCTCATCACCTTACTTTTACCCACATTTATCTTCAACTTTCTTCTTTTGCACACCTTCCCAAACTTTGTCACTAACTTCCTCAATCATACTTTTACTAATCATACTTTTACTAATCATATACATATACCAAAGGCTCTTTCTCCCTAACAAGGGAGGTAGCCAAAAAACAAAGGCATAATCCACTCCCACCCATTCCATCCCCACATACTCCACTCCCATTCACCTCCCTCCCTCCCTCTTAACTTGGCTCCTCCTGGATGATGGGTCATCCCTGCATCTCATTCACTGCTCTGGGTCAGAAGCAGTGTTGCAGGACAGCACATCCAAAGCACAACAAGTTGGAAGTTTTACATGCTTACTACACTGTATTATTTTGCAGTTTTACATACTTACCACACTGTATTATTTTGCAGTTTTACATGCTAACCACATTGTATAATTTTGCAGCAGCAGCAGAACAAGAGGCAATTACTTACAAGGTCCTCGTGTCATCAAGTCAGCCAGATTTTGTCCCACTGCAGTGATACCAATGATTGGGAGGTGTCAATTATTGAATCTGTCTAACTCTATTGCTAACATACACATCTTTCATGCTTGAATCACTATCCATTTCAAGGTTAGTGGAATCTGTCCATTTTTGCCAGACATTAAAAATCTCCGAATAATTCTTTCCTGGCTGTGTACACTTGTTTGTAAAAAAAGCCTTAACAGTATTAGCAGTAACCACTTAGGGCCAGTGTCTAAATCTAATTAGCATCTTCTCCAAATCTGGGTTGAGATGGACCTCTTACCATACAGTCATTAAGAGAAACCCTGTTTGGTCCCTTGGTGGAGGCATCAAAAACCGGTCATAGTACCTATGTAGTCCTACTGCTTGACATAACAACTGGTCTGTGGGGCATTTAGTAAATGGCCCCATGATGCACAATCTTGCATAATGGCACCTTCTCAGTTATCCCCAGAAACTTGTACTCTTCAAATACTTTTATGTATTCAGCCATTAAATCTTCATCTTTATGTAACAACCAAAAGCTTTATGTAACAACCAAAAGCTTGTTTAAACTCCTATTGTCATGAATTTCATTGCTCATCAATGTATCCTTATTAATATTTTCCTTCCATGGTAAAGGAACTTGATATCTACTATTCACAAGTTTTATCTTATCATGGTACTCTTGAACCACTTTATCTCAAATATCTTGTTTACATTCTTTGCTAGTACTAATGCCCACGGTCTCCAAGTCCCTAAATTTTGACAGCTCAGCATCAGATACCTTAGAGATACATAAATAATTGGGATGATGAAGGCATAATACCTGAAGGGTCAGAACATTTACCAATGTTTCCAGACCAAATCTAGCCAAACACAGATTTCGTGGCAACTGTGTTCCCTATCGGAAGGGTTTCAGTAGTAGTCCAAACCAATAAGAATGTCTAAGTCTAAAGGAGACCTATGGTCAAAGTCATCTGATAATCTTACATACATATACCAAGGCTTTCCCCCTTACAAGGGAGGTAGCCAAAAAAAAAAAAAGGAAAAAAATAATTTCCACCCATTCCATCCCTGAATACACTCCACCCTCCCTCCTATCTTAGCACCTCCTGGATGACGGGTCATCCCTGCACCTTGTCCACCGCCCTGGGTCAGAAACAGTGTTGCAAGTCACAGCACATCCACAGCAAAGCCGCTTCATTAAATCGGTGACCCCCCCTCTCTGTCCCCCCATGCAAAAAGGAGAAGACGGGGAGAAATCCCTTCGGGCTGCATCAAATTTTGCTCACACATACCACCTCACCCCCCATCCCCCCGCCCATTCCACCTCATGCATCACAACATCATCCATATACAACCATTCTCCATTCACCCCTGTCTTCTGTCCTCTCCCGTCCTTCCTCAACAGACATTCCCCTCTTCCCCAAAGCCCCCTTCACCTCATCCATCCATCTCATCCTAGGTCACCCTCTCATGTTCACTCCCTCCACATCTGCCTTCCATACCTCTTTTACTAGTTTTTCTTCACTCATTCTTTCCATGTGTCCAAACCATCCTAATATTCTTTCATCAATCCTATCTCCCAACTCCCTTTCCACCCCTGTTCTCCTCACCTCCTCATTTCTCACTCTATCTAGCCTAGTAACCCCCATCATACTTCTCAGACACCTCATCTCAAACACATTCAAACTCCTTCTCTCTTCCTCTCTTATATTCCATGTTTCTGCTCCATACAGTGCTGTCAGCACAATCACTCCTTCATAAAGTCTCCTCTTAGCATCCATTCCCAAATATCTATTCCTCATTACACTTTTTAATCCACCAAGGCATTTACTCGCTTCTCTCAATCTACATTCTACCTCCACCTTCACTCCACCTTTTCCTGCCACATTTGCATGCAAGTATCTAAAACTATCCACTTCCTCCAGTCACTCTCCCTTAACCACTTCCATACGGTGCCGCCTACGTAGGCGGCATGAGGAGCAAGTGGGTACTCGCTGATGCCGAAGTCGCCATCTTGATTATATTTATTGTAGTCGTACCTACGTAATTTTCATTCTCTCTAAACTGGCTTCATCAGTTTTCTATGGTTATCAAAATAACGGGTGAAAGAGAACGGACAATTGAGCACTGACTTTATTTTTTATAATGCGATTATTATGATGCACGTCGGGCAGCTAATGCTGCCAGACGTGCGATGTGCCCCGGAGGGAAGAGGTTAATGCTCACTTCCAGTCTGCTGCCACTTTCACCCCTTGTACATCTCATCATCTTACTTTTACCCACATTTATCTTCAGCTTTCTTCTATCACACACTCTCCCAAACTCTGTCACAACTTCCTCAATCCCTCCTCCGATCCTGCCACAAGCGCAGTGTCGTCTGCAAACAATAGCTGGCTCACCTCCCACTTTTCTCCATTTTCTTTAACCATCTCCAATCCCTGACCCACCACCCTTGCATTTACCTCTCGCACCACCCCATCCATGTACAAATTGAACAGCCAGGGCAACATAATGCATACTTGACGAAATCCCACCTTTAGCTCGAACCACTCACTCTTTCCATTTCTAATCCTGACACATGCTTTACTATTCTTGTAAAAACTCTTGACAGCTCCTAGAAGCTTTCCTCCTATCTTGTATATCTGCAAAACCTCCCATAGTGCCTTCCTGTCTACCCTGTCATAAGCCTTTTCCAGATCCATAAAAGCCCAAAAAACATCCTTCCCCTTTCCTATAGCTTTCTCACATATCTGTCTTACCACAAAAATCTGATCTACACAACCTCTACCCATCCTAAATCCACACTGTTCCTCACCAATTACTCCCTCTGTTCCTCTCCTAATCCTCTCAATCAAGATCATCCCATAAGCCTCCCCAACTACACTTAACAAGCTAATCCCTCTGAAACTACTACACTCACACTTGTCCCCTTTTCCACAATGGAAATAACATTAACCTTATCATTTAAAAACCTTATTTTGTATACATTGTTTTGTACATCTCAGAGCTATGACCACCAAAAGAACTATAATGGACTTGTGTGCTAGTGATTCTTTCAGGTTTATGAGTACATTTTCCAACAAATTTGTTACTAACATGCCTATCACAACTACTATCAAACAGCAAGCTTGCATTGACAATATTCCTTTTACTATTCATTACCTTTAACTTGACTATTTGTAAGTCTTATTCTTATAGTGACCTGACAGCATAACCAGCATTTGAAGGGTCTTCTATTTTCCTTCACATCTTCTTTGGTGACTTCATTCAGCTTGATGCCACACATTGACCCATTGTGGTTACCTTGACAGTTTCTAGACCCATGTCCCTTGCTTAGCCATTTCAAACACACCTAATTCTTTTATCTTATAAAATCTCTGCTGCCCATCAAATACCAAAAACTTGTAACATTTCTTAGATCTGTGGTTTTTCATACTACAAAATACACAACCTAATTCACTTTCTTTCCTTCCCTGCTCTTGGCATTTGCTCTGTACATTTCACTTCTCACAAGTACTTCAATTTCCTTTCAGAGCCAGTGTAGTAACCAGTCAAGATCATTTTTAATATCCACTACAGTCTTAACTCCATTGGCAGCTTAGACCAGGGGTGTCAAACATGTGGCCCACCACACTCCGATATGCAGCCCACAGCACATTTGCCTTATATTTATATGATTAATTAATCTGGCCTTTTGTCTTTTAAAGTTATCACTTATAGTTATAAATCAGATGGCTCTATCTTTTTACATCAGACATATTTATCATGTCTTAAACAATGGCCATTTTGTTAATTCAACTCCTTGCTGTACATATTAAGTGTGAATGTGATGCAGCAGGCTCTTGTTTCACCCAGCCTTGTCTTGTTTTGTCCCTTGAGTCAGTTGGACTGTTGTAGTGTTACGTATATCCAATATATTTTATATAAAATTACTTTGAACTCCTTCATCATCTTTCCAAAGAAAAGAAGTTAACAAATAACATCATATGGTGCAGGAAAAGTGGAAAATCTTGTATATTATGCTGAAGTGAATGGAAAAACAACTTGTTTGATTTGTAAAGAAAGGAACATAACATTCACAAGTACTCATGCTTCGAAGTATGATGAATATAGTGGAAAGTTGCGTGACTGAAAAGTTAGGGAGTTAGAACTGTCACTCAAAAAGTAACAGTCAGTCTTTTTTAACCTCTTCCATGTGATGATGACTATGTAGATGTCATGAGGTGTGAGTAGATATAAGAGGATGCAAGTGTCGATTATATTTACTTATTGTTGTAGCTGAGTGACCCTCAAATTCTGTGAACTGGCTTGATAATGTTTTTGGTTTATTCTTAGTGAGAGAATGAGTAATACAGCAGTGACTTTAAAATTAAAAATGAAAGTATTGTGATGCATCATCTGATACTTTGTACAAGATTTTAACTTGTATTGAAGAGGTTAATGTGGTCATCAAGCCAATGAGAGCCTAGTTCAGGTAAATTATATGATTGCACAAGAAACAGCTGTGTCTTCAAAGCCTATTTTGGAGGGGAACTTTATAAAGAAATGTATTTTGTTGACCACAGGAGATATTTGTCCTAAAAAGTGTTAAGTATTTGCAAACATAAGCCTGTCAAGAAATACATTTTCAGATAGAATTAATTAATTATCAGAAAATCTTAACAGTCAACTCAAAAGTTGCGAAATTTGTAGCCTTTTCTGTAACAATTAATGAAATTTCATATGTAACTGACATGGCACAATTTGCAGTTTTTATATGCGTAAATGAAAATGTGCAAGTAAACGGAAGAATTTGTGGAACTGGTACCAGTGAAGGAAACAACAACAGGGGATGATATATTTTTTAATTTGATAGGTGCACAAGATGAAATAGGTGTTGACTGTATGGAAACAGAGTCTGGCTACAGATTGAGCACCTCAGATGGTTGGTAGAAAAGCTGGCATGGCAACTAAGTTAAAGGAAGCACTACTATCTGTGAACTCAGACCATCAAATTCAGTGTTCATTGCATAATTCACAGAGAAATACTTTGCAGTAAGACATTAAAGATGGATCATGTCATGGATGTTGTTAAGGCAGTGAACTTCATACGTGTGCAAGGTCTGAACCACAGACAGTTTAACAGCTTATTGGAGGAAATTCACTCTTGCAGGTGGACTCTGCCATATCACACTGATGTTCAGTGGTTAAGCCAAGGCGTTGTGCAGAAGTGCTTGTATGAATTAAAAAGTGAAATACAGAGGTTTATGCATGAGAAAAGAAGGGATGTGCAGGAACTGGAAGACAAAGAATGGGTTCAAGATCTAGCTCTCTTGATAGATATGACAGAACACTTGCATTACCTGAATACAAGGCTGCAAGGTTGCAATAGATTGGTGACAGGTTGACATGACTATTTGTGCCTTTGAACTGAAATTTAAACTTTTTGAACACCAACTAGCAGCAGGTAATAGTGCACATTTTCCAACTCTGAAGTCCCTGCAAGGGTCACCTGAGTTTCATGGTGATAACAACACCAAAAATTACTGTATCAAGATTTCCAATTTAGTGAACAAGTTGTGAGAAAGATTTGCAAACTTTAAAAAGCCTTGAGCATGATTTTTCTATTTTCCACAACCCTTTCACTGTTGGTGCTGATGAAACACCAGAACAGTTTTGCTTAGAACTTATTGAGCTCCAGTGTAATTCTGTGTTGAAGGATAAGTTTTGTGGCCTCAGTGATGTCAGTGTTTGGCAGTACTTGTGTATGGGAACATCTCTTTTCTGTTATGAACATAACAAGTCAACACAGGTCTCATCTTACTGATGAACATTGAGCATGATTTTTCTATTTTCCGGAACACCTTTGCTGTTAGTGCTGATGGCATCATAACAGTTTCAGTTAGAACTAATTGAGCTCCAGTGTAATCTTATGTTGAAGGATAAGTTTTCAACTGTTGATATTAGCACTTTTTATTAGTATGTTGAGTCAACATATCCTGGAATTAAACGTTTGGCCTCAAGGATGACGTCAATGTTCAGCAGTACCTATGTCTGTGAACAACTCTTTTTTGGTGCTGAACTTGAACAAGTCTTGGCTTGTGTCTCATCTTACTGATGAACCTCTTGACTCAACACTGAAGGTAGCCACTGCTCAATCCTTAGTGCCAAACGCTGATGTACTTGTGCAGGCAAGAGGTGCCAAGATTCTGGAAGCAGCAGTATTACTAATGTAAATAACAGGTTCATTTCCTTTGCACCCCTGTTTTTTAGGATACACGTGAACATGAGTGTAGATTAAATTTACCTTTCTTTAGTATTGTTATTTTTATCATTATTATTATATCACTCTCTTTAGGATGCCCACTGGCCAAGCAGATTAAGGTGTCATTACTTGCAGTGAAGGTCAAGATGATGATTCAAACCCTGCTCAGGGCAAGTTGAATTAAGGGCACGGTTCATTAAATTCCACACACAAAGCCCACTGTAAGGGGCATTGTCCTAGCCTCCTGATAGGGAGGAGTTTGTGACGTTAAACCAAATCATTAAAGCAACTCACTCTCTGAAGTAGTATCTATCCACTCATAATCATCTGGCCCATGTACTGTATACTCTGAAGAAATGTGGCCTGCTGGTGGTAAATGAGTTTGACAGCCTTGGCCTAGACACTATCATAGATGTTAACAGAACTTCACATTGCTTGCCTGTAATTCCCTGGGCTTCTAAACTTTGTGTGCACTTTAGTTGTACCTAGTTGTATTTTACAGGAAAGGGAGCTATGTTTGTAGTGATCCGTCTTTGTATCTCGCAACATCTAGTTTGTTCTTAAATGCTTGTATTGTGTTCGCACACACTATTGTTTCATCCATTTTTTTCCAGACATCTACCACTCTGTGTGGATTTTTTTTTTTTTTTTTTTTTTTTTTTTCCTTCCAGATCTCTTCTATAGCTATCCTTTTTGAGTTTCTTTTCATGTCTTTTATCCCACTTTAATAAGTCTTCTCTGTCAAGGACTTCCATGCCTTTCATAATTCTGTAAATGGCCAGTAGATTGCCTCTTTCTCTTTGTTCCAGGGTTGGAAGTTCCATTGTGTTTGACCACTTCGTCCTGAAGTCTCCACATCTGTATTTACCTAGTTTTCCTAGTTGTATTTTACGGGATGAGAGGTATGCTCATATTGACCTGTTTTTGTATCTCTCCACATCCAGTTTATTCTTAAAATCATGTATAGTGTGACGTAAGTCTTGTTCTGGTCGAATGGAACTTGAGATTTAAGAAAGAAGTAGGCAAGAACTGGTTTACCAGTAGAGTGGTCACCAAATGGAATAGACATAGTAACCATTTAGTGAGCACTGAAACTATCAGCTGTTTTGAGAAAAGGTTAGACAACATTATGGATGGGGATGATGGATGGTAATGGATATGGAATAGCATAGTGTAGGTCTTATGGTCTCTTGCAGTCTCCTTCATTCTTATGTTCTGAAGAAGAACTTGGATGTGCTCATGGGTTATGCATTCTGACTTGAAAAATCATTGCATCAGCAGCTTGATGAATGTCTTGTAACTAATGTTGGTGTGTGGCACTCCTGCTACTACATTCTTAGCAGTGCCATCTAGTAGTGATAATAAATAGGTTAGTTTGCTAATTTTAAGAAGCTCTGTTATGTATGTATGATAAGAATTACTCCCAAAAACTTTACCACTGTTTGAGGTCATCAAATATTGGCAATTCTAGCTTAGAAAGTCCTGCATGGAGGAATGATGTAGTACTTGTAGAGTCTTACCTTGTTTTCATCACTTACAGTCAGTTCCTTAAGCTTGTTAGCACACAATAATCTTGTATGCCTGTCCTTCTGTCAAGCTATATCTGCTTTATACAAGTAATCATCTAATGCTTCAGGGCATATTTCTAGTTCAGTCTCTGACTGCACTTCTAAGTTTGCAAGTCTCTTATCAAATAACTCCAGTACTTCTACTAATTCAGTGGAGGTTGCTGGTGTGTGTGTGGGGGGGGGGGGGGAAGAAAGGGCTCCTGATTAGGAGGAGATCTATCTCAGTACACAGTCTTGTCACCCAACCTTTTACTGTTGCTTGGGTCTTATGAAGGTGCTCCATTGTGCCTATGTTGCTGGAAAAAACTGCTTTACTCTTGCTAATGTAGTCCTCAGGTACTAAGCTTCCTGGGTGGTGGGCACCATTTATGGGACAACTCTAAAAATCCAAATAAGGCCAAAAAAAACCAGCCAGTTGGTCGAGTAGTCAAATTTTTCTTGTCTCTTGTGCTTACAGTCTTTTTAAACACAATGAATAAACCTTTTCCAACATTCAAAATCTTAGAAATAAATATTGCATTTCTTCTCTGGTAGTATTATTCCAAACAAGGTTCAACTAAACTATCATGTATTGTAATGAAAAGAACAACAAAATTCAGCAATGTTGGGACATCCAAACCAAAAGAAGAGAACGCTAGCTGTCCAGGCAGTTACCCAACCAAGCAAATATCTTTCCCCTTCAATGTGAATTTAATATTTGACAGTCCCATTGTCTTCAAATAATTGTCATTTGTGTTCTAATTTTTTCTTATGCATATAGTTCAGCATCAACTTTATCCTTGTGTATGGCTCATTTATCTAAGGTATCTGCTTCATTTAGCTAGATATCACAGTGTGAAGGGATCCACATGAACATTGCATCACAATGTTTTCCTTTGATTATGTACAAGTTGTTGTTGTTGTTGTCGTTCCCTAGACTGTCTGTCCGAGCAGTCCCGTCTCCCCAAGGAAGGCCACAGCCGAAACTGGGTTTTCCCACAAATCCTTTATAGAGTGTATGTTGTGTTGTTTGCGTGCATGATTGTGTATAATGCAGTCTTCCATTATGTGTTGTATGGTATGGGGTGAAGTGTTACATCCTGGGCAGCTGTTCACAACACGGTCGTCCAGCCTCTTCTGGTAGCTTAGAAGTGCTGGGTGGTGACCGCATCGCAGTCTGGCCAAGTGGACTCTGTCCTTTCGTGGGAGAGAGGATTCAGAAGGGTGGATATCAGGGGGTCTGGCATGCAGCAGTGTGTTATCTTTCAGTGTGTTAATGGAGCGGTGAGTGATATGATTATGAATATGTTTCCGGAGGCTGGTATTTGGTGGTTGTGGAGGAAGAGAAGAGAGTGTCTGTGCGTAATAAAGTTTCTTTGGGTGTAGTTTTAATGTTTCTTGGTGTATGTGGGTGTTCTGCTATGTAGTGTAGCAGGTGTGATGTGTTTGTGGTGGCTGCAGCAAGTGTTTGTGTGCCTCTCATGTCGAGGTGGTCCTTGACTTTGAGGACTTTTGTTTCATGGTGTAAATGGTCTGTAGGTGTTGTAGTTGTGCAGCCTGTAATTGTTTTTAGGGCTTTGTTTTGTATGATTTGAAGGGTGTTGTGGTGTGTCTCACTGAGATTAGGAGCCCATGCAGGACTCGCATAATTCATCACTGAGCGTATGCATTGTTTGTATATTGTTATATTAGTTTCTTTGTTTTGTCCAAATGTTGTTCCAGTGATTGACTTAAGTGCGTTAAGTCTAGGTGTGCATTTGTTTTTTTATGTTTGTGAGGTGTTGTTTGAAAGACATGGCTGTATCGTATGTTACACCAAGAATTTTCGGTGTGTTTGTGTGTGGTATTAGAGTGTTGTTGATGTAGAGATGAGGTATGTATTTGTGTTCTTTTGTCCAGTTGGTGAGAAGTGTTGCTGTAGATTTGGTTGGAGCTATTTTGAGTCTGTTTGTGATGAACCATGTGTCAAGGTAAGGCTGGATTATTTCTGCAGCTTTGTCTGTGTTACGATGTGTGCATGTGATTGTTATATCGTCTGCATAGGAAGAGATTTGTATTTCTGAGGTGTCTGGTGTGGGTAAGTCATGCATGTATAGATTAAATAATGTGGGGGATAGAACTGAGCCCTGTGGTACTCCGTTCTTAATGTTTCTGATGTGCGATGATTGGCCATTATATGACACATGAGCATTCCTGCCTGCCAGATAATTGGCCAGCCATCTTTTGGTGTTATTGTGCATGTCTGTGTTATATATTTTATTTGTTAGGTTGTGGCGGGGGATAGCATCAAAAGCTTTACTAATGTCCAATGTTATAAGAAGTGTTCTGTGGTGGGGCCTGTCTGAATTGATGCCATCTAAAATTCTTTGTGTGAGGTTTGTCAGAAGAGTGTTTGTGGAGTGTAGTGGCCTAAAACCGTGTTGTGAGTCAGCAAGGGGAATATATGGTGTGACAAGTTTAAGTATTAGGCGTTCAATGACTTTAGAGGGGGTGCAGAGAAGTGTGATTGGGCGGTGCGATGTTGGGATTGTTGGGTCTTTGTTCGTTACGTACAAGTTCCCTGCATCGATTAAACAAATTTGTGTAAGCAGGTTTTTTAGAATTTATGGATTGTATAGTGATTGTAGCTCTGCAGCAGTACAGGAGATATAATCGTTCATTCTCTGATAATCTTTCAACATGTCAGGTTCAGAAAATTCCCTACCAACAACACTTCTCACACAAAACCCACACACAGAGCCATCACAATATGTGTATTGCATTTTGCCTTGGATATTCATTGATTTTCTGTAGGTATATTTGTTTTGGAAAGAAATTAAGAGAGGAAGAGGAGGAGAATCAAGTAGAGAAAAAAAGGTAAAAGGTGCTGATGGGGAGTTGGTAATGGAAGAGAAGGCAGAAAGGGGAAGATGGGCAGAATATTTTAGGGAGTTGCTTTTAATGTGAAGGAGGATAGGGAGGGAAAGATAGCTGCAGTGGGAAATGCTAAGAAAATGACCATGATGAGTGAAGAAAATAGAGGAGAAATAAGGAAGGATGAAGTAAAGGCAGTTGTTAAGATGATGAAAGCAGGTAAGGCACCTGGTCTGGATGGATGCCATGCAGAATGTCTTAAAAAGGGAGGTACAGGGGTGGTGGACTGGCTGGTGAGGTTATTTAATGTTTGCTGGAGAGAGGGTAGAGTACTGGAGGAGTACCTGTATAGTTCCACTTTACAAGGGAAAAGGGTACAAGTGTGAGTGTAGTAGTTTCAGAGGGATTAGCTTGTTAAGTGTAGTTGGGAAGGCTTATGGGAGGATCTTGATTGAGAGGATTAGGAGAGGAACAGAGGGAGTAATTGGTGAGGAAAAGTGTGGATTTAGGATGGGTAGAGGTTGTGTAGATCAGATTTTTGTGGTAAGACAGATATGTGAGAAATATATAGGAGAGGCGAAGGATGTTTTTTGGGCTTTTATGGATCTGGAAAAAGCTTATGACAGGGTAGACAGGAAGGCACTGTGGGAGGTTTTGCAGATATACAGGATAGGAGGAAAGCTTCTAGGAGCTGTCAAGAGTTTTTACAAGAGTAGTAGAGCATGTGTAAGGATTAGAAATGGAGAGAGTGAGTGGTTCGAGGTAAAGGTGGGACTTCATCAAGGATGCGTTATGTCGCCCTGGCTGTTCAACTTGTACATGAATGGGGTGGTGCGAGAGGTGAATGCAAGGGTAGTGGGTCAGGGATTGGAGATGGTTAAAGAAAATGGAGAAAAGTGGGAGATAAGCCAGCTGTTGTTTGCGGACGACACTGCACTTGTGGTGGGATCGGAGGAGGGATTGAGGAAGTTGGTGACAGAGTTTGGGAGAGTGTGTGGAAGAGAAAAGCTGAAGATAAATGTGGGTAAAAGTAGGGTGATGAGTGAGAGTGGAAGCAGCCTGGAAGTGAGCATTAAGGGAGAGCGACTGGAGGAAGTGGATAGTTTTGGATACTTTGGTGCAGGTGTGGTGGGAAGGGGTGGAGTGGGGGTGGAGGTGGAGTGTGGATTGGGAGGAGCGAGTGGGTGCCTTGGTGGATTGAAGGGCGTAGTGGGGAATAGACGTTTGGGAGTGGATGCTGGGAGGAGGCTGTGTGGGGGAGTGGTTGTGCCGGCGGCACTGTGTGGAGCAGAAACATGGAACATAAGAGAGGAAGAGAGAAAGAGTTTGAATGTGTTTGAGATGACGTGTCTGAGAGGTGTGATGGGGGTTGCTGGGCTGGATAGAGTGAGAGATGGGGAGGTAAGGAGGAGAGCAGAGGTGGGAGGGAATTGAGGGATGGGGTTGATGAAAGAGTATCGGGATGGTTTGGATGCATGGAGGGAATGAGTGGGGAGAGACTGGTAAAAGAGGTGTGGAAGGCAGATTTGGAGGGAGTAAACATGAGGGGATGTCCTAGGATGAGGTGGATGGATGGGGTGAGGGGGGCTTTGGGGAAAAGGAGAGTGTCTGTTGGGGAAGGATGGGAGAGGATGGAAGACAGGGGGTGAGTGGAGAATGGTTGTATATGGATGATGATGTGATGCATGAGGTGGAATGGATGGGGGGATGGTGGGTGAGGTAGTATGTGTGAGCAAGATTTGACGCAGCCCGAAGGGATTTCTCCCCGTATTCTCCTTTTATGAATGGGGGGACGGAGAGCGGGGGTCGCTGATTTAATGAAGCAGCCTTGCTGTGGATGTGCTGTGACTTGCGACACTGTCTCTGACCCAGGGCAGTGGACAAGGTGCAGGGATGACCCGTCATCCAGAGGTGCTAAGATGAGAGGGAGGGTGGAGGGGAGTGGAGTGTATTTAGGGATGGAATGGGTGGGAATGATTTTATCCCTTTTTCTTTTTGGCAACCTCCCTTGTAAGGGGGAAAAAGCCTTGGTATATGTATGTATATTTGTTTCACTATATTTTCATTCACCTCCTATTTCTTGCACTCTAGTTTATCAATCTTTATGGAGATTTTATCTTACACACCAAGGTTTGATTTTTATTTTTCTGTTGTCAGGGAGACAGAACTTGACTACATCATGGTCCTCCAGTACCTTGTATAATTTGCAGAGATAGGTATTTGTTTTACATATTGTTGGTCAGCCTCAATGGTATACATCTACACAATTATTGAGATAGGAGTTGTTTTGTCCCATCATTCTTACTGTGCATGTTGCCAATTCTTTAATTGTATGGACAATACTGGGTAAATTTGGTCCCATTTTCATAATTTCTATTTTGCTCTTGGGATGATTTTGGTCACTTTCTCCAATTGGGCCACCATCTCACCCACAGGTTGAGGGCCATGAGGCTTCCTGTGGATTGCACTTGGACACTACTCAGGCCAAAGGTACGGGCTCAGAGACTGAAATGTGAAATTGCAGAAAAACCTCAACTTTGGCTGGTCTCCACACAATTGCCAGTGGACAAGTTTGGGCCAAATTGGTGACCTGACAATTTTTGGTAAAATCCCTTTTGGTGTGTATATGTATATATATATATATATATATACATACAGACGCTCCTCTACTTACGTTCATTCGTTTTACGTTTTTTCGATTTTACGTTTGAACTGACTAAAAAAAAATTGTAAAAAAAAATTTTTGGGAGTGAATTTTTTAGTTTAGCGCGCTCTCCGTAGTTCAAATGATACTTACGCATGACGCTGCGTCCATTGTTTACATGGCACAAATGACAGACTGAACGTGCCTTGCCTCATCCTCCTCATCCTCCTCCCCCTCCTCCTCCACCATCTCAATTTATGTTGCTTGAATTTAATTTATTTGAAATTAATGTTATTATTTTACAATGTTATGTGTGTAGTTAATGATTTAGGGGTGTTTTATAAGATACGGTAATAGAATTTACGGATGTATAGTACAGTAACAACTTACGTTCATTTTCAACTTACGTTCGGCCGTTCGGAACGTAACTAAAACGTAAGTTGAGGAGCGTCTGTATATATATAATTACGTTTTGGGGTAATTTTGGTCATTTGCTCTGATTAGGCCACAATCTCACCCACCCATAGGTCGAGGGCCATGAGGCCTCCAGTGAATTGCCCTTGGACTAGTAATTGGTTGGACAATTGTAAACAGATTTGTACTATATGGCAGAACTTCAAGATGGAAAAATTTTACAAGTGGAGTTCCTCAGAGTTCCGTTCTTGAGCCACTTCTCTTCATAGTATATACGGTGAGACCTCTCATTAACGGACGTTGATTAGCTGTGTTTGCAGTGTTTTCGCTGTTTTTAGTGCTGTTGTTTAGTGCGTGCAATCACTATGCCACCCAAAAACCACCCCAAATCAACGGATTATTCACATCAACAGACACCGTTACCCCCCTTTTAGTCCGTTAATAAGAGGTAGTACTGTATATGAATTATATAAACCACGGACTGAAATCTATTGTCTCTAGGCTTGCTGATGATACAAAATTGTGTGGAGTGGCAAACTTAAACCAATTAGATATTCAAGATTTAGATAAACTACAGCAATGGTCTGAAGAGTGGCTAATGAAATTTAACCCAAGTAAAGGTAAAGTTATGTACAGTACTACCTTTCATTAATGGACTAAAAGGGGGCTAACGGTGTCAGTTGATGTGAATAATCCGTCGATTTGGAGTGGTTTTTGGGTGGCATAGTGATTGCACGCACTAAACAACAGCACCAAAAACACCGCAAACACAGCTAATTAACGTCCGTTAATGAGAGGTCTCACTGTACATGGGTAAAAATAACAATAAGTATGATTACAAGTTATATGGAAATTTGTTAAAGGAAGTGGATAATGAAAAGGATCTCTGCATAATCATCAGTAATGATCTCGAATCTTCTTAGTGTATTTCCACCTCAGAGAAAGCAAATAAGGTTCTAGGAATGTGCAGTCTTTTTATTTTAGAATTCTATGTGTCATTGTCATTAATGAGTTATATAGATTGTTAGTTCACATTTGAAATGTGCTGTTTTTATTTGGTCACTGAAGCTCATTAAACTTTTTTTTTTTGTGGTGGTGGTAGTAGTTGGTATTACTGATAGATTTTTCTGTTTGGCAAATAGGTATTTTACTAAATGTGTCAATTTCTTAGATGATTTTTATTCGTTACATTTTACCAAAATAACACAAATACACCATGTATCTTAAATAATGTGATTCACATCACTTGTTTCAGTTAGATGAGTAAGATGTAGCTCCAAGAGCATATTAGTATTCAGGTGTTGTGAGCCCTAACATGGAATCTTATAGAGTTGTTGACTGCTGTGGCCAGCTGGGCTATTCCTCCCTTCCAAATCTTATGACCTCAAGCAAAATTTGATTTGTTCGGGTCATGGTAGCATGAGTATGCATGTAGCTGTTCAATGATTTTCAGTGCATTTCTAATGAAAAAGAAGGAAACAAAATATCATAAGACCATATCTGTTAGTATTTCTACCTATTTTATGTTAGCTAAGGGCATGAACACATGGTCTGTTTAGGTATAAAGGGATTCGAGTATGAAATGGTTTGTGTACAAAATATCCACAACCCTATTATTACACATCTCGGAGTTAATGTCAATCTTGTAATTACATTTTTTTCAGGAAGAGGATAACCATCAACATTTCTTTGGGAGAGCTATCCGTAGATTCTGTGTATGTCATACAAAGAAGAGAATCCGGTGTGACATTTATGGCAGGTCTCACGCAAGTCATCTTGAATATCAGGTGATGACCCACACAGGAATGATGCCTTTCAAATGTAACCTGTGTGATTCTGCTTTCACACAAAAAAATAATCTAAAACGTCACATCATGACTCACACAGGAGAGAAGCCTTTCAAATGTGACCTGTGTGATTCTGCTTTCACACAAAAAAATAATCTCAAACGTCACATCATGAATCACACAGGAGAGACTCCTTTCAAATGTGACCTGTGTGTCGCTGCTTTCTCACGAAAAAGTAGTCTCGAACTTCACATGATGAATCACACAGGAGAGAAGCCTTGGCAATGTGAACTGTGCAGTGCAACTTTCTCACAAAAGGGTGATCTCAAACGTCACGTGATGACCCACAGTAAAGAGAAGCCATTTCAATGTAACCTGTGTGATTCTGCTTACTCACAAAAGGGTGAACTCAAATATCATGTGATGACCCATACAGGAGAGAAGCCATTCCAGTGTGTTCTGTGCAATTCTGCTTTCTCGCGAAAGAGTTATTTCAAACACCACATTAGGACCCACACAGGAGAGAAGCCTTTCCAATGTGACCTGTGTGATTCTGCTTTCTCACTAAATGCTCATCTCAAATGTCATATGATGACTCACACTGGAGAGAAGCCATTCAAGTGTAACCTGTGCAGCTCTGCTTTCTCACAAAAAGCTGCTCTCACATGTCACACAATGAACCACACAGGAGAGAAGCCTTTCCAGTGCAGCCTGTGCGATTCTGCTTTCTCACGAAAGAGTGATCTCAAACGTCACGTGGTAATCCACACAGGAGATAAGCCGTTCCAATGTGACCTGTGTGATAAAGCTTTTTCACTAAAGGGCCATCTCAGTCGTCATATGAGGATCCACACAGGAGAAAAGCCTTTCCATTGTGACCTGTGCGATTCTGCTTTTTCACAAAAGTGTGCTCTCAGACGTCACGTGATTACACACGAGGGAAGTTTTTCTGATATGACCTGTGCAATGCAGCCTTCTCAATGTAGGGTGTTCTCAAATGTCACGTGATGACCCATACAGGAGAGAAGCCTTTTCAGTATGACCTGTGTGACATATCTTCCAAGCATCATTTCAAGGAACATGTGACTCACATTGGAACTTGATGTAGTTCTAGATGCTTTCAAAAGTCACATGATAACTTGAGGAAGAACGAAGCTTTTTTAATGTGAAATTGCTTTGCACATTTCTCAGTTAAAACTGGAGCTGTGTTGGTAAATGTTTATCAGATTCAAACTTGGAACTATGGTATTCAAGGTGGAAATGAATGGAATATATTTGTGTGGAAAAAAATATATACTTGTCTTTTTTTGCTGTCTACCAAGTTCTTTAAACACAGGTGCTCTGTGTGAATAAGAACTGTAAGAAATTATGTATTTAAAAATGCTAAGGTAAAGTCATTCATACACCAGTGGAATAATTTTAGCAGATATTTTATTGGACAAAATCTGAAATTGGTTATCACAGTTTATATTTGAAAATGGTCTAATTTAAGCTTGAATTTTATGTTATAGAACTAGTGGAATGCCTTTTGATCTTTACAAAATAAATGAAAAAATTGAATGTTTATACATTTTTTAAATGTATTTACAAATATAATAGACAATCAGAATTATGATTTCAATTTTACTGCTGGTCAGTAGTTAGTATAGTGATGTGAGAGGTGCTTCAGAGGAGGATACTGGTTGTAAGCTCTCCATCACTTTACTGCTGCCAGAATCTGAAAAGTTTTCCCTGGATCTGTGTCATCTGCTTGACAGCACAATTTGTGTTAACCAATCAGCTGCTGTTCGATAGGGATAAGTTGTGCTTCCTGGTTTAGCAGCTGGATCAGGAGGTAATATCGCTGTGCTCTGGTATTCAGTCGGTTGTACCACCCCTCACAGCTGTTATTGGTACGGGTCGCTTTCTTGAAGACGCACCAATGCTGAGGGGCCCAATGTTGTACAGAGATCTAATGTCACAAATGTAAGCAGTTGGAGGTTCTACTTAAGGTGTTGCAACAGCTGCCAGCAGATCAAATGATGGGATGATGTGCTTTTCAGGGAGGTAGGGAAGAGCAAATGGGAGCTTGATGTAGTTCTAGATCGCTCCTTGTGTCCTGTATGCTTCTACCAGGTCCAACTCCTGCTCTTTCTTCCATATAGCATTTCCCCAGGGGAAGCTGCATCCTTTGAGGGAAGCCTGTGGAAACACTATAGCTGCAACTGACCATGTGGCAGACTCAAAGTTGAAGAAAATATTTGTCACAGAGTTTTTTTTTTACACTAGCTCTAATTGGGTCACAATCTCACCCACAGGTGGAGGGCCACCACAGCCTCCTGCCTATTACACTTGGGCATCTTTCATGCCAAAGGTACAGGCACCAGAGGTGGAAATATGAAAAATCAGAAAAAAGGTTCAACTTTGGCAGGTCATCACGTACATACCTGTAGATCCATGTTCCTTGCGTCCACTTGCAGTGCACTGTGTATAGCTCTCTTCCTCTGGGGGTAACTGTAGGCCAAATCGGTGACCTAATTTTTTTTTTTTTTTTTTTTTTTTTTTTATGGTACTGCAACATGTGGATTCATATAGCTTTTTTTTTTTTTCTTTCTTTTTTTTTCTTTCTTTTCTTCTTCCAAGTGGCCAAGTCTGCAGCTTTTTTCTATGAAGTATTTGCTATGGTAGAATTAATAGATTAATGAACGAATAAAATAGGTATTTAAACTGTAATCATTTAAAGTAGGGGGTAGGGTGAGTCCAGTCCAATATATTCCATTCTTGTTGCGACGTGCTTGCAGATCTATCAAGTTGGGACACTCAATTAAGAAATGTCGCACTGTAAGGGAGACTAGGCAGTCATCACAGAATGGTTGAATTTCCCAGGACATTGTACAAGGGTGGCTAATGAATCAAGATCGAATTGTATAGATTAATTAGTGCAATAGACAAAAAAGTGCGTACTCTCTCAAGGCGTCATCTTAATTGAGCGCTTGGGGACACCAACAACTTAGAGCGGGAAAACTCTCAAGCGAGCAAGCAGAACACCTGATTCTTACAATATATGTACAATATACAATAATAGATATACAAGGTTTCAAGTACACCATTAAATTACAAAAGGTCATGTGCAAGACATGTGTGACTAATCCAGATACAACTCAAGGCAGTTTTTGAACATCCTTGTACTAGTTCATATGTCTCCAGATGGATAGCTAGTTTTATCTATCCATATGGAAATTATTCTATTGGATTTTTATGTCACTGTTTTCAAGGGAGACAAATGAACTATATTGTAGTCCTCCATTGCTTTGTACAGGAATACCTCACTATACGACCGAGTTGTGTTCCAAAGTGACTGGTCGCAATGTGAAATTTGTATATTGAAGTGGATTTTACATGTAAATAGGGGGGTTGTGTTCATGGACCCTGTCAACCCCCTCCTCAATTTTTGCCTGGGGCTTTCACATACACACATTTGTTTGACCTACTTTATAGCACATTTTTATGTATATACAAGTATTCAGAATGTAGAAGGTCCACAAATTAATAATGAATGGTTTTAGACTAACAGGAACTTTTATTAACAAATAAACAATGTGCACTTGGAAAAAAATAAAATTTTAGTCATCCTCCAACATCACCTCCACATCATCCACGTCTTCTAAGATAACTTGTGGCTCTAAGAGCTTGGACTCCACAGCCTCCACCACAGCCTCCACAGGCTCCTCCACCACAACCCTTCATGGCAGCTTGCCAGGCCGTGGTGCGAAGGAGGTGATCTTTGATTGCTGTGACTGGTTTTTCTTTTCTTTATCAGATTTTCATACACAGCCACAGCTGCCTTCACAGCCTGTCATGCCTGAAAGCTGTGATTGGCATCGATGTCGTTGTCCATGATTGCATCACACAGTGCAGCGGCCTTGGTAACAATGTCACCAAGGTTGCTCAGCTGCATGACTGGGATGACTGGTGACACTGCCTCCTCTTCCTCTCCCTGCTGCTGCTGCTGGCTGTGCAGTTCAATCAGGTCTTCGTCTGTGAGGTCCTAAGAATGAGCCTACAACAGCTCATTGACGTCCTCCTCCCACATGCCACCATCAACAAGCTTCGCCTGGTTGGCAAGGTGCACACACTCATGGTGGACAGCTGCTTGGGTGGCTTGGGTACCATGGCGGCTGCACACATGGAGAGGTGGGTCGAGCGGAGCAGAAGCAGTACGTCTTGTTGCTGTGCGAGGTGGAGTGCAAGTGGACAGACAGTGGTGTGTGCGGAGTACATACTGTAGCCTTGCGCCAGTGGTGGCACTGCGGAGGGTCGGCGCTGGCTTTTGAAATTTTTTTGGGCTGACAGTTGTAAGTGCTTTTTTGTACCTCCAGGGTATTTCCAGTGAATTGTCATGCATTGGGGTATCACAATGTGAGATATCCCTGTATAACCTATGCGTGTAGATATTTGTTCTACATATTGTTGGGCAGCCTGTATGATATGCATCTACACAATTATTGAAATAGGAGTGTTTTTGTCTTATCATTCTTATTGTGCATAATGGTGCCAATTCTTTAACTCTGGACAATACTGGGTAAATTCAGTTCCATGCTTGTAAATTCTATTCTGATTGTTTTTGGGCATCTTAGTATTACTCTTGCCCTTGTCCGCATGTTATTAAGACAGGTGCCAATTAATCTATTATTGACCTGATTGCATACAGAAATTATTGACATACGAGGGAGTGCTGGATCTCCTGTCACCAGGTAGGAAAGCACGCAAAAGTTAAGCCTTATTTACACAGTCAAGCTGAGAAGTAAGTCAAGCTTGCAAGTCACCCAAACTGAAGAGGAAAGCAAGAAAGCACGTGTTCATTCACATAGGCCACTTGCCAATTCAGACAAGTGGCCTGTGTGCTTGCTCACTTTTGTCTCCAATATCGGGTGACTTGTCTCTCATCTTGCCCCGTGCAAATGAGGCTTTAGAGAGATATCTCAGAGAGAGACCTGTTTAGAATAGCAAGAAACACGGAGAGATTAAAGAACCATATCTTTAACAAGAGGAAGTAGTTCAAGAACTGTAAGGAGAACAATAAGCAACAGAATGTGTGGTTCCAACTTGGGCTGTATGTATTACTAGTACTATACTAGCAAGTCCTGAACAGTCCAATAGTACCAGGAATAGAGCTAACAGAACATTAGGTTTCATTGCTACGACTGTTACAAATAGAAGTGCTGAGTTAATTATCAAACTATCTACCGTTAGACCTATCCTTGACTATGTGGTACAATTCTGGTCTCTGTTCTGTAAAATGGACATCAATTCACTAGAATCAATACAGAGGAGAATAACCAAAATGATACATGGGTTCAGAAATGTACCTTATGAGAGGCTTAGGCATCTTAACTTACACTCTCTGGAAAGACAGTGCAGGGTGATGTAATAGAGGTGTTCAAGTGGATCAAAGGCTTTAACAAGGGTGATGCAAACAAGGTCATCATATTAAGATAACAGGGCAGGACTCACAGTAATGGATTTAAATTGGACAAATTTAGATTTAAGAAGGAAATAGGAAAGAATTGGTTTACTAATAGAGTGGTCAACGAATGGAATAGACTTAGTAACTATGCAGTGAGTACTGAAACTATCAATTGTTTTAAGAAACTGTTAGAAAACTTTATGGATGGGGATGACAGGTGGTAATGGACATGGAACTGCCTAGTGTAGGCCTTATGGTCTCTTGTAGTCTCCTTCATTCTTATGTTCTTATATGTCCAGTTTCTGCATAATCATTAACATTGTATATTTCTTAAGACCATTTGGGTTAGATGGAGCCATTATAAGTACAGATAATAGTGGTTAAGCCAGGAGTCCTCGTGGAGACATGTGGTCACTGGCTGGAAGAACACAATACACTGGCAGTGGAAGTGGGAATAATGCATGTTGGTGATTTGATGTTTTTTCCTGCTATGATTGGGCTACCATCTCACCCACAGGTTGAGGGCCACAAGGCCTCCAGTAGATTGCACTTGGACTAGTAATAGGTAAGATGATCATAAACAGAGTTGCTCTAAATGGCAAAATTTCTAGATGGAAAAATGTTGCAAGTGGAGTTCTTCAGGGTTCCGTTCTTAAGTCACTTTTTTTCATGGTATATATGATATAGACCATGGACTGAAATCTATTGTCTCCAAATTTGCTGTTGATACAAAACTGTAGAATGGCAAATGATCACTTAAGATTCTAGGACTGATTGCGCAATCTCTTGATTTTAAAAATCCATCTGTCATTAACCTCTTCAGTACGGGCCTTAAATCTCGCGGGCAGCAGCAGTTGCCAGCCGTACAACATGTTGTAATAATACTCGCATCATAAAATATAGTCACCGCTTATATCGATCGTTCTCTCTTTCACCCGTGAATTTTGATAACCATAGAAAATGTGATTAAAGACAGTTTAGAGAGTATGTAAAAATGCAGGGGCAACTACAATAAATATAATCAAGACGCCGATATGGCAGCCTCGCGTATCCACTTGCTCCTCATGCCGCCTACGTATGCGGCACCGTATGGAAGGGGTTAAGTGGATATAAATTGTTAGTTCTTCCACATTTGGAATATGCTGTTTCTGTATGGTCACCAAATCTTGTTAAAGACATTGACAGCTTAGAAAAAGTGTAATGGCAAGCCACAAAACTGATTCCAGATATGAGAAATCTATTGTATGAAAATGGACTAAAACGTGAATCTATTTTATCTTAAAAAAAAAATTAGTCTCGGAGGGGGGGGGATTTGATATAGGTCTTTAGGATTCTAAAAGGAATTTACACCAAAAGTGGTGATATTTTCACACTAAATGCGGATTGGACAAGAAATAACAAACTGTCAGGAAGTAGATTTAATTTGGAAGTAGGTAGAAACAATTTTGCCATCCGTGTAGTAAATGAATAGAAACTTGCTGCAAAGGCAATTTCACTCTTTCTTCACTTTCTTCTAAATCTTACCACTGTCACTCGAATCATTCCACCTTGTCAAATTTTAGACAGTTATAATCTTTTCATTTCTAGTCTTATTTCTTTCACTTCACTATATTTCATGTCTTTCTTCAATTACTTCTTATACAGTGTGCTCCACAGGAATCCCATCAAGAACACTTAATTTGGGTCCCAGATCAGTTCTGCAGTGACATGATTTCTTAAATCCAATCATCTTTGATTTTAGATTTAAGAATCTCCCCTAAAGGCTTGGTCTTGCAATTGTGAACCAATTGAATTTTCTCCACCCTTTCTCCAATCAGATCTGCTGTTACAACTTTGCATGCAATACTGCTTACTCAATCTCAAATTCACTGCACATGTAGTGTACATATTGTATACATGAGCAAAACATAAAGTAATAAAATCAGGTCCCCGAGCCCCTATTTAAAAACATAACACTAAGAGCAAACTGTTGTTTACAAAACAGCCAGCTCATAAAAATGTAATCCTCACCATCTACCCCATTTGTCTACATATATCTACAAGCCTCTTACAGGCCTCGACAGCTACCACTTGGTCCCGACCAACCATTTGCTACTATGCTCTTACAGGGCTTTGGCATGTATATACAATATTAAGGGAGTTAGCATGTCATACAAGGAACTATTAAAACTATTTCTGCATAACATAAACTGGCTAAACAAGGTTAAAAGAAATATCCTTAATTGAATGTGATCAACTTAATACATACATATACCAAGGCTTTTTCCCCCTTACAAGGGAGGTAGCCAAAAAGGAAAAGGCATAAAATCATTCCCACCCATGCCATCCCTGAATACACTCCACATCCCTCCACCCTCCCTCTCATCTTAGCACCTCCTGGATGACAGGTCATCCTTGCACCTTGTCCACTGCCCTGGGTCAGAAGCAGTGTCACAAGACACAGCACATCCACAGCAAGGCCGCTTCATTAAATCGGCGACCCCCCCTCTCCATCCCCCCATGCATAAAGGAGAAGACGGGGAGAAATCCCTTCAGGCTGCGTCAAAAATTGCTCACACATACTACCTCACCCCCCATCCCCTCACCCATTTCACCTCATGCATCACAACCTCCTCCATATACAACCATTCTCCATTCACCCCTGTCTTCTGTCCTCTCCCGTCCTTCCTCAACAGACATTCCCCTCTTCCCCAAAGCCCCCTTCACCCCATCCATCCACCTCATCCTAGGACGTCCCCTCATGTTCACTCCCTCCACATCTGCCTTCCATACCTCTTTTACTAGTCTTTCTTCACTCATTCTTTCCATGTGTCCAAACCATCCTAATACTCTTTCATCAACCCTATCTCCCAACCCATTTTCCACCCCTGTTCTCCTCACCTCCTCATTTCTCACTCTATCCAGCCTAGTAACCCCCATCATACTTCTCAGACACGTCATCTCAAACACATTCAAACTCCTTCTCTCTTCTTCTCTTATGTTCCATGTTTCTGCACCATACAGTGCTGTTGGCACAATCACTCCTTCATATAGTCTCCTCTTAGCATCCATTCCCAAATGTCTATTCCTCATTACACTCTTTAATCCACCAAGGCATTTACTCGCTTCTCTCAATCTACATTCTACCTCCACCTTCACTCCACCTTTTCCTGCCACATTTGCACCCAAGTATCTAAAACTATCCACTTCCTCCAGTCACTCTCCCTTAATGCTCACTTCCAGACTGCTGCCACTTTCACCACTTGTACATCTCATCACCTTACTTTTACCCACATTTATCTTCAGCTTTCTTCTATCACACACTCTCCCAAACTCTGTCACCAACTTCCTCAATCCTTCCTCCGAACCTGCCACAAGCGCAGTGTCGTCCGCAAACAACAGCTGGCTCACCTCCCACTTTTCTCCATTTTCTTTAACCATCTCCAATCCCTGACCCACTACCCTTGCATTTACCTCTGTCACTACCCCATCCATAAATTGAACAGCCAGGGCGACATGACGCATCCTTGACGAAGTCCCACCTTTACCTCGAACCACTCACTCTCTCCATTTCTAATCTTGACACAAGCTCTTCTACTCTCATAAAAACTCTTGACAGCTCCTAGAAGCTTTCCTCCTATCCCGTATATCCGCAAAACCTCCCACAGTGCCTTTCTGTCTACCCTGTCGTAAGCCTTTTCCAGGTCCATAAAAGCCCAAAAAACATCCTTCCCCTTTCCTATAGCTTTCTCACATATCTGTCTTACCACAAAAATCTGATCTACACAACCTCTACCTGTCCTAAATCCACACTGTTCCTCACCAGTTACTCCCTCTGTTTCTCTCCTAATCCTCTCAATCAAGATCCTCCCATAAGCCTTCCCAACTACACTTGACAAGCTAATCCCTCTGAAACTACTACATTCACACTTGTCCCCTTTTCCCTTGTAAAGTGACTATACAGGCACTCCTCCAGTCCTCCGGCACTCTACCCTCTCTCCAGCAAACATTAAATAACCTCACCAGCCAGTCCACCATCACTGTACCTCCTTTTTTTAGACATTCTGCATGGCATCCATCCAGACCAGGTGCCTTACCTGCTTTCATCATCTTAACAACTGCCTTCACTTCATCCTTCCTTATTTCTCCTCCATTTTCCTCACTCATCACGGTCATTTTCTTAGCATTTCCCACTGCAGCTATCTTTCCCTCCCTATCCTCCTTCACATTTAGCAACTCCCTAAAATATTCTGCCCATCTTCCCCTTACTGCCTTCTCTTCCATTATCATCTCTCCATCTGCACCTTTTACCTTTTCTTCTCTACTTGATTCGCCTCCTCTTCCTCTCTTTATTTCTTTCCAAAACATCTTTTTATTACTTTCAAAAATTTCTGTCATACTCTTACCCATTTCACATCTGCTCTCCTCTTTGCCTCCTTTACCTTTTGCTTTACTTTTCTTTTCTTTGTACCTCTCATATGACTCCCTTGTCCTATTTTGTAACCAATCTGTGAAAGCTCGCTTCTTCTCTTCTACAACCTTCTTTGTTTCCCCATCCTACCATTCACTACCCTTCCTTCTATTTCCTCCTGTCCTTCTTGTTCCACACACCATCTTTGCACACGTTGTGACTCCCTCCTTGAACCATCCCCATTCCTCCTCCACACCTAGCTCTACTCTACCCTTCACTCCCTCCCACTCCTCCCTCAGCTTCTTCTTGTACTCCTTATCCTTTTCCTTTTCATATAAAGAGTTCACTCTAAGCACCTCCCTACCTTTTGTCCCTTTCCTCTTCCTCCATCTATCCTCCACTCTCAACTTACCTTCCACCAAAAAATTATCTTATATTCCCCCACCCTCTCCCCTTAGCACATGTACATCCTTAATTCTTCCTATCATAATCCTATTTACCACTACATAGTCCATTAACGGTCTATCTACCACCCTTCCCTCCACCACCCTCTCCCATGTGTACTTATGCTTGACTTTCTTCCGAAACACTGTATTTGCTATCATCAACTCTCTTTCTAGACACGTTTCCACCATCAACTCTCCACTGCGATTCTTTCCTGGAACTCCAAATTTCCCAACCACTCCATCAATTGGATCATTTCCTACCCTAGCATTAAGGTCTCCCAGTACTATTACATTGATATTTCTCTCTAAATCCTCTATGCACTCATTTAAATCTATCCAAAAAGCCTCCCTTTCTTCTACGCTCTTCTCACTGCCAGGCCCATATGCACTTACAAAAACCCACATCTCCTTTCCCAGTTTCACCTTCATCCACATTATCCTTGAGGAAACCTCCTTCCACTCCACTACACGTTTACCTATCTCTTCACTTACTAGTATAGCCACCCCTTCCCTCCCTCGCCCTCTCTTCACTCCTGATAACCTCCCACTTACACTCGCCCTTCCCTTTCAGCTTAGTTTCACTCAAAGCCAACACATCCATCTTTCTTCTCACAAACATACTACCTATCTCTTCCCTTTTACTCTCATCTGTACCACATCCACGCACATTAAAAGACCCAAACCTTAGGGTGCTGGTCGGAAAACTCCCAGACCCTCTTATGCCTTTGCTTTTTCTTTTAGGAATGTCCCCTGTGGGGCTACAAGGAGAAGGATGCTTAGTCCCAATCCCTGTCCCTTTTTTCTCGCCTCTTACGATTCAAGTGGAATTACTTGGTGGCAGTATTCTTTTCCCCCACCACAGGGAAGGTAGGCGAAAAAGGAAATGAATATTCAGAGAAATTGTACAGGACAGTAACAAGGGGTTGGGGGACAGCATAACGGAGGGACAGTCGTAGTATAAAAGTGTCATCATTTCTCTATGAATAGAGTTTTCCTCTATCGCAGCCAAAATGATGTGTGGTTCTGGTCCATAGGGGCGCCCCATATAGACCCTAAAGTATCAACTGCATGCCACTTTGCCACAGTAACATGCAGCCACTATCATGAAATAACTTTAATACCTCTTGTACAAGAGTTTGTGGAATTACCAACTGATTCACTGGGCCCCTAGAAATATCCGTCCCACTTACAACTGTTTTTCTACACAAAAGTCCATTGGTCAAATGAAATTCCTCTATCTTATACTCTCTTGGTAATTTTGGAGGACCTCTTGGGTTCATCAAAATCTGGGCTACTTTTTCCCAACTAATTTTTTTGTTCCCTTATCATATCCTCATATAATGTTATTAGTTCATCTATGCTACAGATGAAATTGATCAACCCTGATATTGGTATCAGTATCAACTGCATGCCACTTTGCCACAGTAACATGCAGCCACTATCATGAAATAACTTTAATATCTCTTGTACAAGAGTTTGTGGAATTACCATCTGATTCACTGGGCCCCTAGAAATATCCGTCCCACTTACAACTGTTTTTCTAGACAAAAGTCCATTGGTCAAATGAAATTCCTCCATCTTATACTCTCTTGGTAATTTTGGAGGACCTCTTGGGTTCATCAAAATCTGGGCTACTTTTTCCCAACTAATTTTTTTGTTCCCTTATCATATCCTCATCTAATGTTATTAGTTCATCTATGCTACAGATGAAATTGATCAACCCTGATATTGGTTGGCTAATATTTCTAGATAGTGCATCTGCTGCAACATTCTTTCCACCTGAAATATATTTAAACTTAACTATTACAAAGTTTAGATGTGTAAGCCATCAGTTTCAATGTTCCATTTCTCTCTTGCATTAGTATGCCTTCTAACCCTATGTCAGACGCATTAGTACAAAGAAAGAACTCCATATCATAATTAGGAAATATGAGAACTGGAGAACTAGTAAGTTTATCTTTCAACTTATCAAAAGCTTGCTGTTGTGCAGGTCCCCAAATGAACTTTGAATCTTTCCTCAACAAAGAACTTAATGGATTAGCTATGTCTGCATATCCCTAGATAAATTTCCTATAATATCCTGTCAATCCCAAGAAACTTCTAATGTTTTCTACATTGTTTACTGCTTCTACCTTTGAATTTACTGTACTAAGTCCATGCCTGTCTATTTTATGTCCCAAATAAATAACACTGTCCTGCAAAAACTTACATTTTTCAAGTTTCACTTTCAATCCTGCTTCAACTAGTCTTGAGAATACCAAATCTAATTTCTTAAAGTGCTCAACAGCTGTTTGAGAAACTATTAAGATATCATTAGGAAATACACGGGCAGTGTTTTCTAACAACCCATCTAGAACTTTATTCATTAATCTCTTGTAAGTCAATGGACTATTACACGACCCAAATGGCATTCGTTTGAACGCATAGTGCCCTGTTGGTGTGGAAAAGGCTGTGAATTCTCTTGAGTTTTCATGCAACTCAGCCTGCCAGAATTGATATCAATAGTGCTAAAATACCTATTCTCGGTTCCCAAACTCCTAAGTATGTCTCCTATTACTGGTAATGGTAATCTATTGGGTACAGTCTATTTATTCAATTCCCTATAATCAATCACTGGATGCATGGTACCATCTGATTTTGGCACCAGAATTAAAGGAAAATTCTATTCACTTTTATTATGTTCAATAATATCCTGCGATGACATTTCCATGATCAATTTATCTACATTGGCTAGTTTGGAATGTAATCTGTTGATTCCCTAGTTTTAATTAGATCTGATGTTTTAAAACTTTGTTTTGCCCAAGGCATCCCCCAGCAAAGCAATTGCTTTATTGTGCTTCAAGAGCAATGCAACTAAGCTCTCATCCAACTCAGAACAACTAGTAGGTTCTAGTTGATTCTTGTATTTCTCTCCCAAATCTGTTTTTTCCTGAATTGAACAGATTGATGAAATTGATGATTCCACCTCAGCACTCTCATTTAAAATCTTAATGGGTTTTGTACAAACTTGGAAACATCCTATTTGTGTACCTTTTCTTAATACTATGTCTTTATTCAAAGTACCAATCACTAATATTTATACCATGCTCTTGTTTGTCTTATCCCCAAGTCCAATTTCAAATATTTTATCCTAATTGATGGGATGGTTAAAATTGGTCTACAATGACTCCTTTCAACTGCACTCTACCCTGTTAATTGCTTTGGAGTGTAATGAATTTACTTTATTATGCCACCTTCCACAAGTAGCAAAGCATCGTTTGTAGTTGATGAATTATAAGTAATTTCTGGGATTTCTTGAACATGGAGTTGGGTTTACTATGTGAGACTTTTCTGTTTGGACCACTCTGCTATCATCCAATATAACATTGTTATCTTCCCTATTTCAAGAGATTCTCTTATTACAGATACTGGCTCTAAGTTTGGTTGAATTAAAAATGGGAATAACTGTGATTTTACTGAGATCCCTAACTCAGCAGGACATATGATCATGCCCTCTTATCTCATAGTTGCAAATCCTATCAGTAAATCTGAGGAAACAAGCTCTACAACTCTCACTGGAATATGCAAATGCTCATTTTTATATAAGATGACCTTTAAATCAACCTTACCTAATGTTTCTAACTGACTTAACTGTTACTGCTTGTAATGAGTAATGGATTGGTTTCAATTGATTTCAAACTGCTAGGTATATCATTGACTACAGATCCTGTATCAGTAAATATTTGAATAGGTTTATTGAACGCTACCCGCAATGAGTAGTCCTACAAAAGGCCTTCCAATTGTTATAGTCGATTTACAATTGTCTTTGTGGTTTTTTCACACTTCTATCTGGTCCCTAACACAATAATGTCTATTTGTATTTCTATGGTTAGCTCTGTAGTGTTGTTTTATTCTGTGTCTTGGGGTTTTCTTATTGTTTCTAAGTGAATACGAAAATTTGGCATTGTACTACAACTGTGTTCCATGTCCTATTCATTGGTAATACAAACAGAAAGGTGGGTTTCTACAATGATACTCGTCATGACCCTCATATTTGCAGTTTCTACAAATAATTTCATAATACTTGTGCTTTATGCTCCTATTACAGTTGTAACATTCAATTCTAACATTCTTTGATGTGCTTCTAACTCTTGTATTCAGATCCTCTGTTTCTGTAATCACTCCTAACATACGGACTAATTTTTTTTTTTTTTTCACTATAACCTTTGAGATAATTATACAGTTATTCTGCAGTTATGAAAATCATGTATTAACAAAGCAAATTTAGTAACTGAGAAACTTTTATTATGTCACTAGATTTTTCTATCCAGTCAGAATCCTTCAACATAGATATCACGTCCTTAGACCATCTGTCTAGTTTTGCTAAATATTCTGTGTTTGATTCCCTTGTTTTTACTTTATCATTCTAACCAAAGACCTGATAGGCTTCTGATCACACTTTGACTTAAAATGTTTAATGAGTGCCTTCTTATAAGCTTCATATTGGTTGATGTCTTCCATTTGCTGGAAATTTATTGTAAGCCTAGCCCTACGCTTTTCAGGATCTACATTTCCTGTTAGAATTTCTATTTTCCTTTTTTCATCTTATGTTTTTAGTGATTATCAGATTGTCGATCAGACTGAAAAACCTATTGATTCCCACGGTGTTTTCTTCCCCCAAGAACTTTGGAATGTTTGAGAAGTAACAATTTCATGTAAAACTTCTGTAGTCATACCTTCAATTTTTAAAGTCGATTTGAATCAACTATTTCCTATGAAGTCATCCTCGCACGTGCGGCGCGTACCTCTAGTAGTCCCTCGTTTACTCGTAGTAGTAGTCCTCTCGTTCACTAGTTTGTCCCTTGCAGTCAACATACACTGCGTGGTTGCACGCACTACATGGTTGCTTGCATTACGTGGTTGCGTGCACTACGTGGTTGTAGTTGCTTGTAGTTTGATGCACCAGTCTCGTAACCGTATTTTGCACTAAGTACTTTAGATGTAGTATTTTGCACTGATTTTAATCACATGTCATTTCGTTAGTAGCGTTGCGTTGCATCCATTTCGTCCCTAGCTGCCGCCACTTTCGCCCCTTTCTTCTTCACTTTCTTCTAAATATTACCACTATCACTCTAATCATTTCACTGACAAGTTTCAGACTTGTAATATTTTCATTTCTAGTCGTATTTGTTTCACTATATTTTATGTCTAGGAGAATTAAAGTGTAGACTTCTGCTATATCTTTCTTCAGTTACTTATACAGCGTGCTCCACAGGAATCCTGTCGAGAACACTTAATTTGGATCCTAGACCAGTTCTGCAGAGACGTCTCGGTTTCTTTAGTCCAATGATCTTTAATTTCAGATTTAAGAACCCCCAAAGGGTGTGATCTTACAATCGTGAACCAATTGAATTTTCTCCACCCTTTCTCCAATCAGATCCGCCATTATGAATCTGCATGCAATACTGTTTACTCAAGCAATCTCGAATTCACAGCACACTGACTTAGTTTACATATTGTATACATGAGCAAAACATAAAGTAATAAAATTGAGTCTCCAAACCCATTTAAAAACATAACGCTAAGAGTGAACTGTTGTTTAAAAACGGCCTACTCAAAAATTAAATTTTCACCATTTACCCCTCTACCTCATTTGTCTACCTACCACTACGATCATTAAGCATTGAGAAAATGTCAGGAGACACTATTTTCATAAGCCTACAAACTTTGTCTCCTAAATAATTGCCTCTCGCATGCATCTTTCCCAATCCTGGAAGACCTCCTCAAAGTCCCTTTTCAGTAGTCCCTTGAGGTAACTCCGATGCCTCTTTCAACTCGTCTGTTGGCTGGAATCTGGTTCCCCCGAGGCTGTCTTTCATGCATGAGAACAGGAAGATATCGCAAGGTAATATTTCTTATTGACGGTTTGACCCTGAGGAACCCATTCAACGTGAATGAGCCCCTGGGAGTCAAAGAAGGGAATAACCATGACCTTCTCTTGCGACCTGCTCATCTTTGCCTTTTTGGGTCTGGGGGAGGTCGCGTGCTCCCACTGAGCAATCTGACGTTTGCTCTCAGGGTCGTAGGTGAACACCCAACTCTCGTCGCAAGTCACTACCTTATCCAGGAAACCTGAACCAACCTCTATTATTTCGAGAATGTCAGTGCAGCATTCCACACGAAACTGCCTCTGGTCGTCGGGGAGAATCTTTGGCACGAACTTGGCACAGACTTTGTGGAGCTTCAGATCTTCGGTCAGAACTGTCTTCTGTGCCAATACTAATACCAACAGCTTCAGATATCATCCTCACAGATATTCGACAGTTTTGCATCACTAACCATTGCACTTCCTCAATGTTTTCCTCCTTGCGTGCACTTTTCGGTGCTCCAGATCTGGGTTCATCCTCAACCTGTTCATTTCCTTCAGAAAATCTATTAAACCACCGATAGAAACTTGCTTGGCTTATCTGTTCATCTCCACAAAATTTGATGGCGTAACGTTGCTCCATGTTTCACTGCATCTTGACAAGTGTTCACAGATCGGCAAACCGAATCAGACTGGTTCCATCACGTTCACCGCTGCACTCAGACCTACAAATATAGAAAGTTACCAGTTAGTCATTTTATAGAATATATGTATGTGTACTTCACCATGAAGTAGTATTTTGATCAAATCATATTTAATGTCTCGCCTGACATTTTCTCATTACTTTTTGAACATACCTTGTATATCTACGAGCCTCTTGCAGCAGCGCAATGTAGTACAGTTCGAAGTTTTAAGACTTGTTTAGATAAATACTAAACACCTAAGAAATATGTTGTAATGCATGCCATTTATTTTTTATTATGTTATTGTCATGTATCTGTCCTTATTCAAATGTATCATTATTTACTTTGTTTATTTTATTCACCTGACCTAGTTGATATTGACCAAATGGTCTCTTGTTTTCATGCTATACTTTTGTAATATTTGTGCACTAGTATTATGCTCTTGTTTAAAGTGTTTATATGGGAAGCGTCCATTTGAGAAACAGTAATGTGGGAAATTCTCAAATGAGACCAAAGCTCACAAAACGTCAAACTTTGTTGATGTTGATTGGCAAAAAAAAAAAAAATGCCAGTATCATCGCAAGTGTCATAACTGGTTAGGTAGCTGCCATAGGTCTCCTGATAGATGACCGAATTTTTCTGTTTCAGTGAGCTGTTAGGTTGAAAATGTTAATTAAAGCATTAGTTCTCCCATTACACATTTCCATATTTACTGGGGGTTGCATCTTCCAGATTAGCTCCTGTCTTGGTTTTTTTTTTTTTTTCAGTCGGTACTACTGATAGATTTCTCTGTTTAGCAAGCGGGTATTTTACTAAATATGGCAAGAAAAATTATGTATAATACCTCTACAGTTTCTTAGATAATATTTATTTGTTACATATTGCCAGAATGACACATACACCATGTTCTTAAATAATATGACTCGCATCACTTGTTTCAGTCAGATGAGTAAGAGTAGGTCCTAGAGTAGTTCATATTCGGATTCAGATGCTGTGAGCCCTTACATGCAATGTTATAGAGTTATATTAAAATATGACTGCTGTGGTCAACTGGGACATATATCCCCTTCCAAATCTCATGACCAGATGAAAAAGCTCAAGCAAACTTTTATTCATTCTGGTTGTGGTGGCGTGAGTATGCATGTAGCTATTGGATTATTTTATGTTAGGTAATGGCATGCACACATGGTCTGTCTAGGTAGAAAGGGACTTGTGTATGAAATGGTATGTGTACAAAGCATCCACAATCCTATTATTACACATCTCAGACAATTAATATCAATTTTATAATTACATTTTTTTTTCAGGAAGCGCTATCTGTAGATTCCATATGCCATACAAAGAAGAGAATCCAGTGTGACATCTATGGCACAGCTATCACGCGAGTCATCATAAATACCAGGTGATGACCCACACAGGAGAGAAGCATTTCAAATGTGACATGTGTGATTCTGCTTTCACACGAAAAAATAATCTCAAACGTCACATCATGACTCACACAGGAGAGAAGCCTTTCAAATGTGACCTGTGTGTCGCTACTTTCTCACGAAAAAGTAGTCTCGAACTTCACATGATGAATCACACAGGAGAGAAGCCTTGGCAATGTGAACTGTGCAGTGCAACTTTCTCACAAAAGGGTGATCTCAGACGTCACGTGATGACCCATAGTAAAGAGAAGCCATTTCAGTGTAACCTGTGTGACTCTGCTTACTCACAAAAGGGTGAACTCAAATATCATGTGATGACCCATACAGGAGAGAAGCCATTCCAGTGTGTTCTGTGCAATTCTGCTTTCTCGCGAAAGAGTTATTTCAAATATCACATGATGACCCACACAGGAGAGAAGCCTTTCCAGTGTGACCTGTGCGATTCTGCTTTCTCACTAAACGCTCATCTGAAATGTCATATGATGACTCACACCGGAGAGAAGCCATTCAAGTGTAACTTGTGCAGCTCTGCTTTCTCACAAAAAGCTGCTCTCATATGTCACACAATGAACCACACAGGAGAGAAGCCTTTCCAGTGCAGCCTGTGCGATTCTGCTTTCTCACGAAAGGGTGATCTCAAACGTCACGTGGTAATCCACACAGGAGATAAGCCGTTCCAATGTGACCTGTGTGATAAAGCTTTTTCACTAAAGGGCGATCTCAATCGTCATATGAGGATCCACACAGGAGAAAAACCTTTCCATTGCGACCTGTGCGACTCTGCTTTTTCACAAAAGTGTGCTCTCAAACGTCACATGATTACACATAAGAGAGAAGTTTTTCTAGTATGACCTGTGCGATGCAGCCATCTCAATGTAGGGTGTTCTTAAATGTCACGTGATGTCCCGTACAGGAGAGAAGCCTTTTCAGTATGACCTGTGCGACATATCTTCCAAGCATCATTTCAAGGAACACGTGGTAACTCACATTGGAGAAGTCTTTCCAGTGTGACTTGTGGGATGCTACTTTTTTGCAAGATGCTTTCAAAAGTCACATGATAAATTGAGCAAGAACGAAACTTTTCTAGTGTGAGATTGCGTTGCACATTTCTCACTAAAAACTGGAGCTGTGTTGGGAGATGCTTGTTAGATTCAAACTTGTAACTATGGTATTCGAGGCAGAAATGAATGAGATATATTCCTGTGGAAAAAATATATACTTGTCTTTTTATGCTTTCTACCAAGTTCTTTATACACACGTGCTGTGTGAACAAGTAATGTAAGAAATTATGTATTTGAAAATACTAAGGTAAAGTTATTCATACCCCAGTTGAGTGATTTTAGCAGATATTTTATAGTACAAAATCTAAAATCAGTTATCTCAATTTATATTTGAAAATGGTAAAATTGAATTTTATGTTGACGAGTTAAACACCATATGAGGACGGAGCCTTTATTTGTATGACGTTTCGTTTATTACAGCTTTTTCAAGTACAAGTTCAGATATACATGCTTGAGATTAAATAAGAGGAATGGAAGGTACGGGGAAAGAAAGAACTAGCGGGGAAGGAAAAGGAGGAGGAGGAGAAGGGGTATTGAATACTGGGAGAGGTTGAGAAGGCTGGCCCAAACGTCCGCGGGCAAATTGTTCACAAAGGGTGGTTCAAAAATTTGTTGGCCATGGGTATTAGAGGAATTATGTGGGGTGAGATGTTGAACATGCCCCTATTTTGTTCAATAGTGTTCGTTCCTTGAATGATCGCTGCTTCAAAACACTTCCTGCGGATCTTGTCGGGTTCTCGTATCAGTAGCTCTGCATTCTTCCAGTCCATCAGATGGTTTTCCCTGTTCCTATGTGTCGCACATACGTTGGTGATGATATGCCTGACGTCGTAACGGTGTTCACGTATTCGTGTATTCAGGTCGCGTGACGTTTCTCCGATGTAAGCTTTATCACATCCCGAGCACGGAATACGATAAACACCGGCTTTGGTGCCCAGTGTTTGGTTGTATGCTCTCGTCTTCGTGGTGTCTTTTATCGACCTGCTGGTTTGACACACTACTTCCAAATTGGTGGTTCTTAAAATATGAATCGGGTTGGTGGCAAATCGCTGGCTGGCAACACGAGACGTTTTGCCGTGCTGCCCTGCTGCCTACGGCTTTTCCGAATCTTAGCGGCCTGTTTTCTGCAATTATCCAAAAGAAATTCTGGAAATTTTAGTTGTAAAAAGTATCTTTAATAAACCTGCACTCTTCTAAGATTTTGCGCTGCATATCCCGAGTGCCCTAAGGAAAAAGCCTATTACTACTCCTTTCTTGGTCCTAATGTCATGGTGGGAGTAGCGCTGAATGGCCTACCGGCTCCGGCGCTTGGCCTTCAAGCCAAAAATTCCATAAATCAATCAATCAATTATGGTGGGAGTAGAAATTAATTAAATATTTTTTGTTAGTGGGCTTTCTATATACTTTAAATTCTAGCTGGTTACCATATTTAAAAATGTGTGTCCAAGAAAGGAAGAGAGAAAACTGAATGGTGGGTTCTATTTCGTTTAATGCAGTCTGCAAGCGATGAAGATTGAATCGCCTGGGTGTCACGAGTAAAATATCGTCCACATATCGCAGCCAGGTCACATGCTAGGGAACGATGTTAGTAATTCCATAAACAAATTGGCCAGGACTACACTTAACGGAGAACCCATGGCTATGCCAAATTTCTGGTGGAAATGGTGGACCTGGAACTTGAAATAATTAAATTCAACACAAAGTTTTATCAAATCGACAAAGTGGTTGGGGGGCAGGGGGAAGTCGATTTTCTTCTCGATATCTCTAAGGAGCTGTATTACCTTATCCGAAGGAACACATGTGAAGAGACTTTTCACGTCCAGGCCGGCCAACTTCTTGTTTCTGGCGGAGGTATCTCGGATTCTGTCTAGTAGGTCTCCTGAGTGTCTGAGATGTGCTCCACTGATGGTTCCCAGGAGGGGGGACATATCTGGCGAACGTACCTGCTAATCTGTGGGGGCACTCCCTATCCCTGATGTTATAAGTCTCATTGGAATATTATTTTTGTGGTTTTTGGGTAGACCATACATCGTAGCTGTGCGTGGGATGTTTGGCAATAAGTGAAGGAGTTTTTTTTTTTACCTGCATCTGAATTTTTGAGAATTTTTCTTACCTTGTATGTGAAGTTCTTTGTCTCGTTGTCTACTTCTGCCTGGGAGACTTCACGATATGTATTATCATCACTGAGCAGATCTTTCATCTTCCTCTCGTAGTCTGAGCTGTCCATCACCACTACTCCACCTCCCTTGTCAGCCATGGTGATTCTGATGGAAGAATCCTTAGCTAACTCTGCTAGAGCTCGAACGAACCTTCTGGGTATTGTAGGGTTGGTACGTTCGCTGAGAGCTAAGGTCAGTAGTCTTTGTGTGTAACCTTGCAGGAATTCACTGTCTTGGTATCTGTAGTTTTTCGTGATTAAATCGATGTTTTGATTCTTCCTGTTGGTGCCGGTTGCAAACTTTAGCCCGAGGCTGAGTACTTCGGTCTCGGTATCAGTTAATGCTCTGTTGGAAAGATTCACTATGACTTCGGGTCTTCCCATGGATTTCCTAACACTTCCGGCGCAAAGCCTATCCAGTTTACGTAGGTGTCTATTCTTCTGTTGGTTATTGAAGGTAGCGGTGTCTACTCTTATATCTTCGGCGACCGAATCTGGCATCGAGCTGTGAGCCTAATTTCTTAGCTTTTTCGAAAGCCTGGGTGACCTTGGTGGAAAGGCTAGTCCAGCACTCCGTGAGGTAGGCCCTAAGGTGAGGAGGAAAGAGGTGGTCAAATTGGAGAAGTTGTTTCGGCGTAGACCTGGGGGCGACCATTTCCTCAATGCACTCATGAAAGAAGTTCCGCCTATTCCGCAAGCTATAAGCCTTTCTCAAAGCACGTGCATAGCGACCGTATTAAGGTTCTATTATGTCCTCGGTGTTGAAACAATTTTTATGAAAGTGGCAGTTGCCGGCAAGACTGACGAGTTGGAGCCTTTATTTGTACGACGTTTCGCTTATTACAGAGTTTTCAAGTACAGGTTGAGATACACATGCTTGAGATTAAATAAGAAGAATGGAAGGAACGGGGAAAGAAAGAACTAGGGGGGAAGGAAAAGGAGGAGGTGGAGGAGACGGGGATTGAATACTGGGAGAGGTTGAGAAGGGTGGCCCAAACGTCCGCAGGCAAATTGCTCACAAATTGTGGTTCAAAAATTTGTTGGCCATGGGTATTAGAGGAATTATGTGGGGTGAGATGTTGAACATGCCCCTATTTTGTTCACCCCACATAATTCCTCTAATACCTATGGTAAAAAAAAAAATTGAACCACCCTTTGTGAGCAATTTGCTTGCGGACGTTTGGGCTAGCCTTCTCAACCTCTCCCAGTATTCGATCCCCCGTCTCCTCCTCTTCCTCCTCGCCTCCTCCTTTTCCTCCCTCCCTACTTCTTTCTTTCCCCGTTCCTTCCATTCCTCTTATTTAATCTCAAGCATGTGTATCTCAAGGAGCAGCGGACACAGAGAACGAAGTCCAAACGTTCTCAAGAGGATGCGAGCAAACCCTCTACCTGTACCGAATGCCCTAAAACGGTCTCATCTATTATCGGCAGCTCCTTAGAAAGGGAAGCAGTCAGTAATCTCCAGTGCCCGTCTGGAGATACAAGATGCAACCAAGCAAGGGATGCTCATGTGCTTGCTCTGAGCATTGTTTACTCAGCAATGCTCATGTCCAAGAGCAAGGATCAGGTGCAGGAGATGCTGTCGACAGCACTCACTCACCTCGGTTTACCTGCTTTCCCCATTCCGCCGCACGTCCTAGAAGCTATTCACTTTGGTCCCAACCATCCATTCTATCCCCACCCAGCCCCTACCCTTCCCACCACCGCTCCCTCTGTTTTTCCTTCAACCTCCTCCGCCTACCCCCTTCCGTTCCAACCCTCTGTGCCTCTGACTCCTCCTCCTTCTCCACCTCCTCCTTCACTTCCCCCTCCTCGTCCAAGAAGGCTGCACTAGAACCTAACCCAAGGCAATCACGCCCCAAGTCCAAGGCATCCAGATATGAATCCTTCCACCCTAGCAATCGCTCACGCTCCCCAATCCTGAGTCCTCGCTCCTCCTCGTCAGAGGCAACCAAAACCTCCTCCGGGCTCCCGCGCCCCGTAGCCATACCACGAGCCAGCTTGACCGGGAGGCCTAAGTTGAACCTGACCAAGCTCACAAAGGAGACGTTGCGAGACATAATCCCCTTCACCAGCACTACTTCTGACACAGTCCAGTCTAACGGTAGTGCATCCTCAGCCTCTTCCGACAGCGAAGTGCTTACCCTCCAAGCCCCAAAAGCTAACTAAATTTCCTTCCAAAACTCCCTCCACCTAGTAGGACTCACTGAAGCCAACTATTCCTATGGATAGACTGGATTTACGTGTGTTCTACCAGAACGTCCGTAACTGGACCCCACAAAGGACCAAAACCTTGTTAGAGATTGCCAGACACGGTCCTGATGTCATTTTCTTGACTTCGATGGGTGATCCAGCCCCTGACTCTCTCCCCAAGATCCAAGGCTTCAACACTTAGAGCCGGAGTCTTACTTTGAACTCGGGCGTCTGTATTCTAGCCAGGAAGTCCCTTTAGGCAACAATACTTGATCAATTTCACTATGAGCAGATGCTCGCGATCAAGTTGAGCACTATTCGCGGTCCCATCCTCCTATGTACCCTCTACCGCCCTCCCCGTATCCCCTTCCTCCCCTTTGTTGACATTGCCAAGGTGATGCCATACAAAGTCCCAACCTTCTTCATTGGCGACTTCAACTGCAAGCATGCTGCTTGGAGCCCTGGAACGCACAACAACAGCTCAGTGAGTCGGCAACTGCACTCTCTTACTATACTTCACCGGCTGAAGTTCCTAGGTCCGGACTTTCCCACATTCATAGGTCATGGATTGCAGGGTAAGCCCGACCTGGTGTTCTCCAACAGCCGAGCTTTCTTCCTCAATTCAAGTATCTCACCCGGTGGCCCCACCCTCTCCGACCACATACCCTTAATCCTTCGCATCTCCACTTAACCCATCCTTATACCCAGTGAGCCGCGGTTACGCTACAGTCAGGCCGACTGGGAAGGTTTCAAAAACACAGTTACGGCATACACCAACACAAACATGAACAACGCTCCACATGCGGCAATAGAGCAGGAATGGCGCTCACTTACAAAGTTTGTCAAAAACGCGGTAAAAAAGCACATTCCTAGAACAAAGCACCGCAAGGTTACCACGTTCACCGCTTCTATGCGCACTAACAGACTACGCATTGCAGTACAGAACATATTTACAGACCTATTACAAGCACCCCTAGAGGCCCGTGACGCTGTCCTACAAGACATGCACTGAGGAAGTCCCTCTACATCGATTCACATCGTGAGGAGAAGCAACTGATGACCTCGCTCTCCGGCGTCTGTGCGACGGACCCTTTCAAGTTCTGGAGGACCGTCAAACGTCAGCTAGAGGAGTGCTCTGCGCCTCCACCCAAGGTCATCAACCATCTGAACCACTCTGCACACTCCCCCGGGCAACACCAAGCTGACCTTCTGGCGTCAGCATGGAGTGAGGTCTTTAAACCACATCCTGTGCAAGGACCACATTGCTTTAGCACCTTGCACATTGTTAACTCTTTCATGAATAGATATAGTGACCTCATTCCTGACGAGACTGTTGAGCTCTCTCAGTTAAATGAAGATGATCCCCTTATCTGCCCCATCATCTTGGAGGAGGTAAAAGGGGTTATCTCGGCTTTAAAATTCAAATCCCTCGGCCCTTCAGGCACCGATGCACACTTACTCAAACGTATGCCAGACAACATAACCTCACACATGACGACACTATACAATAGCTCACTAGCCTCTGGGTACTTCCCACAACTTTTCAAGGCCTCCCACACCATTCTCATTCCCAAACCCCAGAAACCCGCCTCCGCCCCCCTCTCATACCGGCTGATCTCCCTTCTGGAGTACTTTGGTAAGGTGTTTGAGCACGTCCTCTGCCGCCGCCTGACCGTGTACCTGGAGACGGAGAATGTGCTGAGGGATTTCCAGTTTGGTTTTCGGCCGGGGCGTGGTGCAGACGACATCATTTCCATGTTCACTCAATGGGTTCAAAGACCGCCAGACGGTCGCCCTGGTAAGGCCATTTTGGTTTGTAAGGATGTGGAGAAGACATTCGATACTGTCTGGCATGAAGGCTTTAAGTACAAAATGTACCACAATTTCGACTTTGCCCTGCCGTTCACAAGGTTACTCTGCAACTACCTGGACGACAGGACAATAAGAATAAAGTGGCGGGGCTGTCTGTCCCAACCTTTTGTGCCGAAGGCTGGAGTACCGCAAGGGTCAGTCCTTGCCCCCACTCTGTACAATCTATATACGAATGTCCTGCAACCGAACTCTAACTCTTTCGTATGCGGACAATACTAATCACAATAACAGACACAAAACGCTGCAGGGAGCGTTACACGTAATGCAAAACATCCTAAACGGGGCATACGCGTGGAAGCAACAGTGGCGCATTAAGACCAACGCGTCGAAATGGAAAGCTGCATAATTCTGCTGCAAGCGAACCAACAGAACAATCACGAACACTCCTCTTGAAATAAACAACACAAACTTTCCATTGAAAGACCGTGCCTGTGTGCTGGGTAGCGCACTGGATAATGTCCTTACCTGGACCCCACACTTCCGCAAACAGGGAGCGAAGGCTAGGGCTGTGCTGAGAAGACTAAGACGCTTCAAAACTGCAACACTCCACCAAACGTCGATTGTGCCTAGCCCTTTTCAGACCAATTCTGTGCCAGTTCCCGGGACTAAGCCAGCTGACATGTCCCACTAACAACTACGACCATCAGAGGGTTCAGAATGCCGCTGTCAAGTTCATCACGGGGTCGCGATGGAGCGACTTCAGAACCATTCCCTACACCGAGTTTCCAACATCCGTCCACTCAACCAACACAAACACAAACTTCACACGAGACACCTAGAAAAACTGCACGACAGACACAAACACCTAATACAACACATTACACCTAGACCACACCGCACAGACTATCTGTCAGCTGCGCCCCACCCACGTGCTGTGTACGCGATAAGTCGTGTATAGCCGCGCTTATCAATAATGTGTCCCTTCACCAGCTTTGACTGGCGATAATCTCACCAGACGCCTGGTAGGCTAGTGCCTGTCAGCCACTGAGTCCCGATGAACGATTTTCCTCCATTCTTGTCGGTTCGCAAAGGTCTCTTCTCTCTCAATTTCAGTCAGGCTACTTCCCCTCGCCGCCAGTGCTTCCCCAACTCCTTCAACCCATCTCTTCCTTGGTCTTCCCACAGGTCTTCTTCCTTGAGGTCTATATTCCAGTTATTTCCTCGGTAACTGGTTCTCGTTCATTCTTTGCACATGTCCATACCATCTTAGCTTGCTTCTCTCCACCATCTCCAAAATTGATACAACTCCCAGCTCTCTTCTTATATCATCATTCTTCAACCTGTCTCTCCTAGTCACTCCTTTAATAATTCTCAGCACCCTCATCTCTGCAGCCTGTATCTTTGATCTTGTTCTGCTTGTCAATGTCCAGGCTCCTGATCCATAAGTCAGTATAGGTCTTAATATGGTGTTGTATATTGTTGTTTTACATTTTCTGGGGATATTTTTGTCTTTCAGTAGTGGATATAGCATGCTTATATTTGAATTGTATTTACATATTCTATTGTTTAGTTCTATGTCCTGTCTATTTTCTTTTTAAAAACAAACTCCAAGATACTTAAAGTTGGCTACCTGCTTTAATCTCTCACTCCCCACCTCCACGTCCACTTCCACATTTCTTCTACCAACATACATAACTTCAGTTTTGTTTACATTTATTTTCATTTCCCTTGTTCTCAGCGTATTTTCCCATCTGTTCATTGCATTCTGTAGTTGTTGTTCATTGTCAGTGATAACTGCTATATCATCTGCATAAGCAAATGTGATTTCATTGTCGTCATCGCATATTTCTTTCATACATCTGTCCATATATTTAATAAAGAGCAGCGGCGATATGACACCACCCTGCCTCACACCTGTTCTCACTTCGAACCATTCGCTCTCCATATCTCTTCCTCTAACTTTACTCATTGTCTCATGTAATATGCTTTTTATTGCCCTTTTTAGTTTACCAGGTATTCCATACTCTTCATGTCCCAATGCTTCCCACAGTTTCTTCCTAGGTACCCTGTCAAAAGCTTTCTCCATATCAATGAATACAGCATATTTATCCTTATTCCATTCCCAGTCTTTTTCCAGAAGTAGTTTCATAGCAAATATAAGATCTACTGACGATAATACCAATAATAATGATAGTAATGATGGTAATCTAATAAAAATTATAATGACGATGATGTATATGGCCCATTGTCAGGCTTTAAGCATACACGTTGGAGTCATCAACCCTCTATGTGTAGAATATACATAGAGGGTTGATGACTACATAAACTTTTTCTTCTACTGAAATTATTTTCATTTCTAACTTTCTCTCCTACTACATCTTCTCATTTCAGTTTACCTACCACTAAAATTATTCCCAATTTCTCTATCTTTCCCTAAGACTAAGCTCCTACTCGTTTTCTTTGTTGGATGAGGATAAGAAGAATAAATATTCCCACGTAACCTAACGGTTACACATATTAATCCCGGTCTCCAACCCCAAGTCTCCTGCCCCCCAGACCTCCAAAGCCACGACACCAGGATATAAATATCCCTTATCACCCGGTGGCAGAAGCCCTCTTTTATACACAACTATCTCTTCGTTTTCTTACAGACATTCTTCCCCTCACATAAAAACCGATCCCGCGGTACTTGAAAAAGCAGTGATAAGCGAAACGTCGTACAAATAAAGGCTCCGTCCTCATATGGTGTTTAACTCGTCAGTCTTGTCGGCAACTGCTACTTTCATAAAAAATATTATGTTATAGAACCAGTGGAATGCCATTTGATCTTTACAAAATAAATGAAAAAATTGAGTGTTTATACATTTTTAAATGTATTTACAAAAATAATAGACAATCGGAATCATTATTTCAATTTTACTGCTGGTCAGTAGTTAATATAGTGATGTGACAGGTGCTTCAGAGGAGGGTACTGGTTGTAAGCTCTCCATCACTTTACTGCTGCCAGAATCTGAAAAGTTTTCCCTGGATCTGTGTCATCTGCTTGACACCACAATTTGTGTTCACCAATCAGCTGCTGTTGGATAGGGATAAGTTGTGCTTCCTGGTTTAGCAGCTGGATCAGGAGGTAATATCGCTGTGCTCTGGTATTCAGTCGGTTGTACCACCCCTCTCGGCTGTTGTTGGTACGTGTCGCTTGAAAACACACCAATGCAGAGGGACCCATTGTTGTACAGAGATCCGATGTCACAGATGTAAGCAGTTGGAGGTTCTACTTGAGGTGTTGCAACAGCTGCCAGCAGATCAAATGATGTGATGATATGCTTTTCAGGGATGTAAGGAAGAGCAAATGGGAGCCTGATGTAGTTCTAGATCGCTCCTTGTGTCTTGTAGCCCATGCTACTGCCAGGCCCAACTCCTGCTCTTTCTTCCATATAGCATTTCCCCAGTGGAAGCTACATCCTTTGAGGGAAGCCTGTGGAAACACTGTAGCTGCAACTGACCATGTGGCAAACTCAAAGTCGAAGATATTTGTCATTTTTTTTTTTTTTTTTTTTTTTTTTTTTTTTTTACCAGCTCTGATTGGGCCACAATCCCACCCACAGGTGGAGGACCACCAGGCCTCCTGCCTATTGTACTTGGGCACCACTCAGGCCAAAGGTACAGGCACCAGAGGTGGAAATGTGAAAAATCAGAAAAAAGGCTCAACTTGGGCAGGTCACCACGCACATGCCTGTGGATCCATGTTCCTTGCGTCCACTTGCAGTGCACTCTGTATAGCTCTCTCCCTCTGGGGGTAAGTGTAGGCCAAATCGGTGACATGATGGATTTTTTTTATGGTACTGCAACATCTGGGTTCATATAGCTTTTTTTTTTTTTAAGTGGCAAAGTCTGCAGCTTTTTATGAAGTATTTGCTATGGTAGAATTAATAGATTAATGAATGAATAAAATAGGTATTTAAACTGTGATCATTTAAAGTAGGTGGTAGGGTGAGTCCAGTGCAGTATATTCCGATCTTGTTGCGACGTGCTTGCAGGCTGCGACACTCAATTAAGAAATGTGGCACTGTTAGGGGGACTAGGCAGTCATCACAGAATGGTTGAATTTCTCGGGACTGTACGAGGGTGGCTAATGAAACAAGATCGAATTGTATAGATAGATTAGTGCAATAGACAAAAAAGTGCGTCCTCTCTCAAGGCGTCATCGAAATTGAGCGCTCGGGGACGCCTACAACTTAGAGCGGGAAAACTCTCGAGCGAGCGAGCAGAACACGTGATTCTTACAACGTATGTACAATGTACAATAATAGATGTACAAGGTTTCAAGTACACCAATACATTACAAAAGGTCATGTGCAAGAAATATGTGACTAATCTAGATACAACTCGAGGCAGTTTTTGAACGACGTCCTTGTACTAGTTCATATGTCTCCAGATAGGTAGCTAGTTTGATCTATCCACATGGAAATTATTCTATTGGATTTTTATGTCACTGTTTTCAAAGGAGAGAAATGAACTATATCGTAGTCCTCCATTGCTTTATATAACCTATGCATGTAGGTATTTCTTCTACATATTGTCGGGCAGCCTGTATGGTGTGCATCCACACAATTATTGAAATAGGAGTGTTTTTGTCTTATCATTCTTATTATGCATAAAGTTGCAAATTCTTTAACTCTGGACAATACTGGGTAAATACAGTTCCATGCTCGTAAATTCATTTTATATTGTTTTTGTTGTCATTTGTCCGTTTGCTTGATTCTCATTAGTTATATGTCAATCTATTATTATTTACTATTTACCTGTTTATTATTTAACAATACCTATGGATTTATTTATATATTTTAGTTATTTACATTATTATATTTTTATTTATTCATTTATCATTTATTATTATTATTATTATTATTATTATTATTTGTATCCGACCTAGATATGGACCAAAAGGTCTCCTGTCGACATGCTTCGCCTTTGTAATTCTATTCTTGTTGTTTTTGGACATCTTAGTATTACTCTTGCCCTTGTCCGCATGTTATTAAGACAGGTGTCAAGTAATCTATTATTGACCTAATTGCATACAGAAATCATTGACATGAGAGGGAGTGCCGAATCTCCTGTCACCTGGCAGGAAAGCACGCAAAGGTCCTTGTTTACACAGTCAAGCTAAGAGGTAAGTCAAGCGTGCAAGTCACCCAAACTGAAGAGGAAAGCAAGAAAGCACGTGTTCATTCACACAGGCCACTTGCTAATTGAGACAGGTGGCCCGTGTGCTTGCTCACTTTTGTCTCCAGAATCGGGTGACTTGCCTCCCATCTTGGCTCGTGCAAGCAAGCCGAGAAAGAGATCTCAGAGAGTGACGTGTTTAGAATAGCAAGAAACAGGGAGAGATTAAAGAATGATATCTGTAGATAGGTGCTTGAGGAGAATGATTGAAATACTAGTACAATACCAGTATAGTACCAGCACAATACTAGAACAATGGAAAAGTATATTTGGTTTCTGTGGAATACATGTTATTGATATTCGTAAACACTGTGTTTATTGCCAGAATGTGACGAAGTTGGCATTGATATAATACCGTTTCTTTATGCTAATTTCTTTGGCACGACAAATTTGGTGTTATGAATTTGCCAATCTTTGTCTCTTAGTAGCCATAAACTGGCAAGACTAATTTGTTGCATGGCGTTGTTACGAAGGTGAAACACTATAAAACAAAGTGTACCATTATTCTCACTAATGTTGTATACCCTTGTCTTCAAGACTCGATGATCAAAGACGTTAAACAAACCTTTATTTCCCCATATTGATGAGTCGACTGATGTCTGTTACAAAGCACCTGTGCATGTGAGATGTGCAGTAATTCTTCCCTATATAGCATATGTAGTAATTCTTCCCTATATCGTATGTGTAGTAATTCTTCCCTATATAGTGTAATGGCACAACAATGACACCAAAATGTAATGCCACATCGGTGACACCAAAATGTAATGCCAGATGGCATCTATTAATATTTCACGGATTATTTTGATTAGAAATCGCTGCTACCATCCCAGGTATCTAAAATACATATATAATTAGATAAATGATGTGATGTTCTTGATCAAACAATATTTCATTCTCCCCCTTTTAAAGCCGTTTCGATGTTACTTATAGTAGCGGTATCCAGGTTGGGTAATTAAAAAATATTTCTAGTTTTCAATCAGTTAATTATTGTAACAAAATATATGTAGGTCTTATATTCAATAATTACAGTAGACATAATTGATTTAAAATTATTAGACCTGAAATAAAACCCGTCCTGGACGATTATCTTTGAAGCAATGATGTACATGGTAGCGTGTTATGTAATTCAACGCCTATTGTCGTAGTTAGGAGACATGGTTTTTTACAATCTAACCTTCTGGCCACATATCCTATTTCTTATCAAACCTAACCTAAAAATTTATATTTCTTTGGTAGAGAGTACTTTCGACCACAATCTCACTTTATAAACTTTACATTTTTCCCTAAGAGATTCGGTATCTGGTCGTTTCGCTACATGGCCAGTTCGCTACCAACTATTTCGCTACATTTTTTTGGTCGTTTCGCTACATTGTTTCGATCGTTTTGCTATGTTGTTTAGTCATTTCGCTACATTTCGCTACACGGTTTTTTTTTCGCATTTGAGATACGAATATGATAAAAAAAAAATACAATGTGTGAAGGTTTATAAAGTACCTGTAACCCTTTGGGCGCTTCGCTACATGGCCAGTTCGCTACCAACCATTTCGCTACATTCTTCGGTCGTTTCACTACATGGTCAGTTTTCTACCAACCATTTCGCTACATTATTCGGTCATTTCGCTACATTGTCTCGGTCGTTTCGCTACATTGTTCAGTCGTTTCGCTACATTTGGCTACATTGTTCGGTCATTTCGCTACATTGTCTCGGTCGTTTCGCTACATTGTTCAGTCGTTTCGCTACATTTGGCTACATTGTTCGGTTGTTTCGCTATATGCTTTCGGTCGTTTCGCTATATTGTTTCGGTCGTTTCGCTACACTTTTTTTTTATAGCACTTGAGATACGAATATGATAAAAAGAAACACGGTCGATATGTGTAAACTTATAAAGTAACTTTGTAGGCGACAGAAGTAGAATTTGCTTAATGAGGTGATTTGGCGATAGATAATTTTTTTATCGGGCCATGTTTTATGCAATCGTCAGGTAGATTATCCGGCAGATAACTATAAAGCAGTTACTTATTATGCACATTACCAGAGCTGGGCGCGTTCCTCGGTGCGTTCCACTTTAGTTTGGCCGCAATTAGCTCTCCCAAACTATTAAAGCTTAAGAGACAGGTTCATACCGAAATAAAAGTCCGGTAGGCCCCATACTATACCAAAGGAAAATTTTGTAAGCCACATACTATACCAGCACCTGTATTGCTTTAATAGTTTGGGAGCGCTAACCGCGGCCAAACCAAAGCGGAACGCACCGAGGAATGCGCTCAGCTTTGGTAATGTGCATGATAAGTCACTGTTTTATAATTATCTGCCGGATGATGTGCCTGACGATTGCATAAAACAAGGCCCGATAAAAACAATTTTGTCTATCGCCAAATCGCCTCCTTATGCAAGTTCTACTTCCGGAGTCTACAAAGTTACTTTATAAATTTGCACACATCGTATTTTCTATCATATTCGTATCTCAAATGCGATAAAAAAAAACAGTGTATAGAAACGACCGAAGAATGTAGACAAATGTATCGAAACGACCGAACAATATAGCGAACTGGCCATGTAGCGAAACGACCAAAGAATGTACCGAAATGGTTGGTAGCGAACTGGCCATGTAGCGAAACGCCCAAATGGTTACAGGTACTTTATGAACCTGCACACATCGTATTTTTTATCATATATCTCAAATGTGATAAAAAAAAAAGAAGTATAGTGAAACAACCGAACAATGTAGCGAAACGACCGAAAGAATGTAGCGAACTGGCCATGTAGCGAAACGACCGAACGATGTAGTGAACTGGCCAAGTAGCGAAAGTAGCGAACTGGCCATGTAGCGAAACGACCGAAGAATGTAGCGAAATTGTTGGTAGCGAATTAGCCATGTAGCGAAACGCTCAAAGGGTTAGGTTACAGTTACTTTATAAACCTGCACACATCGTATATTTTTTTTATCATATTCGTATCTAAAATGCGATAAAAAAAAATATAGCGAAACGACCGAATAATGTAGCGAAACGACCGAACAATGTAGCGAACTGGCCATGTAGCGAAACGCCCAAAGGGTTACAGGTACTTTATAAACCTGCACACAATGTATTTTTTTATTTTATTTATATTGGTATCTCAAATGCGAAAAAAGTGTAGCGAAACGACCGAGCAATGTAGCAAAATGACCGAAAGAATGTAGCGAACTGGCCATGTAGCGAAACGACCGAACAATGTAGCAAAATGACCGAAAGAATGTAGCGAAATGGTTAGTAGCGAACTGGGCATGTAGCAAAACGCCCAAATGGTTACAGGTACTTTATGAACCTGCACACATCGTATTTTTTTTTATCATATTCGTATCTCAAATGGGGAAAAAATAGTGTAGCGAAACCACCGAACAATGTAGCGAAACGACCGAATAATGTAGCGAACTGGCCATGTAGCGAAACGACCGGAGAATGTAGCGAAATTGTTGGTAGCGCATTGGTCATGTAGCGAACTGGCCACGTAGCGAAACAACCAGATACGCGGTCGTTTCGCTACATTGTTTCGGTCGTTTAGCTACATTGTTCTGTCGTTTCGCTAGACTGTTTTATTCGCATTTGAAATCTGAATATTATAAAAAAAAAATACGATGTGTGCAGGTTTATGAAGTAACTTTGTGGGAGATAGAAGAATTTGCCTAATGCCACGATTTGGCAATAGATAAGGTTAACAAATTAACTTAAAAATGAATAGCTTACACTTCAAACGGGGATGAAACAACTTTAATAAAAACAAAGAAAAGAAATTTATCTTATCGCAAAGAAAATAAATATTTATGCTCTGGTTTGGTTGGACAAGCACCCGATAAAGTACAATATGCCTGTTTGGACACCACTACAAAGGTTTTTTAAGGGCCTATACCGGTATCATAATAAATCCTACGGAATAAAACTAAGATGGGCCTAAGCGAACCTAGGCCTAACGGACGGGCAGCTTGATGGGCCTACCGTGAGTTCAAGCAGTGAAATATGTCAAATGTGTTCAATACTCTAGGCAGGCACCTGCTTGCCCTTCTATACAGGATAAGGAATCTACTTAAGGCTCTCAGTCTCGTCGTCAGCAACGATATAGGATGGGATGGGAAGTTTTGGGGCTGATGAGTGTAGTGTAATGATAGGAGCTCACAATTCAGTTGCAAGTCGCTTCCGTAATGAATGCCCTAGTCTTTTTGTAATCAAATATGTTTATCATTCTGCTCACCTCTGTGCCAGCGATAGGAGTTGCTGCTGAGCTAATTTTCAAGTTTACATGACCCTTTCATTAAGTTGTACTACTACCCCCTAGATTGTTTCGGTCGTTTCGCTACATTTGGCTACATTGTTCGGTCGTTTCGCTACATTGTTTCAGTCGTTTCGCTACATTGTTCGGTTGTTTTGCTACATTTTTTTTCGCATTTGAGATACGAATATGATAGAAAATACGATGTGTGCAAATTTATAAAGTAACTTTGTAGGCTCCGGAAGTAGAACTTGCATAAGGAGGCGATTTGGTGATAGATAAAATTGTGTCGGGCCTTGTTTTATGCAATTGTCAGGCACATCATCCGGCAGATAATTATAAAACAGTGACTTATCATGCACATTACCAGAGCTGAGCGCATTCCTCGGTGCGTTCTGCTTTGGTTTGGCCGCGGTTAGCGCTCCTAAACTATTAAGGTGCTGGTATAGTATGCGGCCTGCGAAATTTTTCTTTGGTATAGTATGTGCCCTACCGGACTTTTATTTCGGTATGAACCTGTCTCTTAAGCTTTAATAGTTTGGGAGCGCTACCCGCTGCCATACTAAAGCGGAACACACCGAAGAACGCACCCTGCTCTGCAGATTACTATTAGAGTGCCCGTTCATTTCATACACATGACATACTACTATATATGTAGGGTAGCCAGACGTCCTCCTTTAGGGAGGACAGTCCTCCTTTTGAGCACTTTGTCCTCCATCCGGCGCAACCTCACGCCGGACGTGCATTTGTCCTCCTTTCTTAGGGTGTGACAAAAATAAATGAATAAATAAATAATCCTAAGTATACAATAATGCCGTACAATAAAATTATGTGGGAGTACCCAGGCCAAGGTCAACGTTGGAACTCGGCAGTCGTAGATAGGAACTGCACAGGACCAGTGTTGTGAACGTGTGATTGCATGATTCACATCTCATACATTGGCTGCAGTCCTGATGTGGCCACGGTGCAGTGTGATTTGGCAATTAATTTATGAGGTTAAGGAGTCTGAAAATGCCGAAAAGAAAGAGGGCAGAAATACAAAAAGTGGAGGGCAGAAATACAAAAAGAAATAAACCTCCAGGCAACCAATGTGAGGATACAACTAGGTTTTGTTTGTGTTGTAACTTGGTAAGAAATACAGGTATTTGATTTTTGTCGGTTTCATTAGAAATGAAAAATATTCACTTTCAGTTTTTTATTATTATATATAATTATATATATATATATATGTTACTGTATATTATAATCGTCGATATGCAGTGTCCTCCTTTTTGGAAATTTGGAAATGGCCACCCTATATATATATGTCATGTGCGTGAAATGAACGGGCATTCTAAAATGAAATGTTTGTCATCTTCAAATTCAGTTGGAATTTGAGGGGACCTAAAGTATTTAAAACTGGGATGAATATATATATATATATATATATATATATATATATATATATATATATTCGAAATGTGCTTATTACAAAATTATGTATTTTGTTCTGTTTCGTAATTGTAATTTGTTAGGCCGCGCCTATGCCATAGTTTTACTGTTTGCGCTAAATGTAAGCCCTGGCAGCATAAGTCGAATCCTGCAATCTGATTGATTCGAGCTTTATTGGAAGAATCTTGCAGTTCAACCTAATTTGTTTCCGAGATTGGAGGGAGACCCTGGGTACGAGGTTGATGTCCCCTTGACCAGGTAGCACTACCTCCATGGTTTAGGCATTTCCAGGTCTATAGAAATATTCGTGATATTGGTCGGTCGTACCTGTGTGCCCCAGAACTGATGATACGTACAGCCTTGGGCAAAAGTATGAAGCCACCCTAGTGTTTTAAGGTTCTGCTATCTCAATGTTAATGAAAGTTGTACAAATAGTAGTTCATGATATATTTCATCATATACATTAATTTTGATATCTGTTTGATCCTCCTTTAGCCTCAATTGGTGCTTTTATTCCGTTAGGCAGTGAGTCAACCAGTTGTTTGCATGTGGTGTCAGGTGCAATTTTACTTCATTCTTCTTTCAGTTTTTGGTACAAATGTTCTTTATTTTTAATTTTTGTGTTTTTGATAGCATTACCAAGAGTCCTCCATAAGTGTTCAATCGGGTTTAAATAAATGCTTTGAGGTGGCTAGTACTGTTTGTTGTATAGCAAGGAGCATTTTCCTGTTGAAAGATAACATTCCTGGAAGCAATTTAAAAATAGATGTAATTGTAAGTGTAATTGTTTTTTAAAACAACTGATAGTTTCAGCGCTTACTACATGGTTACTAAGTTTATTCCATTCATCGACCACCCTATTTAGTAAACCAATTCTTGCCTATTTCCTTCTTAAATCTGAATTTGTCCAGTTTATACCCATTACTGCGAGTCCTGCCCTGTTGTTTTATTATGATGACCTTGTTTGCATTACCCTTGTTATAACCTTTGATTCATTTGAACACTTCTATTAGATTACCCCGCACTTTGCGTCTTTCTGAGTCCATGTATCATTTTGGTCATTCTTCTCTGTACTGATTCTAGTTAATTTATGTCCATTCTGTAGGACGGGGACCAAAACTGTACCGCATAGTCAAGGATGGATCTAACTATCGCTAGATAGAGTTTAATAATTACCTCTGCACTTCTATTCGTTACCGTCCTAGCAATGAAGCTTAATGCACTGTTAGCTTTATTTCTGGCGCTAATGCACTGCTTCCTGGTTTTAAGGTCCAGACTCACCAGAATTCCCAAGTACCTCTCGTACTCAGATTTTTCTAAAAACGTGTTATCTAAGCTGTATCTATTTTCGGGGTTGTGTAGCCCTACGTTTAACACGCTACACTTAGAGATATTGAAGTTCATTTGCCATTTCACCGAACATGTTAACAATTTATTAAGATCCTGCAGAATCTCTGCGTTATCTCCTGACCTAATTAGGCGTCCTATTTTAGTGTCGTCCGCAAACTTACTAACATAACATACTGTATCTTACCTCATAGTTAACTTTCATCGGACCATATGACTTTCGACCATTGTTCGCCGGTCCAATTTGAGTGACTTTTAGCCCATTGATGACGCTTTTTCATATTCGCTTCCTTGTCGACACTGGTGCTTACAGTTCCATATTTTCTACATCCGCTGCAGAATGCCGGGTCCCCAAGGACGTTGGCGTTAGGCTCGTCGCCGCTAACGGCACTACCATAGCCACCTACGGGAGGAAACGCCTGCACCTCACCTTTGGGAGTCTCCACTATTCCTGGAACTTCATCCTGGCAGACGTCAAGACGCCCCTCCTCGCTGCTGACTTCCTCGCTCGCCAACAGCCGCCTAGTCTGCGCAACCGCATCCGCCTCGACGCCCCGGCAAATCGCGCCACAGCCAACTACGGTCGCCGCCATCGACGCTAGAAGGCCTTACGCCCACCTGCTCACGGAATTCCCCGACGTCTTCAAGCCTGAATTGCGACAGACACCACAGACGCCAGCTAAACATGGCGTGTACCACTACAGAAACTCACTATCGCCAAGAAAACCTTCCAAGAGATGGACAGACTAGGCCTCTGCTAAAAGGCCTACAGCCTTTGGTCCTCCCCTCTCCACTTCGTCAAGAAGAACGATGGTTCCTGGCGCCCCTGTGGATACTACCGGCGGCTGAACATGACGGAACCTGACCACTACCCACTCCCAAGCATCGCCGACGTCACCACATACCTCATCGGCGCCAAGATCTTTTCGACACTGGACCTCCTGAAGGGCTGCTACCAAGTTCCAGACGACATCCCGAAGACCGCCAGCACCACTCTCTTCGGGACGTACACCTTTAATTACTCCTGCTTCGGCTTGCGAAACTCAGGTGCGACCTTCCAGCGCCTAATGGACGGCATCCCCGGCAACATAGACTTCTGCGTCTGCTACGTCGACGATATTCTGGTTTTCTCCAACTCGCCCGACCAGCATCTCCAACACTTGCGGACCATCCTCGAGTGTCTCCAGGACAACGGCCTCGTTGTCCGTTTTGACAAATGCAGCTTCGGGAAAAAGTCCGTCTCATTTTGGGACACCTCATCTCTCCTGACGGCGTTCGTCCCCTGCAGGATAAGGTCGCCGCAGTCGACAAATTTCCCAAACTTGCTACCATCAAAGCCCTGCAGGAATTTATTGGGATGGTCAACTTCTACCACCGTTTCCTCGCTAACATCCAGTGGAACCCCGCCATATAAGCTGCCTTCGTCAACGCCAAAAAAGCCCTTGCCCGTGCCACCACCCTCTCCTTCCCTGCACCAGGTACCCAGCTACCACTGCCAACGGAGGCCAGCAATGTCGCCATAGGGGTGTGCTCGAACAAATCCTCCGTGGCAGAACCTACACCCCTCGGTTTCTTCAGCACGAAACTCGCCAAGGCCGAGCTCAGTTACAGCGCTGACCTTCGACAGAGAGCTCCTCGCCATCCCCCACGCCGTCCACCACTTTCGCCATTTCCTCGAAGGCTCCTCATTTATCAACACCGACCATCAACCTCTGGTGCACGCCTTCACGAAACAACAGGACGCTTGGTCGCAGACGCCCTCTCCCGAATAGCTATCGGCGCAGTTCAACTCGGTCTTGGCTACGAAGCTATCGCCAGAGAGCAACGGGAGGATCCTGAAACACTTGCCTGCAGGACATCCATCACATCCCTTAAGTGGCAAGACGTTCCTTTTCACGACAACGACACCATCCTCTGCCACATCAGTACCGGCCGCCCACGACCCCTCATCCCAGCCGCCTTCCGACGTCAAGTGTTCAATTTAATACACGGCCTGTCTCACCCTTCAGGGCGCGTCACTGCGAAGCTCCTGAAGCAGAAATTCATCTGGCACAACATCTCCAAGGACGCAAAAGAGTGGGCCAGATCTTGCATTGCCTGCCAGCAAAGCAATATTCATCGTCACACTGAATCAGGCATCGGATCATTCCATCAAAACCATCCGATGCCTGAGTCAGTGTGACGATGAATATTGCACTGAGAATATGCATTCAGGAGTTCCTCGAGGAGGAAATCTCACTCATGAAAACCATTTATAGGAAATCGGGCTAACCATGGACCTTTCTGTCCACCTCTCTCAAGAAAGCGCAAAACATCAGAACGACGTAAGGACCCGGTCAAACGGGACACACATTACATAATTGTTCCGGGATCTAGTCTCACTCACTCACTGGGAGCCGCTATACTATACAACTTAAACTGTACTATACTAGTTCTATATTATAGTAATACTATATTAACTAGTACTATGCTGTAATAGTACTTTACTATACTAAACTAGTACTAGTACAGTATAGTATATTATAGTTCAACTTTAGTACTTGTGCTGTTATAGTACTAGTACATATATAATGCTATTACAGTAGTATTTTAGTACTATACTAGTAATCTACTAGTAATAGTACTATACTAGTACTTTACTAGTATTAGAAAATACAAGTATAGTACTAGTACAGTTAGTTTTAGTACTATACTAGCACTAGTACTATAAGATTACTATACTAGTATTATAATAGTACTATAATAGTAGAATACACTAGTATTATAGTAGTACAATAGTGTACTAGTTCTATACTAACACTAAGCTAGTACTAGAATAATTCTAACACTATAACATACTAGTACTATATATTAGTACAATACTAGTACTAGCCCTGTACAAGTTCTAGCACTATACTAGTACCAGAACTAAACTAGTACTAGAACAATACTAGTACTAGTACTCTACTAGTACTAGTCCAATACTAGTACTATACTGTAGTTTTATACTATTATACTATACTACTCTAGTACTATAATAGTACTATTACTACACTAGTGCTATAATATACCAGTAGAAAAATATACTAGTGTTGTACTATACTAGTATAATACTAGTACTATACTAGTACTGTACTCGTACTTTACTAGTACTATGCATGTACTATACCAGTACAGTATTAGAATTATCACTATACTAGTACTATAAGATTACTACATTAGTGTTATACTAGATCTATACTAGTACAATACTCTGCTAGTATCATAGTACAATAGTGTACTAGTTCTATACTAAAACTAGTACTAGTATAATTCTAGTACTATACCATATACTATATACTAGTACAATACTAGTACTAGAACAATACTAGTAATAGTAAAATACTTGTACTATAATGTATTAGTAATACTGTACTAGAACTAGTTATACTATTCTAGTAACTAGTATACTAGTACGATTACTGTACAAGTGCTATAATATACTAGTACAAAAATATAGTGTACTATACTAGTAATAGTATAGTACTAGTACTCTACTTGTAATCTACTAGTACTATACATGTACTATACCAGTACTATACTTGTACTAGTATACTAGTATTATACTACCATTATACTAGTACAAAACTAGTGTACTATACTAGTACTCTACTCGTGCTTTACTAGTATTATGCATATACCAGTACTATACTTGTACTAATATACTAGTATTATACTACCATTATACTAGTACTACACTATACTAGTTATATATACTGTACTTTTGTGTTGGGTGGCTACTAAATAAAAGTCAAATTGTGGGAAACACACTGTAATCTCTGATACTGACAACTAATGCGTGTGTATACAACGAGAGCTGGCTCTCAACTGACGCCAAGCCAGTGTTGCCAATTTGGCGCGAACAGACATGCATCGCATTATGCGATATCCAATATAATTACAATATACACAATGATTACACATAATTACAATAAATAATAAAACAACAAAACATATGACAATTTTATAAAGAGGGGGAAACAAAAAATTCCCCTAAGAAGCAACATACAATTACAATGTACGATAATGGTATGATGTACGACATACCACGCAAACACACTATACTTGAACTATACTTCTAGTATACTAGTAATATTAACTAGTACGAGTATTATAATAGTACTATACAGGTACTAGTACTATACTAATACTAGTACAAAAATACTATACTAGTAGTACTAGTAATTATATATATATATATATATATATATATATATATATATATATATATATATATATATACATATATATAAGTACTAGGACTATACAAGTACAAGAACTAGTACTAGTACTACACTGTAGTAATTTTTGTACTAGTACTATACCAGTACTAAACTATACTAGTACTATAATGTATAAGTACTATATTGTACTAGTACTATTATACTACTCTAGTACTATAATAGTACTTTTACTATACTAGTGCTATAATATACTAGTACAAAACTATAGTATTGTACTATACTAGTATAGCGCTAGTACTATACTAGTACTCTACTCGTATTTACTAGTACTATACATGTACTATACCAGTACAGTATTAGTTTTAGTATTATAATAGTACTACAAGATTACTATACTAGTATTATACTAGTACTATACTAGTACAATATAATGTAGTACAATAGTGTACTAGTTCTATACTAATACTAAACTAGCACTAGTATAATTCTAGTACTATACCATATTAGTACTATATACTATTACAGTACTATAATAGTACTATTACTATATTATTGTTATAATATACTAGTACATAAATGTACTAGTGTTGCACTATACTAGTATTGTACTAGCACTATACTAGTATTTTACTAGTACTATACCAGTACAGTATTAGTTTTAGTACTATACTAGTATTAGTTTTAGTACTATACTAGTAGTAGTAGTAGTACTATACTAGTACTACAAGATTACTACACTAGTATTATACTAGTACTATACATGTACTATACCAGTGCAGTATTAGTTTTAGTACTATACTCGTAGTAGTACTATACTAGTACTATGAGATGACTACACTAGTATTATACTAGTACTATAGTACAATACTGTACTAGTATAATAGTACATACTGTACTAGTTCTATATTAACACTAAACTAGTACTAGTATAATTGTAGTACTATACCATATCAGTACTATATACTAGTGCAATACTAGTACTAGCACTATATAAGTTCTAGCACTATACTAGTACCAGAACTAAACTAGTACTAGAACAATTCAAGTATTAGTACAATACCAGTACTATAGTAGTCTTGTAATAGTACTATATACCATCACTATACAATAACTATTATATACTAGTACTATACTATAACAGTACTATGCTATACTGGTACTATAATGTATAAGTAATAAATTGTACTAGTACTATTATACTATTCTAGTACTATATTAGTACTATTACTATAGTAATGCTATAGAATACTAGTACAAAACTATACTAGTGTTGTACTATACTATAGTACTAGTACTATACTAGTACATTACGCGTACTTTACCAATACTATACTAGTACTCTACTCATACTTTACTAGTACTATACTAGTATTCTATTCGTACTTTACTAGTACTATACATGCACTATACCAGTACAGAATCCGTTTTAGTACTATACTAGTACTAGTACTATAAGATTACTATACTAGTATTATACTTGTACAATACCATACTAGTGTAGTACAATAGTGTACTAGTTCTATACTAACACTAAACTAGTACTATTATAATTCTAGTACTATACCATAGTACTATATACTAGTACAATACTAGTATTAGCAGTATACAAGTTCTAGCACTATACTAGGACTATACAAGTACCAGAACTAAACTAGTACATAAGAACATAAGAAATAAAGGAGACTGCAAAAGACCATAAGGCCTACACATAGTACAATACTAGTACTATAATGTAGTTTTATACTAGTGGTATACTATACCAGCACTATACAAGAACTAAACTACACTAGTACTAAACTATACCAGTACTAAGCTATACAAGTAATATAATATATAAGTACTATATTGTACTAGTACTATTATACTATAGTACTATAATAGTACTATTACTATAGTTCTATTATATACTAGTACAAAACTATACTGTTGTACTATACTAGTATAGTTCTAGTATTATACTAGTACTCTACTCGTACTCTACTGGTACTATGCATGTACTATACCAGTATAGTATTAGTTTTATTACTACACTAGTAGTAGTGCTATACTAGTACTATAAGATTACCAAACTAGTACTATAATACAATACTGTACTAGTATTATAGTAGTACAATTGTGTACTAGTTCTACACTAACTCTAAACTAGTACTAGAATAATTCTAGTACTATACTATATTAGTACTATATACTAGTACTAGCACTATACAAGGACTATACTAGTACCAGAACAAAACTAGTACTTGAACGATACTAGTACAATACTAGTACCATACTGTAGTAGTTTTGTAATAGTACTATACTATACCGACACTATACAAGAACTATACTAGTACTATGCTATACTAGTACTGTAATGTATAAGTACCCTAGTACTTATACTATTCTAGTACTATACTTGTACTATTACTATACCAGTGCTATGATGTACTAGTACAAAACTATACAAGTGTTGTACTATATTAGTACTCTACTCGTAATTTACTAGTACTATACTTGTACTAGGATACTAATATTCTAGCATTATACTAGTACACTATACTAGTTATATAATATATAGTGTACTATACTAGAACTATACTTCTAGTAGTATCAAGTAGTATTAGTATTATACTAGTTATATACAGGTACTAGTACTACACAATTACTATACTAGTACTATATCATTACAAATACAAATAGTACTTGTAATATACTAGTACTGCACTAGTATTATTCTAGTACTATACTGTACTCGTACTATACTATAGTAGAAATGTGCTATACCACTACTGTAGTATACTAGTGCTATACTAGTACTTTATTAGTGCTAGTACTATGTTATACTAGAACTATACTTGTACTCGTACTATACTATAGTAGAAGTGTTCTATACTACTACTGTACTATACTTATACTAGTACTATATACTAGCACTATACATGTGTACTATACTCTACTAGTACAATATATTAGTACTATATTAGTACTCTGCTCGTACTAGACTAGAACTATACATGTACTATACCAGTGCTATAATTGTACTAGTACTACACTATACTAGTACTGTACTATACTAGAACAATTCAAGAAATGTACTTCTACTAGTAGTGTACTAGCACTACTACTTTACTGGTACTACACAAATATTATATTAGTACTAATATGCTATACTAGTACTAAACTATTCTAGTACTATGCTAAACTAGTAATTTACTATAGTAGTACTATACTATGCTAGTACTCTATACTAGTGCTATATAAGTACTATACTAGTCCTATATTTTGCCAGTAGTGTAATATACTAGTTCTCTCCTAATACTTCATTGGTAGAATACTATACTAGTAATATACTTCACTAGTCTATACTATACTGGTACTATACTACACTAGTACTAGTACTATAGATGTACTGTATTAGTACTACACTATACTAGTGCTATACTACTACTTTACTAGTACTATACTGTACAAGTACTATACTAATACTATTCTATACAAATACTATAATAAACTAGTACTATACTATAGTAGTACAATAGTAGTGCAGTACCGTTAGTTGTACTGTACTAATATTAGCACCTGGACTATACTAGTCCTATCCTTTATTTGTATTGTACACACCACGGTGACACGACTCGGTGGCGCGGTTGGTAGAGCGCTGGACTGGGAGGTACGGTGGTGCTCGCAGTACCCAGTTCAAATCCTGCCCAGGGCCGAAATTATTTCGGTATCGCTGTGCTTCGGGTCGTTACTCTGACTCTCGTGGGCGGGGAGTTGGGTGTGTGTGTGTGTGTGAAAGGTCATAGCATTACCCATAGATCGGTCATACGAGCTCTGAGCTCTCTTCCGGGAGGGAAATAGCTGTCGATCACGAGTCCAACACGTAATCCAAAGACCAAGATTCACGTGGCATAGAACGCGCGTCATGTCGCCCCCGACCGGATACTCTCTGACAGTTGCGACCCTGCTTGACCCGACCTAACCTAATCCAGTGCAATGATGTAATTACGCACCACGAGGGAACTGATTTTACATGCGGCGGGAGCCGATATATCCAAAGGTGAGGTGCAGGCGTTTCCACCCGTAGGTGGCTATGGTAATGCCGTTAGCGGCGACGAGCCTAACAACGTCCTTGGGGACCCGGCGTTCTGCAGCGGATGCAGGAAATATGGGCCTGCAAGCACCAATGTCGACAAGGAAACGACGTTTAGAATCCTTGTCATTGATGCAGAGGCCCGTTGTGCCTGTAGAGGCCACCGTGATGGACGGTGGCCCTTTTAGGCGTTTTTTTGTCCAAGTGCATCCTGGTTGGCATTTCTTGGCGAAGGCGCCGAATCTTGTTTGGTAGTAGCACAGGTGCAGAGGGGGGAGGGGTCCGGCGTCGCTGCCTTTGCTGGTGTTGTTGGCGCCTGTTGGCTGGCGATGCTGCTGCGGCGGAGATTTCGTCTATACCCAGCTCAACTCAGCACCTTCGACAGAGGGCTTCCTCGCCATCCACCACGCCGCCCGTCATTTTCGCCATTTCCTCGAAGGCTCCTCATTTATCATCAACACCGACTATCAACCTCTGGTGCACGCCTTCACGAAACAACAGGACGCTTAGTCTGCCAGACAGCGCCGCCACCTCTCCACCATCGCCGAGTTCAGTTGCACCATCAGGCACGTCCCCGGTATAAAGAACCCCGTCGCTGACGCCCTCTCCCAGATAGCCATCGACGCAGTTCAACTCGGTCTCGACTACGCAGCTATCGCCAGAGAGCAACGGGAGGATCCTGAAACACATCCATCACAACAGGACATCCATCACAACCGGCAAGACGTTCCTTTTCACGACAACACACCATCCTCTGCGACATCAATACCGGCCTTCAGTGTAGCGATGCTACTGTGGTGAAGAGAAAGAGGTTTTAGTGAGTTTGTCTCCTTTATTATAAGGTACGAGTAAACTAGTGGACTAGCTAGGTAAGACCACCCGCTCGCGCGGGATCGGTTTTTGTGTAAGAAAATGAGATGTATTATAAGAGAAAGTTAGAAAGGAAGCTAATTTTAGTTGAAGAAAAAGTACGTGTAGATCTTTGTGCATGGGGCGTGGTTATATTCGTGAGAGGTGTGTGTATCTTACGGAAAGTGAATAGAGTTCACTTCCCGCGTGTGGCGTTGCTGATTAACCCCAGCTAGGTAGCGCGGTCCTGATTAACCCCAGGTTGGGCTTGAGCGGTCCTGATTGGCCCCAGGTTGGGGGTTGAGCGGGCGATATCCGAAGCGTAGTCAGGAGAGTGGATCCGATGGCGATGCGAAGAGGGCAGGCGGGCGAGTGTTGTTTTATCTTTCTCCTTCCAAACACCACTCTGAGAACAGAGAATTACGTAACTTGGGAATTGTGTGTAAATGTCAGAAGTGTAAACCCGCTCACCAGCGTCAGCGAAGAGGACAGGCGTGGGTCGACAGTAGAGAGCCCCACATATCCTCTCCCACGACCGGCCGGCGAAGAGTTAAGGGCTCTGAATCAGAGTTGGATTAAGGGCCTCTGCTAAGCCAGCGAGAAAGTGTGGGTGTATCTCTCTTTTATTCCAAGTACAACTCTGAAAGCAGAAAACTACGTGACTTGGGAAATGTGTGTATATGTCTTTGGTCTAAACCCGCCTGCCGACGTCAACGGAGAGAACAGCCTTGTGCTAGACCGGCCGCAGCAGCAGAGAAAAGTCTTCTTCGCCGCGACCAGCCGAAGAAGATTGATGGGCGCTGTTGTGAGAGCTGGAGTGGAGAGCGACGCCTGACCTCTGCGGAGTCGGAGTTGATTATCATGACGCACGTTCTATGCCACGTTGTTATCGTGGTGTGCACATTACTAGTGCTATAATAGTACTATACTATAAATGTTCTATACAATACTAGTACTACATTATATTGTACTATACTAATACTATACCGTAGTACTATATTATAGTATACTACTATACTAGTAATATACTACTATAGAAGTACTATACTAGTACTATACTATAGGACTGAAATAGTGGTAGCACTATATTAGTATACTAGTTTTATACTAAGATAGTACTATACTATTACTATCCTATACTAGTACTCTATTACCAGTACTATACTATTACTTGTCCTATGATAGTACTATTACTATATAAGTAGTATTATACTAGAACTATACTTGTACCAGTACTAGGACTATAGTAGTACTATACTAGTACTATACTATAATTTTCCTATATTGTACTAGCATACTGAACTAGTGCAATATTAGTACTGTACTACTCTAGTACTGTACTAAACTGGTACTATACTAGTACTAGTGCTATTCTAGCACTAGTATTATACTAGTACTATGTTAGCACTATATTGGTACTAGTGTTACACTAGTGCTACACTAGTACTATACTATAAAAGTTCTATACAATACTAGTACTACACCATATTGTACTATACTAGTACTATAATGTACTATATTATACTTGTATTATACTATAGTACTAGTAATATACTAGTACTATAGAAATACTATACTATAGGACTGTAATAGTAGTTATACTAGTAAAAGTAACTATAATAGTACTAGAAATATATTAGTGCTATTACTATACTAGTATTATACTATACTTGTTTTATACTAAAATAGTAATATACTATTACTATCTTATACTCTACTAGTTACTAATACTTGTACTATGCTAGTACTATTACCATACAATTAGTAGTACTGTACTAGAACTATACTTGTACTAGTACGACCATAGGACTATACTAGTACTATACTAGTTCTATACTTTAATATTACTATATTGTATTAGTATTATACTGAACTAGTACAATATTATTACTGTGCTATTCTAGTACTGTACTATACTGGCACTATACAAGTACTAGTGCTATTCTAGCACTAGTATTATACTAGTACTATATTAGCACTGTTGGTACTAGTACTATACCAGTACTAGAACTATACTTGTACTAATGCTATACCAGTACTGTACTAGTTCTGTGGTAGTACTATACTATTCCCAGTAGGATACTAGATCTATTACTATAATAGTACTAGTACTTTACTATGCTAGTACATTTTTACTAGTACTATACTAGTATTAGTATTATATTGGTACTAGTAATACACTAGTACTACAGTATTCGTATCATACTAGTACTATATTAGTATTATACAATAGTATTTTGTAATATTGATACTATACTACACTATACTAGTACTATAGTATGCAAGTATACGGTACTAGCATTATACTAGTACTAGAATTATACTAACACTTTACTAGTACTAGCACATAAGAACATATGAATGAAGGAGGCTGCAAGCGACCATAAGACCTACCCAAGGCAGCACCGTATCCATCACCACCTGTCATCCCCATCCATAAAGTTGTCTAATCGTTTCTTATAACAACGACCACCCTATTAGTAAACCAATTCTTGCCTATTTCCTTCTTAAGTCTAAATTTGTCCAGTTTAAATCCATTACTGCGAGTCCTGCCATGTTGTTTTAATATTATGACCTTGTTTGCACACCCTTGTTAAAGCCTTTGATCCACTTGAACACCTCTATTAGATCACCCCGCACTCTGCGTCTTTCCAGAGAGTGTAAGTTAAGGTGCCTAATCCTCTCCTTGTAAGGCAAATTTCTGAGTCCATGTATCATTTTGGTCATTCTTCTCTGTATTGATTCTGGTGAATTGATGTCCACCTGTAGGACGGAGACCAAAACTGTACCGCATAGTCAAGGATGGGTCTAGCTATCGCTAGATAGAGTTTAATAACTACCTCTGCACTTCTATTCGTTACCGTCCTAGCAATGAAACCTAATGCTCTGTTAGCTTTATTCCTGGCGCTAATGCACTGTTTCCTAGTTTTAAGGTCCGGACTCACTAGAACTCCCAAGTCTCTCGCACTCAGTTATCTCTATAAACGTGTTATCTAAGCTGTATCTATTTTCGGGGTTGTGTAGCCCTACGTTTAACATGCTACACTTAGAGATATTAAAGTTCATTTGCCATTTCACCGATCATGTGAACAATTTGTTAAGATCATCCTGCAGAATCTCTGCGTTGTCTCCTGACCTAATTAGGCGTCCTATTTTAGTGTCATCCACGAAGTTACTAATATCGCTTTCTATCCCATCGTCTAAGTCGTTTATGTACATAATGAACAACAAGGGACCCAAAACCGAGCCCTGGGGGACCCCACTAGTAACATTGCCCCACCTGGATTTTACTCCATTTATGGTGGCCTGCTGTTTTCTGTTACTGATCCAAGCTCTAATCCATTCTAACACTTTTCCTCCTATGCCATGGGCTTTGACTTTATTTGGTAGTCTCTGGTGTGGCACCTTGTCGAACGCTTTGCTAAAGTCAAGGTAAATCACATTGTAATTATCATTGTTATCTGAAGACTTATCTACTTTAGTGTAAAAGGATAGAAGATAAGTCACACATGACTTACCCTTGAAGAAACCATGCTGTGTGTCACGAATTAAATTATCTCTCTCGATGTGTTCTCTGAGTCTATTTACTATTATTGATTCAAGCATTTTACCTGTTCAAATATACTATTCCTATACTATACCAGTACCATATGCTAGTACTACACTAGTAATATTCTAGTTATGTACAAAATTAGTACTTTGCTAAAATGATACTAGTGCTATACTAGTACTATCATTCTGCTAAACTATACTAATACTACGCTATAGTAATACTATATTAGTATTATATTAGTACTATTCTAGCACTACAATAGTACTATACAAGCACTCTAGTATAGTAGCTCTATACACTAGTAATATCCCATACTAGTACTATACTACTACTATACTGGATTAATACTATGCTGTACTAGTACTATACGATACTAGTACTATACTAATACTATATAGTACTGGTACTTTACCTGTATACTAGTACTAGTACGATACTAGTAATAAACTAATACTAATACTAAAATATTTTCTACAAGTACTATACTAGTATTATACAAGTACTAGCACTATAATATTACTAGTATACTAATAGTATACTAGCACAAGAACTATACTAGTGCTTCAACAATACTATTCTAATTTTTACTATATTAGTACTATCCTATACTAGTACTATACTATTAGTATCACTATAATAGTATTATAATTTATTGGCACTATACTAGTACTAAACTTTACTAGGACTATACTATTACTATTCTAGTATATTCTAGGATATAGCTATAGTAATACTATACTGTACTAGTACTATTCTAGTATTACACCAGTACTATACAAGCACTATAATATACTAGTACTATAATACTATATTGGACTAGTACTATACTGTACTAGCACTATACAAGTACTATGATATATATGTACTATAATATAGTAGTAATATACGATACTGGTACTTTACCAGTACTGTAGTATACTAGTACCGGTACTATACTAGTAATCAACTAGTACTAATACTAAACTATGCTATACAAGAACTCTACTAGTATCATACCACCACTATATTAGCACTAGCACTATAATATTAATAGTATTATACTAGTACTATCCTATACTAGTGCTATAGTATTAGTATTATAGTAGTACTATAATAGTACTATACTATTAGTATACTATACTAGTACTAAACTGTACAAGTACTATAATGTACTATTAAACTGTACTAGGACTATACTAGTATTGTACTATACTAGTAGTACTAAAAGAGTACTAGTGCTATACTAGTACTACCAATATACTAGTACTATACTATACTAATATTAGTACTATACTATTACTAGTGCTAAACTAATACTAGTACTATACTAGTATTGTACTAGAACTAGTACAATACTAGTAATATAGTATATAGTCTATTATCGATAAACAGGATTTCATACAGTACGGTAAACAAAATACAGTATATCCAGGGTGTATGTTTATATAATATATATATGATATAAAAAGGACAATATATAAATAAAGGATCGAGTTACGTCCAGATGGACTTACGACTGGTCGGTCGGAACAAAACCCAGTCGTAAGTCGACAACTACCTGTACTATACAGTTTCAGTACTCTACTCTACTAGTACTTGTAACAGTTTTGTGTATTAGTACTAATACTCTAATACACTAGTACTGTACTATAATATACTAGTACTAGTATACTATTACTAGTACAACACTAATAATATCACTATGCAAGTACTGTACTAGTAGTATACTAGTACTGTACTAGTAATCTACTGGTAGTACTATAATTTACTAGTAGTATACTATTACCATAATATATTAGTACTATACTATTACTACACTATACTAGTACTATAGTGTTGGAGGGGGTTTTGGTGGAAAACGCGGATGGGTTTCTTCCGGTTTATTGGGGTGAGCCTGATCTGATACAATCTTGGCCTGGCAGCTCCGAAGTCAACTTTAGAGGTGCCAGATTTTCCTAGCTAAACTTAATCTAATTAAAAAATGGGCGTGGCCACAAGAAGGCAGCCAATTATATGAAAAAATGGGCGTGCCCCCCGAGAAGGGTAGCCAATAGAATGTCTTGAGGTGCAAGAGGGGGCCAGAGCCGTAGGTGTGAACTCTGACCCTGGATTGAGCGCAAGTTCGTGTTGTTTTGGGTGATTTGACAGATGAATGTAGGGGAGGTCACTTCATGACCTCTGATAGCGCAGCTGAGGTCCACGCGGTGAATGGGCCGTTCTTCGATGGGCTGAAAGGCCTCTCTTCTTGGAAGAGGAGGTAAGTCCACGCGATGAATGGACCGTTCTTCGATGGGGCCTCGCGTGAAAGAATCATCTGCCGCATCTGCCGCTAACAATAGTAGAACTAGTACACTTGAAGTACTATACTATACAAGTATTATTCAAGAACTATAGTATACTAGTACTGTAATAGTAATATACTACCACTATAGAAGTACTAGTACTACGCTAGTACTTGTAGTATACTAGTACTATTGCAGTACTATACTAGTATTAGTATCAGTACTATATCAATACAAGTACTATGATAGTTCTAGTATCCTATTAGTACAAGTATTATAATACCAGTACAATTACTAGTAATATACTAGTAATATACTAATAGTATTAGTACTATACTATGAATAGTACTATATTGTACTATACTAATAATAGTACTTTACTAGTACTAAAATATTAGTACAAGTATAGTACTAGTGCAGTATTTTTTGGTACTATACTAGTATTATACTAGTACAATACTATACTAGTATTATACTAGTAAAATAGTGTACTAGTTCTATACTAACACTAAACTAGTCCTAGTATAATTCTAGTACTATACCATATTAGTACTATATACTAGTACAATACTAGTATTAGCACTATACAATTTCTAGCACTATACCAGAAGTAAACTAGTGCTAAAACAATACTAGTACTAGTACTCTACTAGTAATAGTATAATGCTATTACTATACTGTAGTTTCATAATAGTACTATACTATACCAGCACTATACAAGAACTATACTATACTAGTACTAAACTATACAAGTACTATATTGTACTAGTACTATTATACTACTCTAGTACTATGATAGTATTACTATACTAGTGCTATACTAGTACAAAACTATACTAGTGTTGTACTATACTAATATAGTATTAGTACTATACTAGTACTCTACTCCTATTTTACTAGTACTATACATGTACTATACCAGTACAGTATTAGTTTTAGTACTATACTAGTACTAGTTCTATACTAGTAGAACTATACTAATACTATAAGATTATACTAGTTTTATACTAGTACAATACTATTTCTATACTAACACTAAACTAGTACTAGTATAATTCTAGTATTATACAATATTACTACTATATACCAGTACAATACTAGTACTAGCACTATACAAGTTCTAACACTATACTAGGACTATACTAGTACCAGAGCTAAACTAGTACTTGAACGATACTAGTACAATACTAGTATTATACCGTAGTAGTTTTATACAAATACTATACTATACCAGCACTATACAAGACATATACTATACTAGTACTACGCTATAATAGTATTATAATGTATACTGTACTAGTACTTTTATACTATTCTAATACTATACTAGTACTAATGCTATAATATATTGGTACAAAATATACTAGTGTTGTACTATACTAGTACTAGTATAGTACTAATACTATACTAGTACTCTACTCGTAACTTACTAGTACTATACATGTACTATAACAGTACTATATTTGTACTAAGATACTAGTATTATACTAGCATTATACTAGTACTACATTACAAGTTATATGATATATGCTGTACTATACTAGAACTATACTTCTAGTATACTAGTACTATTAACTAGTACTAGGATTGTAGTAGTACTATACAGATACTAGTGCTATACTAATACTAGTACAACACAAATACTATACTAGTACTATACTATTGCTATTACTACTAGTACTAGTAATATACTAGTACTGCACTAGTATTATACTACATATAATAATACTATACTGGTACAATTCTAGTACTATACTGGACTCGTCCTATACTACAGTAGAAATGTTCTATACTACTACTGTATTATACTAGTGTTATACTAGTAATTTTTAGTACTAGTACTATGCTATACTAGTACTATACTATAGTACTAGTACTAAGATACTAGTACTATAGTAATACAGTACTAGTACTACATACTAGTACTATACTATATATGTATACTATAATATACTAATACATTACTACTATACTAGTATTTTACTAGTACTATACATGTACTATACCAGTACTATAATTGTACTAGTACTATACTAGTACTATACTAGTACTGTAAAACAGAAGCATTGTTCTATACTAGAACTATGCAAGAAATATACTTCCACTAGTAGTATACAAGTACTACTATTTTACTAGTATTACACAAATACTATACTAGTACTATTATATTATACTAGTACTATACTATTCTAGTACTATACTAAACTAATAATTTGTTATAGTAGTACTATACTACGCTAGTGCTCTACTATACTCGTACTATATAAGAACTATACTAGTCCTATACTTTGCCAGTAGTGTAATATACTTATTCTCTCCTAATACTTTACTAGTACAATACTATACTAGTACTATACTTAACTAGTCTATACTATACTAGTACTATACTACACTAGTACTACACAATACTAGTACTAAACTACTTTAGTAGTACTATACTGTACAAGTACTATACTAAACTAATACTATTCTATACTAGCACTATAATAAACTAGTACTATACTATACTAGTAGTATACTATATAATATTAGTGCAGTAGTGTTACTTGTACTTTACTAATATTAGCACCAGGACTATACTAGTCCTATCCATTATTTGTATTATACTAGTGCTAGTGTTATACTAGTACTATACTATGAAAGTTCTATACAACACTAGTACTACAACATATTGTACTTTGCTATACTAGTACTATACTGTAGTATACTTCTATACTGTACTAGTAATATACTCGTACTAGTACTATAGAAGTACTATACTAGTACTATATTATAGGACTGCAATAGTAGCGCTATACTTGTAAAAGTACTATAATGGTACTAGAATTATGCTAGTGCTAGTAATATACTAGTATTATACTATACTTTTATACTAAAACAGTATATACTATTACAATCCTATACTAGTACTCTATTACTAGTACTATACTAATACTTGTACTATACTAGTCCTATTACTATACTAGTACTCTATTGCTAGCACTATACTAATACTTGCACTATACTAGTACTATTACTATACAAGTAGTACTATACTAGAACTATAATTGTACTAGTACTAGGACTATAGTAGTACTATACTAATTCTATACTTTAATATTACTATTTTGTATTAGTATTATACTGAACTAGTACAATATTAGTACTGTGCTATTCCAGTACTATACTACACTAGTACTAGTGCTATTCTAGCACTAGTATTATACTAGTACTCTATTAGCACTCTATTGGTACTAGTACTATACTAGTACTATACCAGTAGTAGAACTATACTTGTACTAATACTATACTAGTACTGTACTAATTCTGTGGTAGTACTATACTATTCCCAGTACAATACTGGATCTAGTATTATGATAGTACTAGTACTTTACTATACTAGTAGTACATTTTACTAGTACTATACTAGTATTGGTATTATTCTAGTACTAGTACTACATTAGTACGAGGGAGAATTAAGAAGAAATTTAAAAGAAGGAAAATTAGGAAAAAGAAAAAATCATATGAATGATAGAAAATTTAGAAGAAAAGACGGAAAGAGGGAAAATAAAGAAGAAAAGATAGAAATTAAGAAGAAGAAGGAAGAAAAGAAGGAAAAATAACCACAAGAAGAAAGAAAACTAAAAAGAAGGACAACCGAGATGAAGAAGGAAAACTAAAAAAGAAAAAAAAAAGAAGAAGAGGGAACTAAGAAGAAAAAAATAGGAAGATTGAAAACAAAGAAAGAAAACTAAGAAAAGGAAGAATGAAAACAAAGAAAAAGAAGGAAAACTATGATGGAGAAGAAGAAGAAATACGAGGAAGAATGAAACTTAAGAAGAAAAAGAAAGAAATCCAAAAGAAGGCAAATAACGAAGTGGAGGAAGGAAACCTGAAATAAAGTTGGTAAACTGCGAGTAAGAAGAAAAAGACGGAAAACTAAGAAGGAACTTAGAAGAGAAAGATAGAAACTAAGGAGAAGGAAAACTATGAAGAAGAAGGAAAACCAAGATTATTATGAAGAAAACCAAAGAAGTATAAATACACCTGAGACGATATAGGGAAAATCAGAAGATGAAGAAAGAAAACTACGAAGAATAAGAAAGAAAACTAAGAAGAATTATAACGAAGTAAAAGTAGAAAGAAAATTAAGAAGAAGAAGCAAACCGAAAAAGGGGGAAAACAATGAAGAAAAAGAAAAAGTACATTAAGACTAAAAAAAGAAAAAGAAAAAGAATAAAAATACAATAAATAAAAATAAAAAACACTTATTCTCTATCTCCCTTCTCTCTTTCTCCCTCCCTCTCTCTCTCCCTTCTCTTTCTTTCTCCTCCCCTCCCTCCCTCCCTCTTCCTTTCTCCCTCCCTCTCTCTCTCTCTCCCCCTTCTCTTTCTTTCTTCTCCCCCTCCTCCTCTCTCTTTCTCCCTCCCTTCCTTCCTCCGTCTCTGTCTCTCTTTCTCTCCCACTCCCTCCCCCTCTCTCTCTCTTTCTCCCTCCCTCCCCCCCTCTCTCTCTTTTTCCCTCCCTCCCTCTCTCTCTCTCTCTTTCTCCCTCCCTCCCTCTCTCTGTCTCTATTTCGTATGGAAAGGACTTAAGGGGAGCCTTTCAGATTTTGAAATTGAACAGGTTTTCACTGTAAATAGTAACAGGACGTGAAAGAATGGCGCCGAGCTGCCATGATGTAGGTCTAACCTCGATACAGATAGAAACAGATTTACTTGTCGGGTCGTCAATAAGTGGAATAAGTCTCCAACTGAGGCAGTTGAATTCAATATGGTTTGAAGTTTTAAAAATCAGTACTTAGATAATCATCTATACGGGTTTATTTTTCTATCCAAACTCGTTATGGACCAAAGGGTCTTCGGTTGGGCACTCACAACTATTGTCACCCATTGTGACGTCCAGCTCATGTTCACCAAGCGTCCTCCTCGGAGAATCCAGCTCAGACAGGAAGACGACTCGGGTGCCACTGATCTCTTCTTTTGGATCGGACAGTTCGTCCCTTTCATCGATACCACAGTGAGTAATATCACGAGTACACAAAGCGGAACTTGACACCAATGAATATACGTATGGTTGTACCTATGATCACAGCTGTCTTAATCAAACTTAATAACTCGCAGCACATGCCATGATACTATGTCTTGATCGAGGTAAGGCGGCGTTTCTGTGTCAGTTTCACAGAATTGTGTAAGCTCACAGATAGGCTGGGACAGATAAAAATATTTAAGTACACAAATAAATGATGTAGATTAGATACATGGATCTACATGACACACAACTAAATACTAAAGAAACAAATTAATAGAGATGGTCTTGCTTAGAAACC
>NC_134784.1:16525875-16748896 GCF_046742065.1 Oratosquilla oratoria
ACACTGTTCCTCACCAATTACTCCCTCTGTTCCTCTCCTAATCCTCTCAATCAAGATCCTCCCATAAGCCTTCCCAACTACACTCAACAAGCTGATCCCTCTGAAACTACTACACTCACACTTGTCCCCCTTTCCCTTGTAAAGCGGAACTATACAGGCACTCCTCCAGTCCTCTGGCACTCTACCCTCTCTTAAACAAACATTAAATAACCTCACCAGTCAGTCCACCATAACTGTACCTCCTTTTTTCAGACTTTCTGCATGGCATCCATCCAACCCAGGTGCCTTACCTGCTCTCATCATCTTAACAGCTGGTTTCACTTCATCTTTCCCTATTTCTCCTCCATTTTCCTCACTTATCAATCTCATTTTCTTAGCGCTTCCCACTGCAGCTACCTTTCCCTCCCTATCCTCCTTCACATTTGGCAAGCCCCTAAAATACTCTCCCCACCTTCCTTTCATTGCCTTCTCTTCCATTATCATCTCTCCATCTGGACCTTTTACCTTTTCTTCTCTACTTGATTCGCCTCCTCTTCCTCTCTTAATTTCCTTCCAAAACATATTTTTATTTCAAAATTTTCTGTCATACTCTTTCCCCATTTCACATCTGCTCTCCTCTTTGCTTCCTTTATCTTATGCTTAACTTCCCTTCTCTTTATTTTGTACCTCTCATACGATTCCTTCATCCTAATTTGTAGCCAATCTATGAATGCCTGTTTCTTCTCTTCTACACCCTTCTTTGCTTCCTCATCCCAACACTCACTACCCTTCCTTCTATTTCCTCCCGCCCTCCTTGTTCCACACACCATCTTTGTACACTTTATGACTCTTCTCCTTGAACCATCCCCATTCCTCCTCCACTCCTAGTTCTACTCTATCCTTTACTCCCTCCCACTCTTCTCTCAGGTTCTTCTTATACTCATTCTCCTTTTCTTCTCATTTAAGCAGTTCACTCTAAGTACCTCCCTACCTTCTGCCCTTTTCCTCTTTCTCCACCTATTCTCCACTCTCAATTTACCTTCCACCAGAAAATGATCTGATATTCCCCCACTCTCTCCCCTTAGCACATGTACATCCTTAACTCTTCCTACCATACTCCTGGTCATCATTATATGATCCATTAATGCTCTATCTGCCACCCTTCCATCCACCACCCTCTCCCATGTGTACTTATGCTTGACTTTCTTCCTGAACACTGTATTTGCTATAATCAACTCTCTTTCAAGACACATCTCCACCATCAATTCTCCACTACCATTTTTACCTGGAACTCCATACTTCCCAATCACTCCGTCTATTGGTTTGCTTCCTACCCTAGCATTAAGGTCTTCCAATACAACTACAGTGACATTTCCCCCTAATCCCTCTAAGCACTCATTTATATCTACCCCCCAAAAAAAACTTTCCTCTACGCTCTTCTCACTACCAGGCCCATACGCACTTACAAAAACCCACATCTCCCTTCCCAGCTTCATCTTCATCCACATTAACCTTGAAGAAACCTCCTTCCACTCCACTACACGCTAACTTATCCCTTCACGTACTAGTATAGCCACCCCTTCTCTCCCTCGTCCCTTCTTCACTCCTGAATACCTCCCAGCTACACTCTCAAACTCACACTCGCCCTTCCCTTTCATTTTAGTTTCACAAACATACTGCCTATCTCTTCCCTTTTACTCTCATCTGTACCACATCCACGCACATTAAAAGACCCAAACCTTAGGGTACTGGTTGGAAAACTCCCAGACCCTCTTATGCCTTTACTTATATAGGAATTCTCCCTGTGGGGCTACAGCTAGCAGGACTCCTAATCCCATCCCCCGTTCCGTTTTTTATCGTCTTTTACGACTCAAGTGGAAAGACTAGGTGGTAGCATTCTCTTCCCCCACCACAGGGTAGGCGAAAAAAGGAAATGAATATTCAGAGAAATGGTACAGGACAGTAACAAGGGATTGGGGGACAGCATAACGGAGGGACAGTCGTAGTATAAAAGTGTCATAATTTCTCTATGAACAGAGTTTTCCTCTATCACAGACAAAATGATGTGTGGATCTGGTCTGTAGGGGCGCACCATATAGACCCTAAAGCAGTGGTTCTTATCCTATGGGGAATTCCCCACTGGTGGGGAATGGCGGAGTTGCCAAGTGAGGAATGACCGGTTGGACAGAAGAACCACTGTCTTTTTTTATCGATGTGTTTTTGTTTCTTTTTGTTTGTTTCTGGTGTCTTCTTGTTGTCATATTTCGTGAATTTGTTTCCACCCACAAATAATCGATAGTGCTTCAAAATTTAATACATTACATCCAAATGTTGACTTACTTTACAAATCACAACCATTTACAGACTGTTTTAATAACAAACACAACCAATATATGAGATATTGTAAGTCATGTTTGGGTAAAAGTGACATTTTACGTACTAAACGCTGCATGGGTTAAAATCGAATTTGTCAAAGACCGATGCTGTGGTGGGAAATGGAGAGTTAGCTCACTAAAAAGTGGGGAATTGGAGAAAAAAGGTTAAGAACCCCTGCCCTAAAGTATCAACTTGACTACATGCTATTTTGCCACAATAACATGCAGCCAATATCCCAGATGGGGATATTATATATATATATATATATATATATATATATACATATATATATATATATATATATATATATATTCATATATATATATGTATATACATGTGTGTGTGTGTGTGTGTGTGTGTGTGTGTGTGTGTGTGTGTGTGTGTGTGTGTGTGTGTGTGTGTGTGTGTGTGCATGTGTGTGTGCGCGCGCGCGCGTGATTCACAATGGTCTATGGATAGTCTATGTATCACGTGTTGGACTCGTGATCGACAGCTATTTCACTCTCAGAAGAGTGCTCAGAGCTCGTATATGTAAGGTCACAGCATTACCCATAGATCGGTCATATATATGAGCTCTGGGCTCTCTTCCGGGAGGGGAATAGTTGTCAATCACGAGTCCAACACGTGATCCAAGACCATGGTGAATAACACAAAACACACACACGCACACACACACAACTCGTAGCGCAGTTGGTAGTTCCCGCCTGCCACTACGGAGGTCCGAGTTTGAATCCCGCCCAGGGATATAATTTCAGTATCGGGAATGGAGGCGAAGAGGAGACTGTATGAAGGAGTGATTGTGCCAACAGCACTGTATGGGGCAGAAACGTGGAACATAAGAGAAGAAGAGAGAAGGAGTTTGAATGTGTTTGAGATGAGGTGTCTGAGAAGTATGATGGGGGTTACTAGGCTGGATAGAGTGAGAAATGAGGAGGTGAGGAGGAGAACAGGGGTGAAAAAGGATTTGGGAGATAGGGTTGATGAAAGAATATTAGGATGGTTTGGACACATGGAAAGAATGAGTGAAGAAAGACTAGTAAAAGAGGTATGGAAGGCAGATGTGGAGGGAGTGAACATGAGGGGACGTCCTAGGATGAGGTGGATGGATGGGGTGAAGGGGGCTTTGGGGAAGAGGGGAATGTCTGTTGAGGAAGGAAGGGAGAGGACGGAAGACAGAGGTGAGTGGAGAATGGTTGTATATGGATGATGTTGTGATTGCATGAGGAGGAATGGGCGGGGGGATGGGGGGTGGGGTAGTATGTGTGAGTAAATTTTTGACGCAGCCCGAAGGGAGTTCTCCCCGTCCTCTCCTTATATGCAAGGGGGGACGGAGAGGGGGGTCGCCGATTAAATGAAGCGGCCTTGCTGTGGATGTGCTGTGTCTTGCGACACTGCTTCTGACCCAGGGCGGTGGGCAGGGTGCAGGGATGACCCGTCATCCAGGAGGTGCTCAGATGAGAGGGAGGGTGGGAGGGGTGTGGAGTGTATTTAGGGATGAAATGGGTGGGAGTGTTTTTATGCCTTTCCCTTTTTGGCTACCTCCCTTGGAAGGGGGAAAAAGCCTTGGTATATGTATGTATGTATGTATCGCTGCGCTGCGGGTCGTTACTCCAACTTTCGTGGGCGGGGAGTTGGGTGTGTGTGTGCGTGTAAGGCCACAGTATTACCCATAGATCGGTCATACACGAGCTCTGAGCTCTCTTCCCGGAAGGAAATAGCTGTCGATCACGAGTCCAACATGTGATCCAAAGACCATGGTGAATCACACACACACACACACACAATCGCACACATACAGACACGCACACACAAACATGAACTCACATACACAAACACACACACACACAAGTTGACGTTGATATTTTTCAGGATTCACCTTCTGTGCTACAGTTTCCACAAGTGAGTGACACGGCTCACTTGGCCTCCAATTTTGCAACGTTTGTAGGTGAGACTGATTTTCCTAATGAGACGCCTCGTCTCATTGAACTGTTAGTGACCCACCGTGAGGCTTTGGCTTTGCCTGGTGATCCATTAGGACTTACAGATCGTGTGGTTCATAGAACTGATCTTCAAGCAGGTGTTCGTTCTGTTTATGTTCCCTCATATAGGTTGCCTCACTCTCGTCGGCTGGTTGCGCCGTCCTTGGTTGACGACATGTTACGTGAAAGCATTGTACAAGAGTCTCACTCGGAGCGGAACTCGTCCCTCCTTCTGGTGCCTAAAAAGGATGGATCTTTTCGTCCTGTTATTGATTATAGGAGAGTTAACGAGTTCACTATTCCTGACCATTACCCGTTGCCTGTATTAAGTGACCTTCTTCAGTCCATTAGCACTGGTAATACGGTGTTCACCACCTTAGACTTGAAAGCGGGTTTTTGGCGGAGAAGTCTCGTAAAATCACAGCCTTCTCTACTCCCAATGGACATTATGAATGGTTTCGTTGCCCCATGGAATTAACTTCGTTTTTCATGGTCTAATCGGCAACGGATGATTTGATCTTATTTTCCAAGGATGTGGAGAACCACTTCGCTAAGTTGTCCATGGTCTGGCAACGGTTTGCTGATGCTGGATTAAAACTCAATTTGCCCAAGTGTTCTTTTCTTAAGTCTAGCATCCAATTCCTAGGTCATGTTGTTGATAAGCATGGTATTCACACTATTAATGATAAGGTCAAAGCGGTTAGGGACTTTCCTATACCTAAGTCAGTTGAGAACATGGTCTTGCAGGGTACTATCGTGCATTTATTAGGAATTTTGCTTCAATTGCTTCCCCACTAACACGACTCCTCAAGAAGGATACTTCCTTCCAATGGCGTGATGTTCATCAGGAAAGTTTTGATTCCTTGAAACTTGCACTTACTGAAGCCCCTGTGTTGGCATTCCCAGACTATATTTTTTCCTTTACTATTTGTATAGATGCTTCTGGGAAAGGTATTGGCGCTGTACTTATGCAGCAAGCAGACGGTTGTAGAACCCGTGTTCTTGCATATGCTAGTCGCATTCTTAGTCTCGCTACTCTGTCACTCATCTGGAGGCCTTGGCAGTGGTGTGGGCTTTAAAGCATTTTCGTGATATCATTTTTGGATATCCTGTTACCGTCTACACGGACCACACTGCTGTCACTCAGCTTTTCCAAGGCAAGAATTTAACAGGTCGCCTAGCCAGATGGTTTCTCACGATTGAAGAATTTAACCCAACCCTTAAGCATATTCCAGGGCGTGTAAACAATGTTGCTGATGCACTTTCACGTAATATCCCTGTTGCTGCTGTTACAGTAATTGACAACTTCTCTCTGAAGGATCTAGCCAAAGCTCAGCGTGAGGACCCTGTTTGGTCTGCTGTTATTTATGCTTTGGAGTCTGGTGATGATACAACCTTACCAGATTTACCTGTTCCCCTGTCCCAATTTTCTTTGCAGGACAAGGTTCTTATTCGTAATGTGGAAGTGTTTGAGCAGGATGTGGCACAACTAGTGATCCCTGACTCCCTAGTTCCTGTTGTTCTGTCCCTTGCTCATGATGCCCCTCAGGCCGGTCACCCAGGTCGTGACAAAACCCTGGCTATGGCACGTAAGAAGTATTATTGGCCAAAAATGCGACTAGACATTACCTCTCATGTAGCCCAATGTAGCTCTTGTGCCCAGAACAAAGGTTCTACGCACACTGCTCCCATCTTAGAGTACCCTACTCCTTCTCGCCCTTTTCAGACTATGGCTATAGACCTTTTACAACTGCCTCGTAGTACTCAAGGTTCTGTGTATGTCCTTGTGTGTGTGGACCACTTTAGTCGTTTTGTAATATTGGCTCCCTTACGTAACAAGTCTGCTCCAGTAGTAGCCCATGCTTTAGTTTCTCATGTTTTTGTCCATACACTACTCCTTCAGTGCTCCTTAGTGACAATGGGTCGGAATTTAGGAATGAGGTTTTAGCGAGCATTTGTGAGCGTTACGGCATCACGCAAACATTCGTGACTGCTTACCATCCTGCATCCAATGGTCTTGTGGAGAGGACGAATAGGAAGATTTTAGACATACTCAGGCACGTTGCTAGTAACCTTCATGAATCTTGGGAGGATTGGCTTCCCCATGTCAGTGCTTGTATTAACCGAACCATTAATGTCTCTACAGGCTCCCTTATGATGTGCTTCATAGTCCTCCTCGTCCCCTCTACAATATTGATGACTATGGCCAACTCCAAAGCCACACTTTGCATTCTATTTATAGTTCAGTTAGAAGTCAACTTGATGTTTCCAAGGCCAAGATGTTAAAAAAACAGCATCTACAGGCTAAGCCTGTTAAAATTAGCATTGGGGATCATGTGTGTAAAAGCATGCCTGACCGCTAATCTAAGCTCAATTGTAGATTTGCAGGTCCCTTTTTGGTAACGGAACAATTACATCCTAATAAGTTCAGAATCTTTGATCCTTCACATTGACTGAGCGAGGTATTACACGCGGATAGGCTTAAGGATACAAAAGTGCCTATCCCTGCATTTAACCGGCCTCCCCAGTGCCCCCATGTACAAACTATGCCTTGTATATTTACCTCTATCCTTTCGTTCGGAGTCTTCCAAGTAGTCTTCTGCCATCCATCCACAGCACGCGTACTCACCTTCCTTTCGGGTAAAAAGTGTATTCTAGCTACATGGCCACACCATTGCATTTTTTTTTTTTCACAACACCCTTCACGCAGGACTTAGCAAACATCTCTCTCAGTTCTCATAAGAACATAAGAATGAAGGAGACTGCAAGAGACCATAAGGCCTACACTAGGCAGTTCCGTATCCATCAACACTTGCCATCCCCATCCATAAAGTTGTCTAATCGTTTCTTAAAACAACTTATAGTTTCAGCGCTTACTACATGGTTACTAAGTCTATTACATTCTTCGACCACCCTATTAGTAAACCAATTCTTGCCTATTTCCTTCTTAAATCTAAATTTGTCCAGTTTAAATTCATACTGCGAGTCCTGCCCTGTTGTTTTAAAATCATGACCTTGTTTGCATCACCTTGTTTGCATCACGCCTTTGATCCACTTGTATACCTCTATTAGATCACCCCGCACTCTGCGTCTTGCCAGAGAGTGTAAGCTAAGGTGCCTAAGCCTCTCTTCGTAAGGCAAATTTCTGAGTCCATGTATCATTTTGGTCATTCTTCTCTGTACTGATTCTAGTGAATTAATGTCCATCCTGTAGGACGGAGACCAAAACTATCGCTAGAGTTTGATAATTACCTCTGCACTTCTATTCGTTACCGTCCTAGCAATGAAACCTAATGCTCTGTTAGCTTTATTCCTGGCGCTACTGCACTGTTTCCTGGTTTTAAGGTCCGGACTCACTAGAACTCAGTTTTTTCTAAAAAGCGTGTTATCTAAGCTGTATCTATTTTCGGGGTTGTGTAGCCCTACGTTTAACACACGGCACTTAGGATATTGAAGTTCATTTGCCATTTCACCGACCATGTGAACAATTTGTTAAGATCATCCTGCAGAATCTCTGCGTTGTCTCCTGACCTAATTAGGCGTCCTATTTTAGTGTCGGCCGCAAACTTACTAACATCCCTATTTATCCTATCGTCTAAGTCGTTTATGTACAAAATTAACAAGGGACCCAAAACCGAACCCTGGGGTACCCCACTAGTAACATTGCCCCACTTAGATTTTACTCCATTTATGGTGACGCGCTGTTTTCTGTTACTAATCCAAGCTCTAATCCATTCTAATACTTTTCCTTCTATGCCATGGGCTTTGATTTCATTTAGTAGTCTCTGGTGTGGCACCTTGTCGAACCCTTTGCTAAAGTCAAAGTAAATAACAATTCTCACAATTGTCCTGTCTCTGGGTTAGTGATTGAGCCCAAAACCTTTCTCGGCAACTTTCGCATCCATGCAAAAGAAATGGCTTAATAATGGCATGCTAAGACTCCAACGTTTTCATCCCTTCTCTATGCTTATTTCTTGAGGTCGTCTCGGGCAGTTCTCTCATCTTTCTGTCAACGGGAAGATTGAGCAGCAATGGGGACAGAGCACGTCCCTGTTGTAATCCTGCTTTCATTTCGAAGGCTTCCGTTCGTTATTTTCGAGATGATTAATTAAAGTTAGCAAACGTTTAAATTTCAAATTTCAGCGCTTCTTTCATATTCTTCTTTAATGCTTAGATGGTTCATGCTTTCCAAATTGCATATCCAGTACGTCCACCTTAAAAAGGAATACAGATTATAGAAAATCATGATAATCCGCATAGGTGGGAAATGTACTATAAAATGTTTTAATGCAAACGTTCTGAAAAAAGTGACTAGAAAAATGTTAGCGAGGACCTCAAGAATCAAATGGGAAAGGTCAAAGCCTACAGGTGGGGTGAGATATTGAATATGCCCCTATTATGTTCAATTTCTCATCCCACATGATTCCTTTAATACATATTGCCAACAAAATATTAAGCTATCCCTATTTGCCCTAAAAAATCACCCTTTTTTCCTCTCAAGGTTCGTTGTCCATCCTCAATAGACAATTGCTCACCCTTCTTATTTCTCTTCTTCCTTGTGTTCCTTGGTTGTGAGCTTATGTCCTTCACCCAGTCAATCGTTCCATCTTATCCTTAACCTTTTCTGTTCCCAGACATTTGGTCCACCTTCTCTTTAACCTTTCCTAATATTTAGTGACCTCTTTCACCCAACTCTCTACCTCCCTTCCTCTCTCTCTCCGTTCCTCTTGTTCAATCTTGGAGTTGTAATGACTGCCATTTATTTCATATTATTTATTTGTTTGCTACTATTTGTCTGTTTATTATTATTTGCTTGATTTTCATTTATTATTAGTTGTCTGTCAATTTATCATTATTTACGATTTACCTGTTTGTTTATTATCTTACTATACCTATGCATTTATTATTATTTATATTATAACTTATCTATTTTTTATTTATCCTTATTATAATTTTTTTCCTCATCCGACCTAGTTATGGACCTAAAGGTCTCCTGTCGGCATGCTTCGACTTTGAATTCTTTGTGTTACACAAATTATTATTATTTACGATTTACCTGTTTGTTTATTATCTAACTATACCTATGCATTTATTTTATTATTATTTATATTATAAGTTCTATCTATTTTTTATTTATCCTTATTATAATTTTTTTCCTCATCCGACCTAGGTATGGACCTAAAGGTCTCCTGTCGGCATACTTCGACTTTATAATTCTTTGTGTACAGGGCCGTTTCTAGTTCATAAGGCGCCCCAGGCAAGAATTCGTTATGGCGCCCCCCTCCCTCCTTCCTCCCTCCGGGCTGGAAATAATAACCTAAACAATTTCGAACACAACTAGCATCACAAGTTCCACAACAAAAACAACATACTTTATTAATAAATCATCTTCACGTATATGCATACACAGCAAGGAAAAGTATAGACTCAAAAGTATACTAACGATTTTTGTCAAATTTAATAGAATAACACCATTATACATTTTTTATTGCAGATCCTACCTAAGATAAACTGAAAAGGTAATCTTGCCAATCTAAAACCATAGAACTCAATGCACATACGTTGAAGTCTATACTAAAAATATTAAATAAAAAATTTCTTCACTTTTTTCATATTTAAAACCTGACTCTTCTTGACTTCCTTGCAGCAAAATCATCTATAGTGTCATCATACGAAACCTGTTTGGATATTTCTCTATCAATACTAATTATTGCCAGCCCATTTAGGCGCTCCTGTGACATAGTAGACCTTAAATATGTTTTAATGAGCTTAAGTTTAGAGAAGCTTCTCTCTGCAGATGCCACAGTCACAGGTGTAGTGACAGCAATTCTTAATGCCACCCACATGTTTGGATAGATCTCTTTCAGGCCTTTCTCCTCCAGAAAAACAAGGTCTAATGTTGTCATATTTTGTTTTGGCCATTGTTTTGGAAATGACTGCATCTCTACAATCAGTTCATCATAATTTAAGTCAGCCTGATCCCCAGATGTGAGCGTATTACACAAATATTTTGCCTGCTTTTCTAGCTCACTAGCTGGCGGATCAGGGAAGTTTATGAGAACACTAAATTTCTTTGCAACATCACAAAAGATTACAAAGGCGGAGCATGTCGACAGGAGACCTTTTGATCCATATCTAGGTCGGATGCGAAAAAAAAATAATATTAATAATAAAATAATAAATAAAAACTATAATAATGTAAATAACAAATAAAATACATAAATAAATGCATAGGTATAGTTAAATAATAAACAAACAGGTAAATAGTAAATAATAATAAATTGACATATAACTAATAATAAATGAAAATCAAACAGACAAATGATAACAAAAAAAATAATATACGATAAATTATAATCATTACAGCATCTTACTTAGGTATTTATCTAAATGATTCTTAAAGCTTCGAACTGAACTACATTGCACTACCTGTGCAGGAAGTTTATTCCATTCATTAACTACACGGTTGGCAAAGTTGTTTCTACCTACTTCCAAATTGAATCTATTTCCGGACAGTTTGAGACCGTTGTTTCTTGTCGGATTCTCATTCAATGTGAAAATTTTGTCACTTTTGATGTTGTCAATTCCCTTTAAAATCTTAAAGACCTGTATCAAGTCACCTCTGAGTCTACGCTTTTTTAGGGAAAACAGATTCATATGTTTTAGTCGATTTTCGTATGATTTATTTTTTATATTTGGAATCAGCTCTGTGGCTCGCCGCTGTACTTTTTCCACTTTGTCAATGTCTTTAATGAGATTCGGTGACCACATGGAAAGAGCACATTCCAAATGTGAACGAACTAACGATTTATATTGCTTGTTAATGAGTGATGGACTTTTGAAATCAAAAGATCGCGCAATCAGTCCCAGAATCTTATTTGCTTTCTCAGAGGCTGAAATACACTGCTTGGATGATTTGAGGTCGTTACTGATAATTACGCCGAGATCTTTTTCACTATCCACTTTTGTTAACGATTTTCCAAATAACTTGTAATCGTACTTACTGTTATTTTTACCTATGTGCATTACCTTGCATTTACTTGTGTTAAATTTCATTAGCCACTTTTCAGACCATTGCTGTAATTGATCTAAATCTTCTTGAATATCTAATTGGTTTGAGTGATCATTTGCCACTCCGCATAGTTTTGTATCATCAGCAAATTTGGAAACAGTAGATTTTAGTCCATGGTCTATATCATTTATATATACTATGAATAGAAGTGGCCCAAGAACGGAACCCTGAGGAACTCCACTTGTAACATTTTTCCATCTAGAAGTTTTTCCATTTAAAACAACTCTCTGTTTTCGACCATCCAACCAATTACTAGTCCAACCTAATAGGCTACCACTTATTCCGTGTAAAGCTAATTTAGTAAGTAGTCTTTCGTGTAGGACGGTATCAAAAGCTTTTGCAAAGTCTAGATATATTAAATCTATATTGTTTCTTTTGTCATAATTCGAGATAACTGTGTTGTAGAATTCGAGTAAGTTAGTCACGCAAGAACGTTTCCGTCTGAAACCATGCTGGCTATCATTTATCAAACGGTTACTTTCTAAATGATGTTCGATAGCATCTCTGATGATAGTTTCCATTATTTTTCCTACGATTGAAGTCAAACTTATAGGCCTATAGTTATTTGGATTCTTTTTGTCACCTTTTTTGAATATGGGAGTAACGTTAGCTATCTTCCATTCTCTTGGGACATCTCCGGATATGATGGATTTCTTGAAAATAATTTCTAATGGAACAACAATCTCATTGTTCATTTCCTTTAAGATTCTTGGATGCCAACCGTCAGGCCCTGGTGTTTTATTAACTTTGAGTTTGTCTATACACCTTTTAATTTTTTCTTTTGTTATATTTACCGTAGTAAGTTTACCCTAGACTTTTCACAGGTTTCAGATTGGAATTCACTTTGAGGTGTTTCGTTTACGAATACCGAGCTAAAATAATTGTTTAAGATATTACACATTCCTTCATTCTCTTTGGATTTATCAGCGATGTTCATTTCGTATTGTCGTTTTCTTTTTCTTACTGTCTTTTTTAAATCTCTCTGTATTGATACATAACTTTCATAGTCATTAGATACACCCGAGCACGTATATTTCTTATAAGCCTGTCTCTTTTTAGCAATACTTTTTTCAGTTTCTTTGTCGAGCCACTTTGGGCGAGCCTGATTTGGGGGACGTCTGTCCTTAAAAGGAATGTAAGTTTGAATCATCTTAGTGAGCGTATTTTGAAATATTTCCCACATCTGATCTACAGGTCTTTCGTTTAATTTTGCCTCCCAATCTGTAAGCTGAAGCTCCTGACATAGTCCTATGAACTGAGCTTTACTGAAATCGGGTATTTTAGAAACACAAGTATCTATTCTAAAATTGATTAGGAGTTTGAATCTAACTAAGTTGTGATCACTCATCATTCCAGTTCTCTCTCTCAGAGATTCAATGGCCACATCCACAACTACATTAAAAAATGAAAACTCCATTTTCTTCAAGGCATCGGTAATAGGTTCATGAAAGGCCTCATAGGAGAACTGCCTTTTAGTAGTTCTGAGTCTTTTCTGCTTTAGTGCAGCTTCCACATTCATCTCTTCACACACATCTTTGACAGATGTCTGGGCATCAGCAAACCCAGTGTCTCTGTAGCTAACAAGGGAGGTTTCATCCTTCTTGAGAATGTCAACAGCTACATCCAGATGCATGCATTGTGATTGCAGTAGTTTATTCACAGTTTGAACTTTTCTAAGGATATCATACCACACCACCGTACAAATAGAGAACCGGTATGATCCCACCTCTTCTGCTAAGGCTTGTACTTCAATTTTAATAGCTGGATCTGCAGTGCTTGCTCTCACCTCTAAAAGAGCTTCTCTCACTTTTGCAGCCTGGAATCTTACAACCTCAACACTGTTGATTCGACTTTCCCACCGTGTGTCTGCCCAGGATTTCAAAGTTATGTCCACATGTTTTTTTAGGGTCGACCACCTTTGAGTGGAGGCAGAGAAGAGATTAAATAGTTTTTGCAGGTAGCCAAAGTAGGCAGTTGCATATGAGGAGCTCTTTGCTGCATCACACACAACCAGATTAACAGTGTGTGCTCCACATGGCACAAATAAAGATCTGGGGTTTAACTGGAGAAGTCTAGCCTGGACTCCCTTGTTTTTTCCTTTCATATTTGCCCCATTGTCATATGACTGTCCTTTGCAGTTTTCAAAGGGGATATTAAGCTCTTTAAGTTTTTTGAAGGAACCCCATAAAATATTCCTTAATTTGTGCAGTGCCTTCAGCTGCAACTATTCGAATTATCACAGATAATTGCTCCTTGTGACTTAAATCTGGAGTGCAATCTAAAATAATTGAAAAATATTTGGACTGTCTAATTTCGGTCACCATGCACTTTACAACCCTCTCACTGATGCAGTCAATAAGCTCATTTTGTATAATCGTGCAAATAGTGAAATAGCATTAGCTGTTGCTTCCTCGGGTATTGCTGCTTCAGTTTTACACGGAGGCCGAACGACCCATAATATGTTCAAAATTCCAATAATGGAGCACAATGAAGTTAAACCGTGTAGCATTAAGCTAAATTCGGAGCTTGCAAGGCTGATTAAGATGACTTCACTTATAGGTTGGGACGAAGTGGTGATGACTAACAAATATACAATAACTGCATTGGATTGCACTGCTAAAGACATAACGGGTAACAAACATTGTTTTATGGGTAGCATTCCGTTCGTGTGTGCGGGTGATTTTCTACAGATTTTGCCCGTCATCAGAGGCGGAGGTAAGAATGAAGAGTTGAAGTATAACATCAAGCACACACACACACACACACACACACACACACACACACACACACACACACACACACACACACACACACACACACACACACACACACACAATTGCCGACCCTGGAACAAAGAACAGAACGAGGGAACCTAACCATCTACAGAATTAGGAAAGGAAAAGAACGCCTTCATAGAGAGGACTTATTAAAGTGGGACAGGGAAAACAAGAGGACATACAGTGAAATTCAAAAAGGATAACTACAGAGGAGACCTGAAAAAGAACAGCTTCCCACACAGGGTGATAGATATATGGAACAAATTGGATGAAAAAATAGTGTGTGCAAACCCAATACAAGAATTTAAGAACAAACTTGATCGTCACCGCGAGCATACCTCCCTTTCCCGTCTAATACAACTAGGTAGGTAAATACACACACACACACACACACACACACACACACACACACACACACACACATATATATGTGTGTGTGTGTGTGTGTGTGTGTGTGTGTGTGTGTGTGTGTGTGTGTGTGTGTGTGTGTGTGTGTGTGTGTGTGTGTGTGTGTGTGTGTGTGTGTATTTACCTAGTTGTATTTTACGGGACGGGAGCTATGCTCGTTGTGACCCGTTTTCGTATCTCTCCACATCCAATTTATTCTTGAACTCGTGTATAGTTCTGGCATTCACTGTTTCACTGTTTAGTTTGTTCCAGACATCGATCACTCTGTGCGGGAAACTGTTCTTTTTCAGGTCTCTTCTGTAACTGTCCTTCTTTAGCTTTTTATCGTGTCCTCTTGTTTCTCTCTTGTCCCATTTCAATAGGTCATCTCTATCGAGAACTTCCATCCCTTTCATAATTCTGAAGATGGTCAACAGGTCGCCTCTTTCCCTTCTCTGCTCCAATGTTGACAGCTGTAATTTCTCCAATCTTTGTTCATATGTCAAATTTGATAGTGTGGGTGCCATCTTTGTCGCCGCTCTTTGGATTCTTTCTAATTTCTTTGTGCTTGGTGCCCACATTGATATAGCATATTCTAGTTTCGGTCTTATCAATGTAGTAATTATTTTCTTAACCATCTCTTCATCCATGTAGTCGAAGGCCACTTTCATTGATCTTAATAAGTTGTAAGTCTCTCCGAATAGTTTATTTACATGTTTGTCAGGTGTCAAGTCACTTGAGATGATTACTCCTAGGTCCCTCTCTGAGTTTACTTTCTTTACTTCTTTGTTTCCAATCGTATATTTTCCCGAAACTCTGTTTTTGCCTCTTCCAAATTCCATTATGCTACATTTCTTGATGTTGAAGTTCATCTCGTATTTCTGGCTCCATTCCCATACTTTATCCAGGTCATCTTGTAGCGATCTGCAATCTTCTTCTGTTTTCACTCTCTTGAGTAATTTGGCATCGTCGGCAAAAAAAATTATGTAACAATTTACTCCTTTGTCCATATCATTTATGTATATGGCAAACATTAAAGGAGCCAAAACAGAGCCTTGTGGGACGCCACTTTTTACATCTTCCCATTTCAAACTTTTGTCTCTAAGTACCACTCTCATTTTTCTCCCAGTTAAGAAGTCCTTCACCCATTCCAATAGTTTACCTTGAATTCCTCCTATTTTTTCAATTTTACTTATTAATTTTTTGTGAGGTACCTTGTGTGTGTGTGTGTGTGTGTGTGTGTGTGTGTGTGTGTGTGTGTGTGTGTGTGTGTGTGTGTGTGTGTGTGTGTGTGTGTGTGTGTGTGTGTGTGTGTGTGTGTGTGTGTGTGTGTGTGTGTGTGTGTGTGTGTGTGTGTGTGTGTGTGTGTATGTGTGTGTGGAGAAAACCACTGGGAAATAAGAAACTTAGTCCAAACGTTTTCGTCTAAGACATCTTTAGGGAATACAAAGTAACAAATTACATATATATGTGCCTGTGTGTGTGTGTGTGTGTGTGTGTGTGTGTGTGTGTGTGTGTGTGTGTGTGTGTGTGTGTGATATATACAGATATTTATATATATATATAAATATATATGTATATATATATATAGATATATATATATATATATATATATATATATATATATATATATATATATATATATATATATACATACATACATACATAACAAATGACCTTTTCCCTTTTTAAGGGCCGAGTTTCACACCCATCCCAAACCCAGTCATCCTCTCTTCCCTCTTAGCACTCCGTTGATGAAGTGTCATCCCTTCCCTCCGCCACACCGCTCGGTGATCGGTCTGTTGCAACGCAGCGAGTCACAGCACTTCCATGGAAGCTTCCAAGAGCAGAAACTGGTTTACCTCCACCGATTCAGTGTGCTGAGTGGCGCGTTGTGCTCGTTGCCTCATAGTCAGAGTTCGAGTCCAACAACTTCCGGTGACTGCCTTGGATTTCGTAGCACATAGGGCAAAGGTGATGGTCCTTTGCTGCGGCTAAGCGCCCTCTGGCGTCAGCATCTCAACTTGACCTTTACCTAATGAGGTACAGACCAAGCCTGGCAGCTTTTCTGTCAGCTGCGCCTGTGGGATGTCAGCTCTCTGACGTGGTTGGCAGATGTGAGTGCATGAGCCTTACTGAACAGACCAAAATACCCCAAGAGCGTCGTGATAAGGAATATATATATATATATATATATATATATATATATATATATATATATTATATATATATATGTTTATATATATATATATATATTATATACATATATATATGTTTATATATATATATATATATACTGTATGTGTATATATATATATATATATATATATATATTGCAAATACATCACTTGAACACGTGATCAGAAATATGCTAGTAACCACTTAAGAAAGAGAAACACAGAAATCCCAAACGCTTTCGTATAATTCACATCCTCAGGGGAGAATACAGACAAAAGTATAGAATACACAGACAACATATACGGAAAAGTAGGAGAGGTAACAAGGCTCCATAGGGGAAAATTAGGAGAGGTCAGAAGGCATCCCACGGAAAAATTAGGAGAGGTCACAAGGCCCCACACGGAAACACACGTAATTTGGCCTCTCTTGGGATTAACCAAAATCCTCTCTACCGAATTGTTTACAAATGTTCTCAATTATGTAATTATCTAATTTATACATACCATTACTTATGTTCAAATTTAGTCTTGCCTTTTAGTGAAAATCTTTCTCAGATTCCTCATTTACTCAAAACATGGAAAGTTGATGTAGTTTTTAACAATTCATGCACATTCAAGAAATTGATTATTAAGAATTCTCTAAAAAAAATTCATGTGGTTGCATAAACAAGGTTCCGTGTAAAGATTGTGGGAATTTTTATATAGGGTGTAGTAATTAATTGATTACAAAGGAGAACGTTAGAGAACTTACCTGGTTGAGTTCTCTAACTAATCGTCGGAACTGAATAGAATTCTTGAGGCTTCGATGTCTGTAGAAATCCTTAGCCGAGGTTTGATTGTCCTTCTGGTACCAGGGTTAAAGCTTGTCTGGCGTTCAGTGACTAAAACTTAGTCTCGTTCGGCTGGAGTTCTAACGAGCCTTCAAAACGGCTTCGAAGCCACGGGACAACTGATACTTCAAGTAAGTTCTCAAGTTCCCGATTTGTTAATCAAATTACAACATAGGCTTAAATAAATAATAAAGAGGGAGGGGAGTTTAATAATATTAATTAAAATTACGATAGTGTGGTACGAAGTTACAGGAAAGATTCCCGATTCGAAAATTAAACAAGCTTTCGGGAAATTGCCGTAGCTCAAGGTAAACAATGCCATTCCCGTAACAACAATTACCACAAGGGCAAATAGGCAAAGATCTCTCAACTAGAATAAAGCAACATATATATAGTGTCAGAACAGGACAATACTCTAATGCTTTATTTGTGCACATGAGGGATTATAATCATTGTATAGACTGGACTAAGGCATCTTCAGTTTTATCATGTAATCCTATTGTTAACAGGAACATTATTGAAAGTAGCCTCATCAACAAACTGAGTCAGTCAATTTGAACATAAGTAATGGTATGTATAAATTAGATAATTACATAATTGAGAACATTTGTAAACAATTCGGTATAGGGGATTTTGGTTAATCCCAAGAGAGGACAAAGTACGTGTGGTTCCGTGTGGGGCATTGTGACCTCTCCTAATGTTTCCGTGGGGTGCCTTGGGACCTCTCCTAATTTTTCGTTGTGGATCCTTGTTACCTCCCCTAGGTTTACACTTTTCCGTCTATATTGTCTTTGTATTGTACTTTTGCCTGTATTCTCCCATGAGGATGTGAATTACACGAAAACGCTTGGGATTTCTGTGTTTCTCTTCCTTAAGTGGTTACCAACATATATATATATATATATATTTGCAGAAACCACTTGTAAAATAAAATAAATGAATACCGAACGTTTTCGTCTATTCAAGACATCATCAGGGTACAAAGGATACAAAAAATGACCAAAGGTTACAATATGTACATGGTGGTAGAGGAACTGGGAAAGGTCCAATGTTACCCGATTCCAGAAGAAGTATTTACAATCTTTTTAATAATAAAATTATCTAACTTATACAAACCTAAGCTTAAATTGAGCAATGACGTTAAATGTGCGCTTGGATATGGATTGAAATTTGCTTTTAACAACCAAAATGTGAACTATGTAGGAATTGCCAAGAGTTTTTGTAATTTGGAAAAATTTAGTGATTTGTCAGCACAAGACATTAATTTATGTAAAGGTTTTGTGTACAATGCTCTATCTACGCCTTGTCCATCAAGTGTGCCTAAACGCTTCCTGACTGCATATAAGAACCTTAAAAATGACAAAGAACTACACATCACGAAGGCGGATAAGAGCAATTGTGTTGTTGTTATGAACAAGAAAGATTACTTGGAGAAAATGAGTTTATTGTTAAGTGATGAAGAAACTTATGTTAAGATATACAAAAACCCCTTAGATTGTGTAGTGATTTCAACAAAAATCTTAAGAAAATTTTAAAAGGTAACAATGAACTGACAAAAAAAATTGTCTACCGTGTCCCCGTCACTTCCATACATGTATGGATTAATAAAAACCCATAAGATTAACAATCCAGTTAGGCCCATTACTTGTTCTATTGGATCTTGTAGCTATAAGTTATCAAAATGGCTAGTGTCTCTTTTAAGTCCTCTTGTTGGGACAATTTCAAACTCACATATTAAGGATAATGTTGATTTGAAAGACAAACTACTTGGACACAATATCTCCTTTGACTTCAAATTGGTTAGCTTTGATATAACAAGTCTTTTTACTCGAGTTCCGGTTTTTGACTTGAAAAAGAATTAAAGAAATATGATCTTATACTTCCTTCCCATACAATTATTAGTTTAATCAAGTTATGTGTTGTTGACTCGAAATTTGAGTTTAATGGGAAGTTTTACAAACAAACATTTGGTATGGCTATGGGGAATTGTCTGTCTCCGGTTTTAAGTAATCTATATATGGAGTTTTTCGAAAGAGATTTATTGCCTAATATTTTGCCATCTAATGTAATATGGTACAGATATGTTGACGACATATTATGTATTTGGCCTTGTGATAAACCTGTGGATGAGTTTGTGTTAAAGTTAAATAGTTTGGTTCCTTCTATAAAATTCACATTTGAGACAGAAGAGAACAACACATTGCCTTTCTTAGATGTAAGTATTCATCGATGTGGTAGATATTTTAAATTTAATGTCTACAGAAAACCAACTAATGTTCTCTCATATATTCATTTCTATTCATACCATCATCAAAATACGAAGTTATCTGTTTTTTCTTCTATGTTCTTGAGAGCGTTTAGAGTATGTTCTCCTGAGTATCTTGAAGATGAAGTAAAATTTGTCTATGAGATTGGTCAAAAATTAAAATATCCTAAACATCTGATGGATAGAGCACAAGAAAAAGCCAGAAGAACATATTTTAACACCTCTCAAGTAAACGAATTTAAATTGAAGAACATTTTAGCAATTCCATATCATGAAAATTTTATCACCCTTCCTCAAATATTTAAAAGCTTTGGTATTCAGGTGATATTTAATAACAACAATATTGTTAAGAACTATCTTATTAGGAATTCTCCAAATGAAAAAGAAGGATGTATCTACAGTATACCTTGTAAAGTGTGTGATTTTAAGTACATAGGCCAAACAGAAAAAGATTTAAACAAAAAGATTAATCAACATAAATACAACATAAGAACGGGTCAAATGTCAAGCGGACTTTTCGTCCACCAAAAAGAACTCTCCCATAGTATTTACTGGGAAAACACAAAAGTAATTACATCATGTCATAATATTGTAGAGAGGAGCATAATTGAGTTATGTCACATTAAAAATGGTTTTGAAAATAATATGAATTTAAGCTTAGGTTTGTATAAGTTAGATAATTTTATTATTAAAAAGACTGTAAATAATTCTTCTGGAATCGGGTAACATTGGACCTTTCCCAGTTCCTCTACCACCATGTACATATTGTGACCTTTGGTCATTTTTTGTATCCTTTGTACCCTGATGTCTTGAATAGACGAAAACGTTCGGTATTCATTTATTTTATTTTCCAAGTGGTTTCTGCAAGTATTGTTGTCATGTGTGCTTAGTGATTTGTTTTGCATATATATATATATATATATATATATATATATATATATGTATATATATATATATATCAAGGACTACTATTACACAGGACGTGCTCACCCAGATCCCTGGGTCCGCTAGTGGAGGCCATTGCTTTCTTTGCAACCTAACGTTTTACATTGGACAAATATATCAAAACTAGAAACCTAACATTGTATATAGGACAAATATATCAACTATTGACTTATTCAATGCAGTATAAGTTAATATAAACTTTTATAGTGAATTAAGAAACTATTTTTAAGGCACTGTTATGCTTTGAAATGCCAATTTTAGCCGGACTTAACAGGTATTATTGTATGAGGTTAGTGGACACCAGGGTTGGCGATTTTTTTATCTTTTTAAAAAATATGAAAAATAAATTATCTTTATTTAAATCAGATTTGTTTGATTTAGATAGATTTTTTTTTTTTTTTTTTTTATAGACAAGGCACCGGCTACGCCGCCACGGCTACGCCGTGGGTACCTTGGCCTGCGGCGCTAGATCCCTGCCTTTCGCTCGCGACCAATCAATCGTCTCTGTTGCTGTGACGTCAGTGTTCTCGTCGAATCAGTCGTCTCCGTTGCCGTGACGTCACCACTCTCGGCCAATTAGTTGTCTCCTCAGCCGATCAGATTCCTTACACAATGGAACATTTTTGTCGGATTTCGGAGGGTGTCGGAAGGTGGTCATGAAAACGCAAGGAAATTTTAAAAACTGGAAACAAATATTTTTCTATATACACAAGCCCACCGGCTGCGCCGGCCCGGCTACGCCGGGGGCCTTGGCCTGCGGCGCTGCGCCTTAGGCGCGGGCGCTGCGCGCCCTGGGCTACGCCCCTTTTTTGGAAAATAAAATATCAAAATCATATTGCTTTTTATTTCTTGTCAACATCTAGCTGTTCTCGCAAGTCCTTCGAGTTCTTCTTCTTCGAGTTCTTCTTCTTCTTCTTCTTCTTCGAGTTCTTCTTCGAGTTCTTCTTCGAGTTCTTCGAGTTCTTCTTCGAGTTCTTCGAGTTCTTCTTCGAGTTCTTCGAGTTCTTCTTCGAGTTCTTCGAGTTCTTTTTCGAGTTCTTCGAGTTCTTCTTCGAGTTCTTCGAGTTCTTCGAGTTCTTCTTCGAGTTCTTCTTCTTCGAGTTCTCCTTCTTCTTCGAGTTCTTCTTCGAGTTCTTCTTCGAGTTCTTCTCTTTCGAGTTCTTCGAGTTCTTCTTTTTCGAGTTCTTCGAGTTCTTCTTCTTCGAGTTCTTCGACTTCTTTTTCGAGTTCTTCTTCTTCGAGTTCTTCTTCTTCGAGTTTTTCGAGTTCTTCGAGTTCTACTTCTTCGAGTTCTTCGAGTTCTTCGAGTTCTTCTTCTTCCTCTTCTTCGAGTTCTTCGAGTTCTTCTTCTTCGAGTTCTTCTTCTTCTTCTTCTTCGAGTTCTTCCTCTTCTTCGATTTCTTCGAGTTCTTCTTCTTCTTCGAGTTCTTCTTCTTCACCGTAGTTGGCGGTGTTACCGATTTACAACCAAACGCCGTGGGTGCCTTGGCCTGCGGCGCTTGTTCGCTTCGCTCGCTCCAGGACCTCCGGTCTCTCTTATTTTCATTTTTTCCCCGATGGTACACTCTCGATGTACTCATCGGCATCCCGTTTTGAAATATTCCTTATGATCTCGAGGAATTGAGATATTTCTTGTTTCAGTTCTTCTTTTTCTTGGAAAGTCCTTTCCCAAACCTTGAGGGGGAAAGATGTGTCTGATTCTGATTCGTCGACGGCATAGTCTTAATCAGGCAGGATCATTGCCGTTGCGGCTTCTTCACTAATATTATAAGCTGAAGCAGGAATCTCAACGGTTCCCAATTCAGGTTCCTCTTCTGGAATTACCTGTTCGCTGTCGTTACCTTTCACTAAAGACTCTCCCTCCCTAATGGATGGCATGTCCGAAAAAAAAATTCTTTATATACCACGTTTGCCGGATTTTTCACCACACATTCACCATTAACCTTATGGTAACCTCGGAAGATAATTAATGAGTCCCAGTTTGTAACCCTTGAACATGCCACATAGAGCTGTCCATGGGCAAAACAATCGGACGAATCCAACAATAACCCCCATTTGTCAAAAGTTTGCCCTTGCGACTTATTAATTGTCATAGCAAAACTTAATTTGACGGGGAATTGTCTTCGGGAGAAGTTGACGGGTGTATCGTTGGATGCTAGGGAAATCCTTGGAATAATGACCTGAACACCGTTAAACACCCCACCTAAAATCTTCCCGACAATTATGTTCTTTGCCAGAATCGTAACCATGATACGGGTACCTTTACAAAGTTTAGGTGGACATAGGTTTCGCATTATCATGATAACGCATCCTACCTTTAGTTTCAACTCATGTAACGAAACAGAAGGAGAATTCATTTTGTTATATACCGAAGTTTGAATTTCAATTTCATCGTTTCCGATCGGTTTATCCTCACTCCTGTATATATGTTCATCACCTTTGATTCTTTCATAGATCACCTCATTTATGTAATCCATGTCTTCGTTTCTAGGACATATTATGGCTTTTTTTTTTTAATATAGATAGCTGTTGGCGTTAGCTTCGAGCTCTTTGTAGACCTTTTCGATTACATCATGCCTTGTTCTGACCAAAATACCAAATTTCTTTGGAAACCTGAATCTACCTGTCTCACCCATGTCAATCAGTAACAAATTTTCTGCGAGTGTCATGTTTTCTTTATCCTCAGCCTTTAATCTAACATTTTGTACTAATTTGAACTTACGTAAATCCTCCCAGAAAAACGCGTGCTTGATGTTATACTTCAACTCTTCATTCTTACCTCCGCCTCTGATGACGGGCAAAATCTGTCGAAAATCACCCGCACACACGAACGGAATGCTACCCATAAAACAATGTTTGTTACCCGTTATGTCTTTAGCAGTGCAATCCAATGCAGTTATTGTATATTTGTTAGTCATCACCACTTCGTCCCAAACTATAAGTGAAGTCATCTTAATCAGCCTTGCAAGCTCCGAATTTAGCTTAATGCTACACGGTTTAACTTCATTGTGCTCCATTATTGGAATTTTGAACATATTATGGGTCGTTCGGCCTCCGTGTAAAACTGAAGCAGCAATACCCGAGGAAGCAACAGCTAATGCTATTTCACTATTTGCACGCACAGGGTCAACACAAAAGATTTCCCCGTCCCGCCAGGGGGCATTCAGGAAAAAAAAACACCAGAACGCCTGTTATTTACACACTCCATTACGGCATCGTAAATAGCACGCTGTTCCTTGTTAAATAATACAATCTTTTCTGAAACCTCTTATTTCAATCTATTGGTATTATATGCTTTTTCGCGTCTAATTACATTTGAGGTTTTCTCTTTCCCCCTTGAAGGAGGCAATCCATAGGCGCTTATCTCACCACCACCACAGTTCCAAACCTGTTGTTGTATGTCATGGAGCGCATCCAAGTAGATTTCGTCATTGTATTCGTCTAAACCCGAACTTCTTAAGAAATCGCTCGCAAATAAGTCCCTCGTTTCTTTCCAGATATCCGATTGGTCTTCCAAATCAGAGAACACCAACATACTTGCATATGTAGCACGCAATTGCGATTGATCATTGGTGTGGTTTATAATTTCAATTATAGTTTTCTTCCACGTTTCCTCGTCATTCAACAAACCCATCGCTTTTACGGCTTCCCGAAAGGTATCGTAAAGGACCCCGTCTACTGTACGCAGATCTGTGTAACCCGTAGGACCTTTCTTGTGTGTCAGGAGCATTCTGAGGTAGAATAATTCAACCGTCTAGTGTCGACGGCTCGCATACGCCCCAAAGATGAAGTTTTTGCCATCCTCTCGTGCCACGTGTGCTTGTCTTTATCGTGCACAAAGTGACTTGGAACTTCGGGGTAATACAGGGTTTTAGCAAACTCGTTCGTTTTGCAAAGCTTGAAAAATCCTGTTAATTGGGTATCTTGATTTGCTTGTTCGCTGATCTTGTGCTCCAAATCAGTTTCCCTGTAATAAATTTCATTCTCATTTTCCAGGTGCAAATCGAACGAAGTAATCGGTGGGAAGCTCCTATGGATTGGGAACTTGAAGATCTTCCAAGTAGCTTCGTTTGCGTTTATGTACCTTGCCTCGAGGTAGTTACGCACTTCGTTTACCGGCTCGCCTTCCTTATGTTTGGTGTATAGAATCTTATCACACCCCTTGTTTACGTACTTTGTGACGTACGCTATGCACTTGATGGAGTTCGAACACTCCACGTTAATGTGAGCGTTGTATTTTAGGCATAAATAAGGATTATAGGGTACGACCCAGGAATTATCCACAGTAATGGTCTTTCCTTTGATCTTACGTTCGAACGTAAAGCCTCCCTCTCCTGTAGCACGACGCCTGTATTGGGGATAACCGTTATTTCCAAATAATATATCATTCTGACATGCTCTTGGAAAGTTTTTACCACAAACACCATTCTTCTTTAACCTTTCCTTACAACAAACGTTAGTTTCATCAAAGCCGATGCAAGGCCCATGAATCATGCAAGTTGTTACGATCTCGTACAATCTGGGTTCCTTTTCTTTATCGGGAATTTCGGCACATATGATTTCATCGACAAATTCCGCTGTTACCCTATATTCCATCCATAAAAGAATGTGAACGTGAGGCAGACCTCGTTTTTGCCATTCAATGCTGTATAGAAATGCTTTAACTCTGCCAAAAATTTGATTTTTAGTCAAATCATCTATTAAAGCCTTAACTTAAATACCCGACTAACCAAATCGGGTCTATCGCAGCAGCCGGTATTTGGATTCCCTTTCATTTCTACGACAGCTGCCCGCAGCTCTTCCCATTTTGGGTTCATCGTAAACGTAATCAAGAAATCGGGACTGTTACAAACGCCAATGCATCCTGCTGGCGCTGTTTCATGTAACGCGGACCGCCCACAAAAGTTGATGGGATTATAATTCTTTGGCCCCTTTCTTTGGCCGACGCAACGTCCGCCATATGTCACACCTTTCTCTGCGTATAGATGCTGGTTGTCAACTATAAAGCATAGTCTGTGTGATTCTACTTTAATGTAATTATCTTCGACAAATTGCTGAAAAAGCATGCGTCCTTTAGTCAAATAATTGAAGACATCCTTTCTTTCCATGTAAAGGTTTGCGTAATACATACATGGTGATAATCTTTTACCATTTTTGGTACATCAATCTTAGCTGAACTCAATGCGTTTACCTTCTTTTGCCTTTTCAAATTGTGCGTATAACCCTTATCTCCGTGAGGTATTAGTAGTGGATATTGGAATATATCGTAAAAGTAGTTTGTGTGACTTAGAATGAAGGTATCATATTTCGTATCTACTTTGGGAGAACGTATGGTAACCCGTAGGTTTGCAGGGACAGACGGGTCCAAATCCACTATAGCCCCTACTTGAGCTTTCGCTGTAGGCAAGTTGTAAACACCTTTGTGTTCCTTAGTATTCACCCCCTCAGCTGATTTTAATGTTATTGCGACCTCAGGTATAACTTCCTGTTGTTTCATATAAGTCTCCATTAGTTCCTTAGCACTCTCAAATTCCGCTAAGAGAGCTCCAATTGTCTTATTATTTGCCAAAAGGAATCTTTGTAAAACTTCTACGATATTTTTGTTATCCTCTATTTCCCTTAACTCTCTTTCACGTCTAGCTTGCGTTTTCTTTGACCATTCTACGGTTTTATTTTTATAGTTTATATTCTTTGTAACTTGTTGGGTGCGCAATTTTATTTGTTGTTCCTGATCATAATAGAAATACAAATCCAGGAACTCCTCTTGTTTTTGCCAGTAATTACTTTGGCCAACACGAAAACTTGTCTTCGCTTGCCCACAATCCTTTATTTCCATGTCACCGATACCGTTTTCTGATTTTTTTAAGTTTTCTATTTTCATCCCTTCTGTCATATAACGCGGCTTTATATAACCCAATCTTTGATAGATATTACCCCTAATTTTATAAACAAACTATTTTTCAGAGGGATCTTGTAATATGGTGGGTGTCACAAAGGAAGTAAAGCAAAAAAGGCGGTTAAACGCAATGATATTTGAAAGAAACTTTTCCGAAAGGGGAGTCTGGCTACTATAAAGTTCTAATAATTCTCCGGTCAAAGGAGCTAAGTTCTCGAAAATGGCTTGTCCAAAAGAACAACACAACATCCTGTTTTCCTTCGCCCAAAGCAACGCGTCGCACAGTTTACATCGAAAAGCACCGAATTTACCAACGCTATGACAAATAAGTCTATCTTCACGTAACTTACCGGTCAAATCCTTGGTAGTTTGAGCAATTTCACTAATGATATGCTTTTCTTTCCTCTCCTGCCTTAATTCTTCTAACGTGGCTTGTTCATCATCGGTTAACTTCACTGTTAATCCCTATTTTTTAACTCCCTAATCCGTCTCCGAATTTGCACTTCCTTGGCCCTTTTCAACTTTTTTGCTTTATTTTGCTCCTTTCTTTTTGCTAATTCATCTTTTTTACGGGCTCTATCGGCTTCCCTTTCCCTTTTTCTGCGTTCCTTGTCTTCTTTTTTACGGGCTCTATCGGCTTCACTTTCCCCTTTCTTGCGTTCCTTGTCTTCTTTATTACGGGCTCTATCGGCTTCCCGTTCCTTTTCCATATGTTCCTTTTTTCTCCTCTCTTCACATTTTCTCACTTCTGTAGCCCTTTTAAAAAACTGTTTTTCCTTGAGTTTGCGGTTTTTTATATAATCATTGTATTTCCGATCGATGTAATACTTTTGGTATTCCTCGTGACAGCTTTTGCCACCACTCTTAGTAAAATTCTTGTATCCTGCAAAATAATGTTTCATAAATTTTTCCGATTCTTCCTCTTTAATTTCTCCGTCGAAATCTATTATGAGATCGTACTCTTCATCAGAGTACACATAAATTTTTGTTATTTTGGAACATATTGTTGAACTCCAATATTTTCCTATGGAATCTCTTAATTGTGCCTGTTACTGAGGTTTTTCTGAGTGAGGCGTAAAGTTGGGGAAACTCATTCTTGTGCTCCCTGGTCAATTTGTTACGAAGAGCATAGTTTTTCTGCACACTTTCTTTTGGGTACTTCTTCGTCTTCGTAACCCAGGCCCAAAAGTGGTTAAACCTCCTCTTTCTCTGTACTCTACTCTTTGAACCACGTTCATCCATTGCAGCAACGCTTGATATGGTATATGGTAGCTATAAAAATATCCTAACACAATGGGACGTTTATGCCCATTTTAGTATAAATGTGTGAAATGTTTTCACGACCGCGCGACATGACGTCACACGGGAATATGTTAGACAACTAAAAATCATGCTAGACTGACAAAAACCATGCTTAATCTTTTATTCTTCATAATAAATTAGATTTTTATTTATTCATTAAAATAACCCAATGTCATGGGTGAATTATGCCCATTTTAGTGTAATTATGTGAAATGTTTTCAGGACCATGCGACGTGACGTCACGCGGGAATATGCTTGTGAACAACTAAAACTTATGTTATACTGGTAAAAATAACGCTTAATATTTTTCCTCACAATAAATTAGGTTTCTATAATAAAAATTCCATTAAAATAGCCAAATTTCATGTGTAAATTAGTGTAACTATATGAAATGTTTTCACGACCGCGCGACATGACGTCACACGGGAATATGTTAGACAACTAAAAATTATGATAGACTGACAAAAATCATGCTTAATCTTCAACTTCTTCATAAATTAGGTTTTTATAATATTTTAACATTAAAATAACCCAAAGTCATGGGTGAATTATGCCCATTTTAGTGTAATTATGTGAAATGTTTTCAGAACCGTGCGACGTGACGTCACGCGGGAATATGTTAGAGAACAACTAAAACTTATGTTATACTGGCAAAAATGACTTTTTTTTTCTGACTGTATGGGCTTCTCTATCCCTTTTAAAAAACTGTTTTTCCTTGAGTTTGCGGTTCTTTTATATAATCATTGTATTTCCGATCGATGTAATACTTTTGGTATTCCTCGAGACGGCTTTTACCACCACTCATAGTAAAATTCTTGTATCCTGCAAAATAATGTTTCATAAACTTTTCCGATTCTTCCTCTTTAATTTCTCCGTCGAAATATATAATGAAATATTACTCTTCATCAGAATACATATAATTTTTGCTATTTCGTAACATAATACGAAGGAGTTTTCAAAATCTCCCGAAGGAGTCTCCAGTCTCCAAAAGGAGTCGTCAAAGTCTCCCGACGTCAAATTCTCCCGTCGTCTCTCTCTCTCTCTCTCTCTCTCTCTCTCTCTCTCTCTCTCTCTCTCTCTCTCTCTCTCTCTCTCTCTCTCTCTCGTTAGGTCAATCATAAAGGCAATACCTTTTTTTAATCGTTTATGTTATGTCACATAGGACCCACGGAAATTCCACGGTTATTCAACTTTGAAGTATTAGGAAGGAGTCTTCAAAATCTCCTGAAGGAGTCTTCAGTCTCCAAAAGGAGTCGTCAAAGTCTCCCGACGTTGTCGTCAAATTCTCTCTCTCTCTCTCTCTCTCTCTCTCTCTCTCTCTCTCTCTCTCTCTCTCTCTCTCTCTCTCTCTCTTTTTCGTTAGGTCAATCATAAAGGCAATAAAAATTTTGAATCGTTTATGTCATGTCACAATAAACATTTATAGACGTTTGATTATCTTCATGTAACCTATGATTAAACTTGTATAGACGTTTGAATACTGTTTATTTATTTGTGTATTTATTTATTTATTTATCTACTTATTTTCGTGAAGTTCTGTTAGGAGCTCAGAAAGCAACGCGACATGACGTCACACGTTAAGCTTTGAATAAATGGAAATTCCACGGGATTTACGAAGGAGTCTTCAAAATCTCCCGAAGGAGTCTTCAGTCTCCAAAAGGAGTCGTCAAAGTCTACTGACGTTGTCGTCAAATTCTCCCCTCGTCTCTCTCTCTCTTTCTCCTTCTCGTTAGGTCAATCATAAAGGCAATGGAAAAAAATTGAATCGTTTGTCATGTCACATAGAACCCGCGGAAATTCCACTGTTATTCAACTTTGAAATATTACGAAGGAGTCTTCGGTCTCCAAAAGAAGTCGTCAAAGTCTCCCGACGTTGCCGTCAAATTCTCCCGTCGTGTCTCTCTAGCAGGCCCATGGAAATTCCGCGGGATTTACGAAGGAGTCTTCAAAATCTCCCGAAGGAGTCTTCAGTCTCCAAAAGGGGTCGTCAAAGTCTCCCGACGTTGTCGTCAAATTCTCCTGTCGTCTCTCTCTCTCTTTTTCTTTCTCGTTAGGTTAATCATAAAGGTAATAAAAATTGCTCATAAATATTGTTGAACCCCAATATTTTCCTATGGAATATCTTAATTGTGGCTGTTACTGAGGTTTTTTGAGTGAGGCGTAAAGTTGGGGAAACTTATTCTTGTGTTTCCTACCCTTCGCCCGCGGCCACTCAATCGTCTCGGTTCCCGTGACTTCAGTGTTCTCGTCCAATCAGTCGTCTCCATTGCCGTGACGTCACCACTCTCGACCAATCAGTTGTCTCCGTTGTCGTGACGTCACCACTCTCTCAGCCAATCAGAATCCTTACACAATGGGACATTTTTGCCGGATTTCGGAAGATGGTCACACAAAACGCCAGGAAATTTTCAAAACTGGAAAACTTTATTTTTTTATATACATAGATTTTAAATATTGTGCAATTGCTATCTGATATGCGAACTTATTGATAAAGGAAATTTTTAGCAAATCAATAAAAGGAGGAGTTTTATATAGAATTGCCACAATTATATAAGGAAAGGTATAAGCCATATGTGAGGACGGTATGATCAGGTTCACTCGATTCCTCCAATAGCTTTCTCATCTTGGTGATATTTGTTGCATTGCCTGTCAAAACACTTCCAATGGGACAGCCAAAATCTTGTTCAGCCTTCTTGATCGAATCTTGTACAATTTTTAGAAGATATTCAGCAGTGCGAGGTTTCCCTGATGTGTCTATTGTGTCAACTAAATAAATCTGACCAGTGAATGTTGTTAGAGTGACACATATTATGGGCTCATTATGGATGTTAGACCACCCATCAATTGAAAGACATACAGTTTCATTATTCAGGTCATCTGCACACTTTTTATATTCCTTTTCATACACAAGATCCAAGTACTTATCAGCAATATCTTTTCTGGATGGAGGAATATAACCATCATCTGAACCATCATCTGAACCATCATCTGAACCATCTTGAGAAACTGAGGATGCTGAACAAGACGAAATGGTGAATTTGTAGCAAATATCATTCTTGCAACTTCTTTGTCGAGATTTTCCTTTTGAGAGGCTAAATTTTTTATGATAAATCTGTCCAGAGATGTTGATGACTTTCTTTTAGATGAAAATTATTTAGAAAAAGTGGCGCCTGTGGAGGAGTCTGATAGTGACCTTTTTAATGGTGGAGTCAGGTTTGCAGATAATTCAAGTGGAGCCGATGATGAAGGGATTGAAGCTGTTGATACAGATCCTGAAATGGAAACAGAAAATTTTAGCATATTGCATAATTTATAAATGAATGAATACAGTGTGATTTAGGCTACTTTTGAGTACAGTAGTTATTTTTTTAGATAATGATCATATTCACACAAGCCACTAAATTATTTGCAAATAACTAACAGGATATGAAATAGGTGGGCTTGGAATTCAGCCCACACAGGATTCAGTCCACTTTTAAATTCACTAAAAATAATGGGTTAGTTGGGTTAGGTTGGGGTTAATCCCTTTGGGCTGAATCGCATGTGGGTTGAATTCCAATGGAACCTATAAAATATATTACACAATGTTGAATGAAATGAATAACAATCATCTAGGCCCCAAAGTTGAGTGGATATAGTATATTATAGTGATATAGTCATTACCCAAATTTAGAAGTAATGAAGTTGAAGTATCATCTCTTTAGGCCTTCACATTCTTATTGCACATGCTCTCCATTGTTCACAAAATTTATATAGTTGCGTATGAAAAGGGAGAAATGCACACAATATAAGTAAAATTATTTACCTGGGTCATCAATTTCTTCTTCTGTATGCTGTGGCTGACCTTGGCATTTATCTCTGTGAGATTTTAATTTTGACACAATGCCCTGTAGTTCCTGGCTGCAGTGTTTGCATTTAGCTCGGTACCCTTTGCCAGAAGTTGTTGGTAGTTTTTCAAAATAATTCCAGACAGGATAATTTTTTCTGCCTGAAGGAACCACTCTGCCAGGTCCAGAAGACATCCTTCCTGGTTGATTCCAAAGCAGCAACTGACTCAGTGAGAAGCTGCTTACCTAGAACAAGTTTCAACAAGAATCTTGTTGAAACTTGTTGTGGGCTGCACAGTGATATATATTACATGTAGGCTTATACCGTTCCTTGTATACTTGTGGCTAGTCTATATAACACTGCTCCTTACATTGGTATGCTAAAAGTGTCCTTTAGCAATCAGATTGCGTATCAGATAGCAATCCCACAATTTTTAAAATCTATAAAAAAATCTATTTAAATCATATAAATCTGTTTTTTTTTTTTTTTTTTTTTTTTTTTTTTTTTTTTTTTTTTTTTTTTTTTTTTTTTTTTTTTTTTTTTTTTTAAGATGAAAAAATCGCCAACACTGGTGTCCACCAACCTCATACAATAATACCTGTTAAGTCCGGCTAAAATTTTCATTTCAAAGCATAACAATGCCTTAAAAATAGTTTCTTATTTCACTATAAAAGTTCATATTAACTTATACTGCATTAAATAAGTCAATAGTTGATATATTTGTCCTATGTACAATATTAGGTTTCTAGTATTGATATATTTGTCCAATATAAAATGTTAGGTTACAAAGAAAGAAATGGCCTCCGCTAGCGGACCCAGGGATCTCGGTGCACACGTCCTGTGTAACAGTAGTCCTTGATATATATGTATATATATATAATATATATATATATATATATATATATATATATATATATATATGTGTGTGTGTGTGTGTGTGTATGTGTGTGTGTGTGTGTGTGTGTGTGTGTGTGTGTGTGTGTGTGGTGTGGGTGTGGGTGTGTGTGTGTGCGTCAAAATATCAATAATAACAACTGTACGAATAATAATAATAACAATAATAACAATAACAATAATAATAATAATAATAACAACAATAATAATCATGATAATAATAATTATAATAATAATAATTATAATAATAAATAATAACAACAGTAATAGTAACAATAATAATAACAATAATAATAATAATAATAATAATAATAATGATAATAATAGTAATAATAATAATAATAATAATAATAATAATAATGATGATGATGATGATGATGATGATGATGATGATGATGATGATGATGATGATGATGATGATGATGATGATGATGATGATGATGATGATGATGATGATGATAATAATAATAATAATAATGATAATAATAATAATAATAATAATAGTAATAGTATTAACAATAATATGATAAAAATTATAAAAACAATAAGAACAGCAACAACAACAACACTAATAATAAGATTAATAATAATAATAATAATAATACTAATAATAATAATAATAATAATAATAATAATAATAATAATAATAATCTTTAACCAGAGGTCATAAAGGTATTTTGAGAAGAGAAGAAAAATTTTGAACTTAGAAATAATTTTTTTTTATCTATTTGTCAATTGATTATTTTCTATTCATCTTTCAAATAACCAAACCTGGCCGTCGCAAGCCTCGATCCGGGATCCATCAGAAGACCACCGGAAGACTTAACTCTTGCAAGTGATTTGTTCCGAGATAGTCACAACGACAAAGCGAATGGTTGATTGATTGATTGATTGATTTATGAAATTTTTGGCTTGAAGGCAAGCGCCGGAGCCAGTAGGCCATTCAGAGCATATTTATCTTATATAAATAGATGTAAATGCAAGTAAAACAGTAAAAACAATATGCACTTACAAAAACACATCAAAACAGATAAATTTTTTAAAAGGTTTGCCCTGCACTTATTAGAGTATGCAAGGCACTGAATTAAAATGTGTTTAATTGTAAAAACAACTTGGCAAGTGGGACATTGGGGGGCCAGCCTTTCTGCTCCACTTGCCATAAAAAATTATAGGTAATGTAGGAATGGCCAATTCTTAATCTTGTTAAAACAATAATCTTCTGTTCAAAGAATGAGACTTCCAAGGGTTCACCAACGGGTGAATTTCTTTTAACTTGTAACTACTGTCCAGGCTTGTCCATTGTTCTTGCCGTTTCTCCATTGCATAACAATGAATTACTGTACTTGTTTGAAGTCTGCATGTGGGATTTTTGTGTCTGTTATATGGCTGAGACTAGTAGCTACTTTGGCTGTAGCATCGGCCAGTTCATTTCCAGTGATACCCACATGGGACAGCACCCAGCAAAAGTTTACTTTTATTTTCTTTCAGTTGTTAATAAGAATCAACCAGTCCTGTATTTCTTGGACTAAAAAGTGAAGAGGCAATAATGTATTTAGAGAGGATAGAATGCTCATAGAGTCTGTAAAAATAACAACGTTCTTATTAGATGGAACAGAATTAAAAACAAATTTGAGGGCGTTGTTGACTGCCAGCAGTTCAGCAATAAAAACAGAGCTAAAATGAGGAAACTTCCTCTTTAAAACTGTGCTATCAGATACAACAGCACAACCAACACCATCTTGGGATTTTGATCCATCTGTACAAATAAAAACTGAATCAGCATGTACAGATAAATGTTCTAAAAATTCACTTTTTAGCTCCACACCAGTTCTACAAGTATTTTTCTTGTTTTTAATAGGACAAATTACAGTGGGGCATCGGTTCCAAGGAGGAAATTTGGGAGGCGTGATCTCGGCAATTGTAATAGGAACAAGTACTACCTCCTCTGCCCCAACTTCACATCTCACTTCTAAAGGTTTTGGCAGAGTACTTTTTCTTGGAGCTCTGTCTACCGGCTGCTTTACATATTTGAAGTTTGGATTTTGTTTTGATGTTAAGACATGAGATATATATCTAAGGTTTAATTCCTCCCTGCGAATATAGAGGGGAGGAATTCCCGTGTCCACATACAAGCTACCCACTGGAGATGTTCTATAAGCTCCCGAACAAATCCGCAAGGCCATATTGTGGACTATATCAAGCTTCTTTAATAAAATTTTACATGCCGATCCATAAACTTGACATCCATAATCGATTTTGCTAAGGCACAATGTTTGATAAAGCCTTATTAGATTTATACGATCTGCTCCCCAGTTGAAGCGAGACACAACCTTTAGTATATTAAGTCGCTGTTTAACAGTGCATACAACCTCGTTTATGTGATGACTGAATGTCAATCTTTTGTCCAAAACCAGACCCAAGTATTTTACTTGATCTTCATATGATAATATGACACCCTCTAAGAATAATGTTGGTATCTCTTCCTTGCGTCTTAGTCTAGAGAACCTAATGGCTTTTGTTTTTTCAGCAGAGAATCTGAAGCTCTTGCAATTAGCCTATCCTGTTGCTAAGTTAATAACCTCTTGAATCTTTTGGCCTGTTTCTAATGTTGTCGATTTGCTGCACACAATAGCGAAGTCATTAGCATAAGCCAATCCATGAACTCCAGAAGGAATTTGTTCTAACAAACTATTAATTGCTATGCTGAAGAGTGTAGGACTCAGAACACTTCCTTGGGGGATCCCTTCCTCTTGAAGATATGCAGAAGAGAAAGAAGAGCCCACTCTGACTTTTAGATAATGGTCAGACAAGAAATCCTTTAAAAAACTGAACATATTACCCCCGATACCTCACTCTGCAAGTTGCTTCAGAATGCCTCCCCACCAGGTAGTATCGTAGGCATTTTTCAAGTCAAAAAACATAGCAATGCTCGAATTCTGAATTGCAAAGGCATTCTGAATCTCACGAGTGATAAAAAGTAAGGGGTCCAGAGTGCACTTATTTCTTCTAAATTCAAACGGTCAGTTAGATAGGAGATTTTTAGATTCCAAAAACAAAACTAAACACATATTAACCATTCTTTCATAGATCTTACAAATGCAGCTAGTGAGAGCAATAGGTCTGTAACTTTGTGGGAGATTGGAGTCTTTTCCTGCCTTTAAGATTCCTATAATTGGGACAAAAGGTAGGGAGGTTCTTAGAGACTCCTTGAATGAAAAGGAAAAGGAGAAGGAGTACGAAAAGAAGCTGAAGGAGGAGTGGGAGGGAGTAAAGGATGGAGCAGAGATGGGTGTGGAGGAGGAATGGGGATGGTTCAAGGAGGGAGTCTTAAAGTGTGCAAGGGTGGTGTGTGGAACAAGAAGGACAGGGGGAAATAGAAGAAAGGGTAGTGAATGGTGGGATGAGGAAACAAAGAAGGTTGTAGAAGAGAAGAAGCGAGCATTCACAGATTGGTTACAAAAGAGGACGGGGGGAGTCATATGAGACGTACAAAGAAAAGAAAAGAGAAGTAAAGCAAAAGGTAAAGGAGGCAAAGAGGAGAGCAGATGTGAAATGGGGTAGGAGTATGACAGAAAATTTTGAAAGTAATAAAAAGATGTTTTGGAAAGAAACTAAGAGAGGAAGAGGAGGCGAATCAAGTAGGGAAGAAAAGGTAAAAGGTACAGATGGAGAGATGATAATGGAAGAGATGGCAGTAAGGGGAAGATGGGCAGAATATTTTAGGGAGTTGCTAAATGTGAAGGAGGATAGGGAAGGAAAGATAGCTGCAGTGGGAAATGCGAAGAAAATGAGAGTGATGAGTGAGGAGAATGGAGGAGAAATAGGGAAGGATGAGGTGAAGGCAGTTGTAAAGATGATGATGAAAGCAGGTAAGGCACCTAGTCTGGATGGATGCCATGCAGAATGTCTGAAAAAGGGAGGTTCAGTGATGGTGGACTGGTTGGTGAGGTTATTTAATGTTTGCTGGAGAGAGGGTAGAGTACCGGAGGACTGAAGAAGTGCCTGTATAGTTCCTCTTTACAAGGGAAAAGGGGACAAGTGTGAATGTAGTAGTTTCAGAGGGATTAGCCTGTTGAGTGTAGTAGGGAAGGCTTATGGGAGGATCTTAATTGAGAGGATTAGGAGAGGAACAGAAGGAGTAATTGGTGAGGAACAGTGTGGTTTTAGGACAGGTAGAGGTTGTGTAGATCAGATCTTTGTGGTAAGACAGATATGTGAGAAAGCTATAGGAAAGGGGAAGGATGTTTTTTGGGCTTTTATGGATCTGGAAAAGGCTTATGATAGGGTAGACAGAAAGGCACTGTGGGAGGTTATGCAGATTTATGGGATAGGAGGAAAGCTTTTGGGAGCTGTCAAGAGTTTTTATGAGAGTAGTAGAGCTTGTGTCAGGATTAGAAATGGAGAGAGTGAGTGGTTTGAAGTAAAGGTGGGACTTCGTCAAGGATGCGTTATATCGCCCTGGCTGTTCAACTTATACATGGATGGGGTGGTGCGAGAGGTGAATGCTAGGGTAGTGGGTCAGGGATTGGAGATGGTTAAAGAAAATGGAGAAAAGTGGGAGGTGAGCCAGCTGTTGTTTGCGGACGACACTGCGCTTGTGGCAGGGTCAGAGGAGGGATTGAGGAAGCTGGTGGCAGAGTTTGGGAGAGTATGTGATAGAAGAAAGCTAAAGATAAATGTGGGTAAAAGTAAGGTGATGAGATGTACAAGGGGTGAAAGTGGCAGTAGACTGGAAGTGAACATTAAGGGAGAGCGACTGGAGGAAGTGGATAGTTTTAGATACTTGGGTGCAAGTGTAGCAGGAAAAGGTGGAGTGAAGGTGGAGGTAGAATGTAGATTGAGAGAAGCGAGTAAATGCCTTGGTGGATTAAAGAGTGTAATGAGGAATAGACATTTGGGAATGGATGCGAAGAGGAGACTGTATGAAGGAGTGATTGTGCCAACAACACTGTATGGGGCAGAAACGTGGAACATAAGAGAAGAAGAGAGAAGGAGTTTGAATGTGTTTGAGATGAGGTGTCTGAGAAGTATGGTGGGGGTTACTAGGCTGGATAGAGTGAGAAATGAGGAGGTGAGGAGGAGAACAGGGGTGAAAAAGGATTTGGGAGATAGGGTTGATGAAAGAATATTAGGATGGTTTGGACACATGGAAAGAATGAGTGAAGAAAGACTAGTAAAAGAGGTATGGAAGGCAGATGTGGAGGGAGTGAACATGAGGGGACGTCCTAGGATGAGGTGGATGGATGGGGTGAAGGGGGCTTTGGGGAAGAGGGGAATGTCTGTTGAGGAAGGAAGGGAGAGGACGGAAGACAGAGGTGAGTGGAGAATGGTTGTATATGGATGATGTTGTGATTGCATGAGGAGGAATGGGCGGGGGGTGGGGGGTGGGGTAGTATGTGTGAGTAAATTTTGACGCAGCCCGAAGGGATTTCTCCCCGTCCTCTCCTTATATGCAAGGGGGGACGGAGAGGGGGGGTCGCCGATTAAATGAAGCGGCCTTGCTGTGGATGTGCTGTGTCTTGCGACACTGCTTCTGACCCAGGGCGGTGGGCAGGGTGCAGGGATGACCCGTCATCCAGGAGGTGCTCAGATGAGAGGGAGGGTGGGAGGGGTGTGGAGTGTATTTAGGGATGAAATGGGTGGGGGTGTTTTTTATGCCTTTCCCTTTTTGGCTACCTCCCTTGGAAAGGAGAAAAAAGCCTTGGTATATGTATGTATGTATGTATGATAATTGAAGTCTTCCAAGATTTAGGAGAAGATCCAGAAGACCAAAATTTGTTCAGCACATTTAAAAGGAATTTCTTTGAGGATATGGATAAATGAGCAACCATGGAATAAAGAATGTCATCCTCTCCAGGAGAGGTTGGGGAGGATAGAGATAAAGCATGATCCATTTCATCCAAGGTGAAAAGAAGATTATATGCCTCTGAGTTCGTACTGGTAGGAGGAATAATCGTGGTCTTGTCTCTAATTCTTCTGAAATCATGTGAATAATGTAGTGGACTTGAAATATCAGCATAATGTCTTCCAAAAGCCTCTGCTACTTCACTTGTATCTGATATAAAAAAGTCATTTATCTTGAGAATGGGCAAAAGAGATGGAGTAAACTATCCTTGTAATTTTCTAATCCTATCCTATACTAAGGTAGGTGAAGAGTCATATTTCAATTTGCTGATAAATTTAATGAAGGATTCCCTCTTTTCTTTCTTGAAGATTTTCTTATGCTTTGCTTGAGCTCTTCTGTACGTTATCCTATTGACTAAACAAGGATATCTCCGATATTTCTTATAGCAAGTTCTTGTAATCTTTCTGCTTAAAGCACATTCATCGTTCCACCAGGGGACTACTGGGCGTTGAGGTTTACCAGCTGTCCTAGGAATGGATGAGAAAGCACCAGAAAGTATGATGCCTACCAGATAATCATATGCATCAGAGTTACTAGAAAAATCACTAGTCTTATAATTAATCTCTGTGGATCTCCTAAATAATTCCCAATTAGCCTCTCCTGTCTTCCATTTAGGTAAGCAAGAGGAGGGAATGTTCTTTAAATATTTGATATGGATAGGCCAGTGGTCGCTACCATGTAGATCTTCATCTATTGACCAACTGTAGTCTAATCTTAAGGATGATGAACAAATAGTTAGGTCTATAGCAGAACTTGAGTTGTGAAAGACATCAAACCTAGTTTTGGAACAGTCATTCATCAAAATGACATCGTTATTATCAATAAATTCTTCAATTATATTGCCCCAGGGGTCACACCTTGATTCACCCCATAGAGGATGCTTGGCGTTAAAGTCACCCATTAAAATAAAAGGCTGAGGGAGCTGGTCGACCAAAGATTGTAGGTCATTTAACTCAAACTGACGGGAGTGGTTATATATGTCTAGGAGTTGATCTTCCAGTTCAGGTTCCAAATACAAAGAACATAAAGTGATCCATTTAGTGGTAAAAAAAAATTTACTGCACAAGCCTGCAACACCGAATGTAGGTGGACACTTCTGTGGTTTATAGATTTGTTAACAATGATACCAGTACCTCCATGGGCACGGCCCACAATCATAGGAGATCTGTAAAATTTGTAATCAAGTCCAACATTAGGGGATAAATCGCCAAGCATAGTCTCTTGGAAACAAATAGCAGACATACCATGTTCTTTAAAGAGAATCCGAACCTGCTCTCGATGAGAATTAAAACCTTGAATATTCCATTGAATTATAGACATTATACTGTTTTTCTTTTTCTTTTTTCTTTTTTGGGTCTACTGGTTTGGGAAGAGAAGTCTGGGAGAGAGAGGGTCTACAAGATGGGTTCTTTTCTAATTTCTTTGCTTTCGCGGGTGGCATCCTCCTCTCTGACAATGGTCCGACAGATGATGTAGAGTCTGGATTATTAGTTCTTTTCTTAGATTGCATATCACGATATGGGGAAGAAGATGGAGATGAGGGTGGACTGTGGAGTCTTTTACTGTGCACAGCTTCAGACTCCATAGCTTTGCTTCTGTGCACCTCAACCGAGTGAGGCACATCAGACCGTGATCCCTTTATTGGGGAGCCCCCCAAGTTTGGAAGGTTGATTAATTGAGAGGAGGCTTTATTGAAGGAACCCTGCGAGATTTCAGCAATGGGGACTTTAGGTGCCCCTCCAGATGGGTCAGGAGACATTCCCTCAACTGGGGATGAGAGAACCTCCGCAGAGGAGGGTTGAGGAGTACTAGAATTTCCAAGTTGTGGAGAAGAACGATTAGGTCTAATAGTGACTCTTTCACGCTGAGGCTTGGGTTCAGCATTAACAGAAGAATTCGTATTAGTATTTGTTTTTCTATTAGATTCTAGAGTTGGTTGATCCTCATTGCTTCTGTGCACCTCTACTGAGTGAGGCACACTAGTCAGCAATCCCTCTACTGGGGAGTCCCCCAAGTCTGGAAGAGAGATTGCCTGGGAGGAGGCCTGTGAGGTTTCAACAATAGAAACCTTAGGTGCCCCTCCAGATGGGGCAGGAGACACCCCTTCAACAAGGGGTGAGGAAACCTCCGCAGAGGAGGATTGAGAAGTATTAGAAATTCCAAGTTGAGAAGAAGAAAGACGATTAGATTTGATAGTAACACTTTTACACTGAGGCTTGGGTTCAGTGTTAACAGAAGAATTCATATTGGCATTTTTATTTCTATTGGGTTCTACAGTTGGCTGATCCACTTTACTATTTGTTTTAACAACATCACTGTATCTTTTGGAATTAGTAGTCTTTTAGCATGTCCTACACTTATATGTTCTGCATGGGCTTTTAGTAGTGTTTCCTGTTCCTTCTTATAAATTACGCAGTTCTTATCCCTGGCATTATGCTCTTCTTTACAATTTATACAAACTGTTGGGCGGGAACAATCCCCATGTTCAGGCTGAGCACATATCAAACACAGTTTGTCCCTTGCACATCTGCGGGAAGGATGGCCAAAACCATAGCAGTTAAAGCACTGAAGGGGACGGGGCTTAAACTTGTTAGTTAGTTAGTTAAGGTTTATTGAACAATATAAAATACAATTTAGACATACATATATACAAAATTTTTACAAAATTAGTAGTTGAAAAGGGAGAGCGTGAAGCAAAGCTTATGGGGAGTTGCTCTCCCCATAAGGATTTTTTTATTATCATTAATTTTTGTTACATGTTAGTATGATGCATACATACACATCTACACAAAAATACACATATATACACACATACACATATACACACACACACACACACACACAATGAGATGCGACACGACGTCCGCTAACTCCGACCTCACGTAGGAATCGGGGTCATCTTGTGGGGGTCAGGTGAGAGGTGAGAGGTCAGGTCGATTCTTGACGGGACGATAATTACTTAATGCGCAGGTCCGGGTCACCGTGACCTGCTGGAACAAGAAAAAAAAAAAAAAAAAAGAAAAAAAAAAAAAAGAGCGGCAGACTTGGGTGGTACATGACAGTTTCTCCATGAATACAATCATGAAATGGACCTGAAATGTTCGATATACTAATACTTATAGATTAAAGACTTTTTTAAGTATCGTTTGAATGTTGATAAACATTTTGTCTTAGGTAATTCCTTTTCCAGTTTATTCCATGTGTTAACACCTATAATAGATAAGCATTGGCCTTTTTTGGTTGTTCTGTATTGAGTTTTAAAGAAGTCGTTTGTATGCCTAGTCGCATAGCGAGTTTCGTAAGTTGAGTAAAATTTCAATATGTTTTGATTCATTTGTTTATTGTAGATTTGGTGCATAACAATGGCAGTTTTGTACTTTATTAAGTCCTTGAATTTCAGTAGATTTAGTTTTTTAAATAAATTATTTGTATGTTCTAAACGACCTACATTGCAGATTATACGCAGTGCCTTTTTTTGAGAGGTAATTATGCGTTGAAGATTAGTTTGATAAGTATTACCCCAAATTTCTGAACAATAGTTTAGGTATGGTAGTAGTAGACTACAGTAAATGGTACGTAGGGTATTTTCATTGAGGATATTTCTCATTTTATGCATAATTCCTAAAGTTTTGGATATCTTATTTATCACGTGATTTATATGATGTTTCCAATTAAGTTGATCGTCTAAATACACGCCTAGGAATTTACTGACGGACGCTTTTTCAATAATTTCGTTGTTTATTTTGATCGGCTTAGTGCTTTCATTATTTTTGTAGAAAAGCAGGTAGTTAGTTTTTTATACGTTTAAGGATAGTTTATTGGCTGAAAACCAGTTGGATAGTTGACATAATCCTTCATTAATTGTCTTGATTAGTTTGTCGGAATTTATATCGGAGCATAGAATGGTGGTATCGTCGGCGAACAGTATAAATTTCATAAGGTTGGATACATTTGTAATGTCATTAATGTATAGTAAGAATAGTTTGGGTCCTAGAACTGAACCTTGAGGTACTCCGCATGTAACTGGTAGAATATGTGATCTTTCTTCCTCAATGGCTACATATTGTTTCCTGATTTTTTGATAACTTTTTAACCAGTCATTAACCTTACCTCTTAGCCCATAGTAATCGGCCTTTCGAATTAGGATTTCATGATTTACTGTGTCAAATGCCTTTTTTAGATCAATATGCCGGCTGTCTTTTTCTTTTGTTCTATATTGTTAGTTATCTCTTCAATTAATTCCATTACTGCTGTTGACGTTGAAAGATTTCGTTGAAATCCATATTGACTATGGTAAATGTGATCATTTTTTTTTTTTTTTTTTAATTAGTCAACCCGGATTGTGAATAACTTCTCAAGAATTTTGGAAAACTGTGGTAAAAGTGAAATTGGTCTATAGTTATTATAACTTGATTTGTCGGCTAATTTGAATATCGGTATTACTTTTGCTGTATTCATTGCATCTGGAAATATTCCTCGTTCAAATGATTTATTGCATATTGTCAGAAAATGATTTTTGATGATAGGCATAATTTGTTTTACAAGGTTCATATTGATTCCTGTGCAATCGAGTGATTTCTTGTTCTGCATTGATTTTACTGTGTTCATAAGTTCGTTTTCCGTGACGGGTTTTAAAAACATAGTGTTATTTATTCGGTGTTTCAAAAATGTCTCATAAGTTTGATGTGTTGTCTTTATTTGTTTCGCGAGGTTAGGTCCTACACATGAGAAAAATTCATTAAATTCGTTTGCCACTTCTTTTTTAATTTTTCCGTTTTTAATAATGTCTATGAATTCATCGGTGTTATTAATTTTGGGCCTAGTTAAGTTGTTTATTACTTCCCATGTCTTTTTTATATTACCTTTATAATTTTCAAGCAGTGTGTCATAGTATTTTTTTCACAGTTGCGTAAAATTGTTGTAAGTTTGTTTTTGTACACTGTATTTGTTTTCGTCTGTCAAGGACTTGCTTTTAATAGATTTCTTGTAAAGTTGGTTATTCTATCGACACGCGTTCTTAAGACCGTTTGTAAACCATGGTTTTGAGTTTACGTTACAAGGTTTTATTTCTACTTCTCTCTCTGGGCAGCATTTGTTTACATTACTCATGATAGTGCTTACAGATTCGTTATATGATAGATTGGCATTTTCTGACTCGTAAACCTGATCCCAATTTTCTTTTAAGCATTGATTTAATTTTGCAATACTTTTTTCGTCTATTTTACGTTTTAGTACAATTCTGGGTTTTGTTATGCAGTGCATTTCTTTTGGATTGATAGTGAATACCGGTAGATGGTCACTTATATCACTTATTAAGATACCACTATGAATCTCGGAGTTTACAATATTGGTGAAAATGTTATCTATCAATGTTTCACTTGTATTTGTTATTCGGGTTGGTTTATTTATCAAAGGATATATACCTAAAGAGAAAATCATATCTGTAAAGTGTCTTGTTTGTTCGTGAGTCTCATACTTAAGTAAATCTATGTTGAAGTCACCACAGAGATATAGGTTTTCATTTCTAAATGGAATTATGATTTCTTCAAGCATATTTGTGAACTCATTGATGTTTGTGCCTGGCTTTCTGTAAATACTTGTTATGACTTTTTTTTTTTTTTTTTTTTTTTTTTTTTTTTTTACTGTGGAGGGAGTGAACATGAGGGGACGTCCTAGGATGAGGTGGATGGATGGGGTGAAGGGGGCTTTGGGGAAGAGGGGAATGTCTGTTGAGGAAGGAAGGGAGAGGACGGAAGACAGAGGTGAGTGGAGAATGGTTGTATATGGATGATGTTGTGACTGCATGAGGAGGAATGGGCGGGGAAGTGGGGGGTGGGGTAGTATGTGTGAGTAAATTTTGACGCAGCCCGAAGGGATTTCTCCCCGTCCTCGCCTTATATACAAAGGGGGACGGAGAGGGGGGGTCGCCGATTAAATGAAGCGGCCTCGCTGTGGATGTACTGTGTCTTGCGACACTGCTTCTGACCCAGGGCGGTGGGCAGGGTGCAGGGATGACCCGTCATCCAGGAGGTGCTCAGATGAGAGGAAGGGTGGGAGGGGTGTGGAGTGTATTTAGGGATGAAATGGGTGGGAGTGTTTTTATGCCTTTCCCTTTTTGGCTACCTCCCTTGGAAGGGGGAAAAAGCCTTGGTATATGTATGTATGTATGTGTACTGAAAATCTCAACAGCTACGCAATCAAATAGGTTTTCATGCGAATTAGTGGATTGATTTATTAGTTTGCATGAAATTGATTTTTTTATGAAGATGAGACTCCGCCGCCTTTTTGGATAGGTCTAACACTGTAGGGAGTATAGTCTTGTAGGAAGTTTACTAGACATCCTGGGTCAATCCATGTTTCGCTTATCACTATAACGTCAAAGCTTTTATTAAGTAACTTGAGATAACAGTCAATTTTCTGATAATTAGCGTTTAGGCTCCTTGCATTAATGTGAATTAGTGTGAAACCATCAATATCACGAAATACTGTGTCAAATTGTGTATCACTATAGTAATCGCTGTCTTTTGTTAGTTTTGAGTAGAAATTTAATTCGGGGTCAATTTGGGTATTATTGTGATTAAATATCGATAATTCCTTTTCTGATATTTTGTCTATTTCTTTATACTTCTTAATGGCGGTATATACATCTGGGTTTTTTGATGCGAGATTTGGCGCGGAAAACAAAAAATTAATTTCTGTGTTTGAGATGTCATGATAGGGAAATGTTTTAGAGCAGTCTGGGCAGAACCAGTTTTTGAAAATATTTGGGTTATTTTTGGCAGTATTTACGGGTATATTTGCACACATGAAATTATATAAATGTTTGCATATTGTACATTTGAGGTGATTGGTAGGGACAAGGGTATGGCATGAAGAACAGTTTTTTGATATGTTTGTTTTAGTTTTTGTGTTAGTTGTAGTGTTCATGGTTATGTTTGTGTTTGAAGATTAAGGAGTGTGAACTATTGAAATTCAACTAATTGTTCAAGATTACTTACTTGATGTACTTTTTCATCCTTGCACTTGATATACACCTTGCAGTCTCTTGTCCATGTCGAGATGATCTTCCCTTGTTTCCTCATGTCGCGTGCTGTTTTGGCAATCTCTCCGGTTCGTTTTGTCAGGTGTTCATTCATGTAGATGCCCGTCCCCTTCAATTTCTTGGCGTTTTTCAGCACGTTCACCTTCGACTTTCTTGATACGAATCTCACGATCACATTTTGGGTACCGTCCTGTTTTCTTTTTCCCAGTGTATGGCAAGCTGATATCTCTGTGTCTCTGATCTGTATTCCCTTGTTACTTAGAGAATGGATCACTTGATTTTCTACAATGTTCTGTCCACTGTTATCTGCACTATAGTCGGAATCACCTTTCACAGCTTCCGAATACGTTTTCACAATCTTTAAACCACTGATGATGATATCTTCTCTCCTCGTGTACTGTTCTAGGTCTTCCACTCTAGCTTGGAGATTAACTACAGTCGATTTGAGTTCTTGTATCTCCTGCTTTTGTTGTTTAACTATCTCTTTCAGCTCGCTTAGGAACTGCTGGTCTTCTTTCCTTGCTTGCAACAGGAACTGTCTGTCCTCTTCTCTTGCTTTCACAAGACTCTCCACCATATCTTCAAGTTTCTTGGAGCTGTTGCTGTTTCTGGTATGTGCCATGTTGTATTACTTTCTCGAAGGGAGCGCTGAGCGGAGCGTGTGAACGGCACGAGAGTCAGAGAGTCAGTGATAGATGTTTGTAAGAATGGTGTCAGAAGAAGGTCCTGCAATGTTATTGTTATGCTTCACATAAACAATCTCCTTTTCTATCTCTACATAATGAGGTAGATCTTCACCAGAAAAAGTTAGGATAATCATAGAAGAATGAGGGATTTTAACAACCTTCCAAACATTAGTTGGGCACATTTCTAATATTTCTTCTTCCTCAAAGTCATAGAGATCTTTATTAAAAATTACCCCTTTGGCATAACTAAAGGTTTAGTGGGGTTTTACTTTCTTAATGTCTGATTTCTGTCTCAAATTAAGCACCATGGCATGAATTAAGAAGGAATTTCTTCCAAATAGTAATACCTGTGAGATAGTCAAATTACCAAAGCCAAGGTGACTCTTCAAGAACATTTAAACTCAAACAAGTTAGCACATTCCTTTGCAAGAGTGATAATAAGCCACTTAGCTGGATTGGGAGGCCTCTGCACACTTTCCTTCCTTTCCTCTACCGGGTTTTCTGGATAAAAGATATCCAGGTTAGGTGGCACTCTAGCAACAAGTTGGGCCAAAGATTCATTTTCTTTGGAATTATTATAATCCAAGCAGGCAGCCGCTGCATCCTGATTAGAAAGAAATGAGATCCAGACTAGCCAAGCTTTAAAGTTGTCAGTCAGTTTAACCCTGATCTCTTTAATTGGTCCAAATTTACAGAACTCTTCATGTAAGTCAATATAACTCTTATCAAGAGAGACATATTTTAAATGTAAGACTCTATGACTATTAGGGGCAATATTTAAGCTACTTATTGGTTTCTGAGTATCTAAAGATGTTTTCGTCACTTCAGAATCCATTCCAATTGTAAGTTTTTGGGCTACAGAATTATCTGTCAATGAAGTCTTAGTACTGTTACCGATGTCCTTTTTCAAGCCGGAGTCATCAACTGGGGGTTTTACTTTTGCCAAGTCAATATCGTCAATAATAGGATTGACAATATTAGGAGAGGGATCGGGGGGTTTAGGAGGATCAGGCAGTGGTGGAGGTTTAGAATGTACAGTTTGAACAGCCGCCATGATCGTGTATATTTATGAGGCCACACCATATATTAAGAAAGAAAGATCAATACATAGAAGAAGATACTGCAGTTGCCTGATGCCTCAAGCAATAAAAGAAAAGTCTCTGCAGAGTCGGGAAGTTCCAGAAACGACTATTTACACATGCAGGGCCTCGGAGGTGAGTTAGAGACTTTGTCAACCCGGGGTTTGTCCTCTTTTGTTTTGTCCCATTTAGGATGGGGCCGGCGTAGTCACTCTGCATGTGTACTGGATAGGGAGAAAGGAAGTCGGCAGCCTAGTACCTACCTCACAAACATGCATTCCCCAGTCGGTGAGCTTTCGGCCCTCGCAGGGAGTAGTGACCTCGCGGTATACATCCCCACTTGACTGGGTTCAGACATGTAGCTTGGGAGGCACCAAGATACCAGAACCTTCCTTAACAAGTATTAGAGAAAGATGGTGAAAAAGGAGAGTAGGGTAGCAAATATGAAGGATAGGGATAGGGGAATTCACAACTACCCCAAAAACCTCATCCTAAAACAACTGTCATAGGGTGAGGGTGGCAAATCCTATAAGCATTCCAATCCATGGTCAAAGACAAGCTAGGGTCATCAACAAAAATTTTTTGGCTCAGTTTTTGTCTGGTAGCTTAGGGCTGACCTCTCCAGCATGGTTGCACCTGGCTGGCACAGCTCAGCTACATGCAAGCTCCCCCACTACATCAAAGTACTGGACAAAGCGAATGGTATCCTGTAATTTTCTCGAATAAATTATTAATCGTCTGTAAACGGTCTAGGCTTGAATTTCCATTTCTAAAGCTTACCTATACTCTTGGTTTCCATCTAAAACTTTACTTAGTCTATGTGTAAGTATTTTGGAGAATACTTTATATACATTTGATAGCAAGCTAATCGGTCGGTAGTTACTAAAGTATTTCTGGTCTCCTTTTATATGAATCAAAATCACTATAACATTGCACCGTGATTCAAGAACGCTTTCTGACGTAAGCACTGGGTGTACAAACGAGCTAATTTACAACGAGCTTCTTTCCCTGTGTCTTTCAGAAGATCTGTCGATATACCATCTTCCTCTGGTGCTTTTCCTCGTTCCATATATTTTAGAGCAAACTCTACTTCTTACTTTGTAACTTCTGGTACATTACTAACGTCTGCAGATGAATTTACTGACTCAACTACGGTTTCTGAAGAATAAAGCTCTTGGTAAAACTCTTCTATTCTTTTTACCATTCTGTCTCTGCATCTAACAATCTCTCCCTTTCTCTCTTTTAAGAATATAATTTGCTGCCTTCCTAAGATTAGTTTGGGCTCAGACACTTTAATACTTCTACTTTTCCGAATAGTTTCCTCCATTTTACCCGTTTTTTTTTTTTCTTCTCTGCTTTTTGTTGATAAACTTAAGTTATACTCTCCTGTTTTTAAACTGCATATTCCTTCTTTTCATTAAGTCATATGTAACTGTAGGGTATTTGTTTTTACAAATACTTTTTGTACTTCCTACTTTGCCGATTCCCTGATAATATTCACTAAATTCAGATTCATACCTTCCATGGTGTGCTCGCTATTTCTTAGAGCTTCGAATCTGTTTTAAATTTCTAACTGAAATTCCATCTTCTTATCCTTAACCTTCGCATGTTTTAAACCTAATTCATTTCTCTCGGCTGTAAAATTGAATTTGGCTAAGCAATCCACCAACCTATGGTCAATACCTATATTTACTTTATTCATAACAGTAATAATGCTAATGTTCTTGCTCTCATCTAATACGAAATCTATTTCGTTCTTTGTTCTTCCATTTGGACTTTTCCAGGTCCATTACGACCTAAACTCAGTCACGGTGACCCGTCGTATCAGCAGTTGAACACGTTAAAATGTTTTGCCCACCGGCACCGTGCTCCAGCTTGCATTCTATATTGTAAGGCAACTTTATTTTGAATTCAGTCACGGTGACCCGTCGTATCAGTAGTTGAACACGCAAAAGTGCTTTGCCCAACGGCACCGTAAGGCAGTTTCATTTTGTCCTCAGTCACGGTGACCCGTCGTATCAAAATGAACCTGAATTTCGATATAGAACGTAAACTCCTCAACATTCCTGGTTTTCTAAACACTAGCATTTTAAAGTACTGACGCGACAGGTCACCGTGACTGAGTTCAAAATGAACCTGACTTACAGAATGTAAGCTGTACCACAGTCCTGGTGGGCATAGCACTTTAGCATGTTATAATAGTGACACGACTAACCAAATCAAACCTAACCTAACCCCAGGGGGAAGAGGAGTGAGAGATGTAGTGGTAGTGGGAGGAGGAGGTAAAGGACGAGGAGAGAGTGGGGTTGAGCAGGAGGAGGAGAGGAGCAGCAGCTAGGAGGTGGATGAGAAGGGGGTTAGGAAGGAGGAGGAGGAGGAGGAGGAAGGATTTTTTTCTGTTCTGTATAGTTCGGGAGTTAAGCTCCCACGGGCTTTGGTGTGAGCCCGTTTGGTGGGTGATTTGACTTATGAGTGTGTATGGGCCCAACCACACACACTCATACATTCACAAGATGTGCATACGTATATGAAATACGTATGCACATCTCGGTGAATGCACCCTTCCTAACATTAGCTGTGTTCAGTGATGGTGGTGTATATAGCAAGTGGTGTAATAATATTATAGACAAAGTGGGGGTGATTCAATATATGAGTGTGTGTGACTTGGCCACACCCACTCATACATTTACCGGATGTGCATACCTATGTTAAATATGTATGGACATCTCGGTGAATTCACCCTTCCTGACATAAACGCAGTACACAATAATGCGAGAAAAAATATTTAAAAGGGGGGCTGACACTCCACCAGCCGACGCAGTTCGTACGCGCTTAAGTGGCGGCATAGGCGACGCACAAGACCCTCAGATGTTGTCGGAGGCCCTATCCTCAGAAAAGCAGTTGCGGGGCAATGCTGGAGGTAGTGGTTCAGGGTGGCTTCGGGGTGGCTGCAGTGGCGGCATCTTCCTTCTTCAGGTGTGGAATTGTTCTTAATTTCCCAGAAACAACGGTCCTCCAGTCGCAGACGGAAGAGCAGAGTTTCCACTTTTCTAGGTGTGGAGCGAGGAAGTACAAGGGGCTCATAGTCTGTGACTGCCCTGTACCACCTCGCCCTCTCTGACACCTCTGCCGCCAGTCTGTGCTGAAGGAACCGTTGTACCTGATTCAGAGCCCTGGTGCGTAGGCGCAACTGATTTCTGCTGAGAGGGACGACAACATCGACTTCGGGTCTTTGGCGCGCCGCTTCAGCCGCGGCGTCGGCTAGCTCATTACCTGGGACGCCTACGTGGCTTGGCACCCAGTTGAGCGTAACACTCCTGCCTTGCTGATGCAGCTTCAGCAGGTCAGTAGGCGTACATTGTCGCTGGGCTGTATCGATTCTAAGCTGCCTAGCAAAGACTGTGAATCCGTGTGGATCACCACAGGACCAGCTCGAGATATTAGAGCATGCTCTAACGCTCCTTGGACCGCTATGGCCTCAGCTTGGAGAGTGGACGCATGATCAGATACTCTCCTGCCGTAGGTCAAACCATCCGTCACGAAAGCAGCCCCCGCACTGCGAGGCCTGTTGGGGTCTACGGAGCCATCCGTGTAATAGACCGCCGTTCCAGGTTCCGACAGTGCGCGGACGCCTTGTAGGGCCTGCGCTCGTACTCTTTCCTGGTCACATAACTTCTTCTTACTGGGAAGCTTTGTGACAACGAAGGTTGCAGGTATCGACAGCCATGGTGGTGGGGGCTTGAACTCTGGATGTGGAGAGTCCCTACCCTTCTCAAGGAGAGTGCTGGTGAGCCTGAAGGAGTCTAGGAGCCCAGCCGCCTGTGACAGCCAGGTATCGGAGTGGATAAGAGTACCCACCCGTCCCAGAGCTGTCACAAGACTCTGACTCAGCTCTGGACTATCTTGGCAAGAAAGTCGACCTCCAGCCTTCTGACCCGTGATGCTAATGAAGGCAATGAAGCCTCCATTTGGAGTTTAACTATCTTAGTCCAAGGTTGAGCTCCCAGGATAATCCTTGCTGCGGCATTTTGGCAAGGCTCCAGGTCTTCAAGCTTTGCAGTTGCCACATTTATGAGAGCTGGGGCTGCGTAGTCCACCAGACTGCGGACTGCGTGCACATAGAATGTGCGAAGGACCCGATGCGTGGCACCGAGTGCCTTCCCCGTCATTGCTCTCATAACTGTGGTTCTTGCCTTCAGTCTCTCCTTGAGATAGGTAAGTTCCCTCTGAAAGGTGAGCCTCTCATCAATCCAGACCCCCAGGTACTGATACTGGTGAACCCAGTCCAGCCTAAGGTCCTGGATGGTGAGGTGCTTCCCTTCTGTCCAGATTTTGTAGGGGAGATCTTTAACCCTAACCTGCAACATTCCGTCGCCACGGTGCTTAAACAGCGCTGAGCCCTGTTGAAGCACTGCCGTTTCCCAGTAATTATGAGCGCAATGTCATCTGCATAGCAGATGACCTTGCACCCATGTGGTAGAGGTAGTTCCAGAATGTTGGAGACGAGCACATTGAACAGAGTGGGGCTGAGGAACCCCCCCCTCCCTGTGGAGTGCCATTCTCCAACAATCTGGCCTCTGATATGTGTCCCTGAAGGCGTACTCTCGCAGACCGGTGACTGAGATAGTCAGCAATCCATGAAAGCAGCTTGCCTTTTACGCCCTTGCGAGCAAGGGTGTCTAATATCACAAGTGGACTGGCCAGCTCAAACGCCTTTTCCAAATCCAAAAAGACCACGATGGACGGTGTGCCACTGACAGCATTGAGGAGTGTTGCTATACTGTTTGCTGTGCCAGTGCCCTTGCAGTATGCATGGATATGCTCATGCATTGGGCCCAGTTTCCACAGCAGCCTGTTTAGCACCATCCTCTCCGCTGTCTTCCCCATGCAGCTTGTCAGGCTGATGGGGCGGTAAGCACTAGGTTCCTTTGGCTTTGGAATTGGCGTTATGATTGCCGTCTTCCAGGCTGTTGGTAGCTTGCCAGTCCTCCAAGACGCGTTTATCACCCTTAGAAATGCCTCGTCACCCGCTGGCCCAAGGTGGGCCAGCATGAGGATATGGGGGACGAGCGGAAGAAGTAGGATGAGGTGCAAGAAGCGGAGAGGAGGTAGGAGGGAGATGATACGGAGGAGGAGAGTGAGGATGTGGATTAGGAGGGGAGCGGAGGAAGAGGACGAAGGGTGGAGGTAGGATAATGAGGGAAAGGTGGAATGGAAGTAAGAGGAGGAGGGTGAGAAGGAGGATGAGGATGAGAGACGGAAGAACACTGCACTACGCCATTGTACCGCAATACTTAATTATCACTGCACGTACGTATATTACAGTACCGCATTTTATGCTAATACTATTATCTAGATACACTTTTATCGCCTCACTGATATCACTTGCACTGCAATATTCCGAAATATCAAAACTATACGTGTATTTGGACACTGCGCTTAATCTTTATCAATGCACGTACGTTGCACCACCACACTGTATACTACGACACTTATCTAGCTATTGCATTTCACTATACGTTAAAATATACGATACACCCCGCACTATCACAACACTTAGCACTTCCACGGCACCGTGGGATACAACACGGTAGATGCAAATTAACGAAAGCATTAATGTACTGCCGTTAACGATCCCGGTCAATTCTGCCCGAGTCAATACGTAGAGTTCAAAACGAACCTGACTTACAATATAGAATGTAAGCTGCACCCACCATAGTCTTGGTGGGCAAAGCATTTTACCATGTCAAAGTGTTGAAGTGACGGGTCACTGTGACTGAGTTCAAAATGAACCTGAATCACAATATAGAATGTAAGCTCCACCATAGTCCTGGTGGGCAAAGCCTTTTAGCAACTTAAAGTAGTGGTTCGACGTATCACCGTGACGGAGTTCAAAATGAACCTGCCTTACTATACAGGAGGTAAGCTCCACCACAGTCCTGGTGGCGAAGCACGTTAGCATGTTAAATTACAGTGGTACCTCTATTTATGCGATTAATTCGTTCTGTACGCCTCCGCGTAACTGGAAACGATATTTTCCATTGAAACCAATGTTAATTCAATTAATCCGTTTCCGACCTCGAAAAAGTCCACATTTTCCCTCTGATATCATGATGCCTGTCACCAAACGAACATAAATAGGTATGATTATGATGTTTTTGCAACATTAATGTTAAAAAATCTAAGTTAAAGACCATTTACAAGGTAAAAAATATAATGAAAAAAGCATTCTTTTGTACCTACCGATGGAAAGGCTTGCAGCAGGCGTAGGGGGGTAGGATTGAGGAGGTGGTGGAGTGGTAGGGGGTTACTGACCCCTCTCTGAAGGAGGAGGTGCTCCTTCAGCTGGAGCGGCACTCTCATCAGGGCGCTGTCGTTTGGCAAGAGGCTGGAAAAAATGTGATGGTTGCTTGCCGGCGCCGTGTGTGCAGGATTTGGTGGTAGTGATTCATGTCCAGTTCATTGAACTGGCCTGCAACACAGCTCACTAGTGTCTGGTCCGGGTGTGTGACCTCCACGAAATCGTAGAGCTCCCTCCACATTACACAGGCCTCCTTCACTTCCTCCGTGGTGGGGCCCTGAACACAATCGTTGTATCCCTCAACCTCTTGCTTTTCCAGGGCCAGTTAGGCGACCTGCTCCTGATGCAGCTCCTTCAGCTCCTTGGTGGTCAGTTCATCCTCGTGCTCCCCTACTAACTCCTCGACATCCCCGTCCTCCATCTCCAGGCCCAGGTCCCTCCCTAGCGCAACGATGTTCGAGATGACCGATGGACTAGCAGACTCAAAGCCCTCGAAGTCCTGTCAAATAGTGACCAAAGCTTCTTCCACGCTGCTTGTAGAGTCCTGATGGCAGCATGCTCCCAGCTCTTACTAATCATCTTGATACATTGCAAGATTTTGAAGTGGGACTTCCAAAATTCCTGCAGGGTTAGGTCTGTGTCGGTGGTAGCGTTGAATCTGCGTTCAAACAGAGCACGCGTGTACAACTTCTTGAAATTAGAGATAACTTTCTGGTCCATCGGCTGCAGAATGGAAGTGGTGTTCGGAGGCAGGAATTTAATGGTGTTGATATCGAGGTCTTTGGGAAGATGTGCCTGCATGTCGAGGGGATGTGCTGGGGGCGTTATCCAGCAGCAGTAGGCACCTCCTCGGCTATCATTTGAGTTTTTAGTTTTATTTTCAGAAATCTATGTTGTTTTTCTTTTGAATATTTTCCTATCCTGTGGATTTTGTAAATTTCTTTATCAAAATTTTGCCCTTCGTCCTGTATTTCTTTTAAAAATTCCTTGGCTATTTTCTTCTTTTCTCTCTGGTATTTATACATATCAGGTTTTTCCTGGATACCATGGACCACTGTGTCTCTCACCCACTTTTCCTTTTCTTTAATTACTTTCACAACTGTTTCTCTTGCATTTTCTTCCATCTACTTTGTACTATTTCTCTAAAAAAATATATATATATTTCTTGTTCTTGTTTCCCTTGATTTTTTTATTTCAATGAGGTCTGTTTCTTTAATTAACTCTTCCACCTTTCCGGTTACTACCTGTAATTGGTCTTCGACCCTTTTTTCAGTTCTTCATTTTTATTTTTGTCCTTATTTTTCATTCTTTCACTTTCTCTGTTAAGGATATTAGTTTCGCTCTTTAGGTCACTTAGTTCTCTAATCATTTGCTCGTTACTCTTATGCAAAGTAATTGTTTAGTCCAATTTTAGATTTATGATTTCTTCCAATAATTCGTTTACTTCGCGATTTCTTAATGCATTGCTATATCTAACTTCTCTATCTATATCTAAGCTTTTACCTATTTCTCCTGGATTTCTTTGAAAACCTGAAAAACTGTTGTTCTCCCACCTTTGGTTTATCCTTGGAGTATCAATCAAACATGTTTTTTTGGGGGGATGACACCTCTTGGAGATTCCACCTTACTTATATCCAGGCCTCTCTTTGTTGGTTCGTTTAATATTCTTTCGTCTTTTTCTTTCTCCATCATGTCAACTATACCTATTTCAAAAACTGGACTTTACTTTATCGGTCACACGAGAAACATAGCCTACATATAGAATACACAGAAGAATTAGAGATGGCCAAAGTCATGAACAACCACTTTAATCTGTCTTCACCAGAGAGAAAATACAAAATTGGGACGAAGATAATAACAAGCAATCTCCCTACATGAGTAAGTTTACAACATCACAAAAAGAAATATCAGAACACCTATCAAACCTTGACGTCAGGAAATCACATGGCCCGGATGATATTGCAAATTGGATTCTAAAGGAATGCAAAGAAGAACTAACGGACAAAATACACATCATAATAAATAGCTCACTCAAAGAAGGAAAGATATCTAATGACTGGAAAAATGCTAACATTGTACCAATATATAAAGGAGGAAACAAGGAAGAACCCACCAACTATAGGCCAGGATCTCTAACAAGCACTATAGCCAAAATTTGTGAGAAAATAATCAAGAATAGATGGGTAAAACACCTGGAAGACAACAACATATTAAACCCAAGCCAATTTAGGTTCAGACAAGGAAGATTATGCATCACAAATTTAATATGCTTCTACTCAAGGCTAATAGACATAGTGCAAGAAAGAAATGGATGGGCTGATTGTGCATTCCTAGATTTGCAAAAAGCCTTTGACAAAGTACCACACAGAAAATTACTAAAAAAAAAAAAAAAAAATGGAACACAGAGGAGGAATACAAGGGAACCTACTAAAATGGATGGAGTACCGCAAGGATCTGTACTGGCACCAATAATGTTTGCTATCTATATGAATGACATGGACGAGGACATGAATTGTTACATGAGCTTCTTTGCAGACGATGCCAAACTGTTAAGGAAAGTAGAAACTGATAAGGACTGTGAAGCACTGCAGGAAGACCTGAATAAGGTATGGAACTGGAGTCAGAAATGGGAAGTGGACTTTAATACTAAGAAGTGTAGCATAATGGAGTTTGGAAAAAGCAAAAACAGAATATCAGGAAAATATACAATTGGAACCAAGGAAGTAAAGAAGGTAGGATCCGAAAAAGATTTGGGGGTAATTATCACAAACGACTTGTCCTATGATAAACAGATTAACAAAATTGTCGGGGAGACTTACAACTTGCTAAGATCAATAAAAGTGGCATTTGCATACTTGGATGAAGACATGATAAAGAATATTGGTTACATTGATAAGGCCTAGACTAGAGTATGCGGCGACATTGTGGTCCCCCAGTATCAAAAAGAATATAAAGAAAATAGAAAGAATCCAGAGAGCAGCAACAAAAATGGCACCTGCACTTGCAAACCTATCATATGAGGAGAGATTGGCTAAACTGGAGTTACCGACGCTGGAGCAAAGAAGAGAGAGAGGTGACCTACTGACCATCTACAGAATCATGAAAGGCACAGAGATACTTGATAGAGAGGACTTACTAAACTGGGACAAGAGAAACACAAGAGGAAATGAAAAAAAAAAAAACATAGCTACAGAAGAGAACTGAAGAAAAACAGTTTTCCACATGGAGTAGTGGACACTTGGAACAAACTGGATAATGAAATAGTATGCGCAAAAACCATTCATGAGTTTAAAAGCAAACTAGACACTGCGAGATACAACGAGCATAGCTCCCCTTCCCGCAAAATACAACTAGGTAAATACCACTGATCTATATAACACCTGGATAGCGTATACGGGCCGTGGGCTGCCCCAGGAGTGAGGCCAGCGGGCGGGACATGGCCGCCATAATGGAAGTACCAAAACAGCTAGTGTGAATCGCTCCGCCGGTCATTATAACACCATTTTTAGATCAGTGTCATGGGAGCTGTCGTGTTACTCTCGTGGCCTGTGATCCAAGCATGATTGGGTATATAATGGCCACACAATTCGTCGCTGCTGGGCCCTCCATGTACATACATACATACATACGTACGTACATACATATACAAGGTGTATATCAAAATAGCATCATCACAATAAAACAATATATTGATATTTATTACCTCTGGCAGAAATAACCATTTATATACATAAACTTGTGCATGTACAGTATATGGATGAGTTGGCATTGACAAATTATAATTCCAGTATATATTATAACTTCAAGGGAATGTTACACAGACAACAAATGGGATAATGATATATAGTCAAAATATTATAGGGATAATAGATCTATACTAGCATTTAACGGAATAAATATCCCTATAACATTTGATTACTGTACTGCTTATCGTTATTGGTGCTTGAATAAAAAAAAAATTGATAACTCCTTCCTCACTTTGACACCGGTTACTTTTTGAGAATACAATTTGGAGATATGTTGCAGAAGCACGTGACGATACACTTGATCAAATTGACGATGAGGTTAGAATCCGGGGTTGTGTCGATCATGTGGAAAGATAGAGAAATTGCCATATCTATGATCTAAATTGTTTCAAATAGTAAAATATCGCATTAAAGTGGTGAACATGTAAGGGGCCATTCAAAGAGTATGTAACGCTGGGGGGGGGGTGCATGGTAGATACGATGCGTTACGAGGATGTGGGGGTGTTTTCAACAGTGCTACGCAACGCTAATAATGGTTATTTATATTCATTTATTAATTTATGTCATAAATTATGCACTGAAATAGCATATCCTTAACAGATCGAGCAATAAATATCGAGCAAAAAAATCCAAAAACATCATACCATGTTTCATTCTTTGATGCAATCGTAAACAATTTCACACAGGACAAATAAAAATGAGTATGTTTTGGTGAGAAGTCAAGGGGGAGGGGTGTTTGGCGGATCTGGCCTACACTTGATGGGGGTGCCGAGTTGTAATTAGTTGTAATCAGTGTTATGTAATACAGGGAGATGTAACACCCAGTGTTACGCAATGTTACATGAGGTGGGGGGTGTCGAATTTCACCAGAAAAAACGTTACATAATTTTTGAACGGGCCCCGAATAGTAATTCAGCCCATCTAATGTGAATTCCTCACTTCACAATATAGAAAAAGCCTACACATGTAATCAGGAAGAACAACTGGTTCTATACAGCTACACAGCTCTGGACAGCGTTTGAGCCTTATAAGATATTTTTAAATGATAAATATCTATCCTGCTATTGCCACGATTACATTCGTGACAAATGGGTTGCTGCTAGATCTCTATTTCTTACGATAATAAATACAAAGCATTCACATGACAACACCTAACAAAACAGTTGGTGGGCAACATTTTATTCCTGATGGCCGCATCATTTCTTGATGGGTATCGGGATATTTTGGGTAATAAAACCTTAATTTACTTACGAGTGGAAGGACTGCTCACATCCACCTTTTCTCCGGTTGGTGCAGTTGAATGCAGCACAAGTTGGCATTGTAAAATGATCGTTGAATATGTATATGGGAGCGAAAGCTGCCGAGAACTGTAACTGTATCAGATCAGTGATCGCGTGGCGCGACTTTGTTTTGGTACTAACATCATGGCTGCCGCCGACTTCATAATCTCGACAGCGATCCGTGATCCAGTTATATCTAGATCAGTGGTAAATACACATCCCGCACAATAACAAAACCGCTAGATAGGCGCTCAATCGCTGTGCTTCCTTTTGCTTCGGTGTCTTGTGTGTGTGTGCATTCCACACTTTGCAAAGGGGAAAAACCAAATGTGTGTTCAAGAAGTAGACACTTCTCAGCAACTACTGCATGTAAATTCATGTGGACAGGGTCATAGGCAGATGGAAAAAATATAAAATCCTACAGTTTATAGTTCCAGTAGCATAAACCGACCTTTTGGATGACATTGTTATTGCATGCGGAGGATTAACAAATCTATGTTCCAGTGTTGTTAACAAAAGAAATAACAAACAGAAACTTCGAGTTCAGTGATTTGAACTATTTATTCTTCAGTACATTATTACTTTTGCATGGTAAAATCAAGCATGGCTCAGGCTACAAGTATCATTGTGAAATAAAGTACCGGTCTAGTAATTGACCATCTTATTTAAATCTAACATGTTCCGATACTTGTTACTTTTATAACTAAGTCATTAACTGCAGGTATATGGCATAATTAAAATTCTTTTAAAATACACAAAGACATTCATGCCATTACTGTACCATGACTCACAATGTTTCTTCAACCGTTGGCGCATACGCATCCCGATGATGTCACCACTGTTGGTAAACACTACAAGGGTCTATATGCTAAACACCACTTGCAGATTTTTTGGGGTGTCATTTTGGTCACCTGCTCCGATTCAGCCACTATCTCATCCATATGTCGAGGGGGACTAGGGCTCTCTTGGGGTCCACTTGGACACAGCTCAGGCCATCAGTATGGGTGCCAGACACAAAAACAAAATACAGGTGAGAAGCCCCACCCACCCAACATTGGAGGGTCGCCACGGTCACGCCCTTGGGCTCAAGCTCTTTGGTCTACCTCGCTATCCACTGTGGCTCTCTTCCTGTGGGCTAAGTTTGGGCCAAATCGGTCACCTGTCGATTTTGGCCAAAACCCATGGGCAAACCCCTTGCTGATTTTTGAAGGTCATTTTGGTCACCTGCTCCGATTCAGCCACTATCTCTCACACAGTTGTTAGGGGGCCAGGGCTCCTGTGGGTCCACTTGGACATCACTCAGGCCAACAATTTAGGCGCCAGAGGCCCAAAAGTGAAAAATGGGAGAAAAAGCCCCCCTCCCCCCCAAACTTTGTAGGGGTGCCACAGCCCAGGATCCTCGCGTCTATCTCGCTGTCCACTGTGGCCGACTCTTTTCCTCTGGGCTAAGTTTGGGACAAATCGGTCACATGCCGATTTTGGTCAAAATCCATGGTTTCCTTGCAGATTTTTGGGGGTCATTTTGATCACCTGCTTCTATTTATCTACCATCTCACGCACAGGTCAAGGGGGGTCAAATTGATCCCTCTGAAACACTCACATGTGTCCCCTTTTCCCTTGTAAAGCAAAACTATACAGGCATTCCTCCAGTCCTCTCTTAGACAAACATTAAACAACCTCACCAACCAGTCCCACCACTGTACCTCCCTTTCTTAGACACTCTGTATGACACCCATCCAACACAGGTGCCTTATCTGCTCTCTTCATTTTGATAACTGCTTTCATCTCCATTACTTTCGTTTCCTTAGCGCTTCCTACTGCAACCACCTTTCCCTCCCTATCCTCCTTCAAATTTAACAACTCCCTAAAATACTCTAGCCATCTTCCTCTGACTGCCGTCTCTTTCTTTATTATCTCTCCACCTGCACCTTCTACCTTTTCTTCTCTCTTAATTTCCTTCCAAAATATATTTTTATTTATTACTTTCAAAATTTTCTGTCATACTCTCACCCCATTTCATATCTGCTCTCTGTTTTGCCTCTTTCATCTTATACTTTACTTCTCTTTTTTTTTTGTACCCCTCATATGATTCTCTTGACCTATTTTGCAACCAATCTGTGAATGTTCTTTTCTTCTCTTCTACAACCTTTCCTTCATCATCCCACCACTCACTACCATTCCTTTTATTTTCTCCCATTCTACTTGTTCCAAACACTACCTTTGCACACCTTGTGACTCCCTCATTGAAACATCCTCATTCCTCTTCCACTCCTAGTTCTTCACTATCCTTCACTTCCTCCCACTCTTCTCTCAGCTGTTTGTTCTCCTTTTCTTTCTCATTTGATGAGGTAAACAATGAAAAAAAAAAAATAATAATAATGCTTAGGTTTGCTTAACCCTGCTCAGGTACATGGAAGCTTTAATATCTCGAATAGAAAGGAATGATTTTTACCCTTAGTAATTAGTTCATTCACCTCGGTGTATGCCAAAAATGGCAAAGTTTACCTGAGCAAGATTACTAAAAACAATACCATTCATGTTATACTACCAGTGATAATTTTATACTGCTCTGTTTTTTTTTTTTTTTTTTTTTTTTTTTTTTTTTTTATGTATTTACCCCCTGTCAAATCAAATCAATTTTGAAATTGTGACACAAATGAATATTACAAATTGTGATGTGAAGGCACACTGTAAGAGGCCGGTAGATTGAGGTAGACATTTAGGTAGATAGAGGGGTAGGTGGAAAGATATTCAATTTTATTACTTGGATGTTTTGAAACAATGGCCGAGAGGAAGTTGCAGAGTTGCATATTCTCGCTTGCTGTCCGATGTTTGTAAACATAAGCTAGGGTATCGATAGAGGTGATGTGACGAAATGTTCCGCTTGTGACAGAAGTGCTTTCGTAAATAGTATTGCTTGAGACAGTTTGACAGCCTTTCTGATTGGAGAAAAGGGTGGAGGAGGAGAGAAATTATTGGTGCACAGAGGTAAAGTCACGCCCTTAAAGGGTGGCACTTATTTGTAACGTTCAAAGTTATTGGATGAATTAAATAGTGATGTTGAAGCAGACTTGGCTTGGTGGGTGTACAAGGATCCCAGGTGGGAGTCCTCTGGTGTACCTAAGAACATTAACGTTGTAGAGAATTAGTGAAGAAGAAAATCAAGAAGATTTGATTACCCCATCCAGAAACATTACTAATTTGTTACAGAAGATATGGTGGAAACATACTTACAAGAAGGAAGTGGCATGGGCCTACATATAAATAACGTGACTGAAAGTGTTAGTGGCAGTGATGCTAACAGTGGCACGAGGGATGAAGCTCCTCCAAAGTGATTAGACGAACGCCTTCAAAGAGTACATCAATTGACAGTGCAAGCACAATAACCACGCAGAGTACAACCACAACCAAGCCTGTGTTAATAGAACAAGGAGTCTTCATACTATGAGTGGAACAAGACGATCTCCAACGAAGATTGATGAGGAACGACGAGGTTGATGAACGACGAGGCTGACGAGCAACGAGGTTGGTGAACGACGAGGCTGAACTACATAAGGAAAACTAACGTAGAGGCAGTAAAGTCAAATCAATTTACTGAAGGTATGAATAACACAGTCTTGCATCATGAGGTTCATACCTCAAATATAAACATCCCCAAATTCACTGGTGATGAAAACACTTTTGGAGTTAGTAAGTTCTTTAACTTAATAGATACATTAATTGTAGGCAAAAATATAACAGATGAAAAAAGGAAAATAGAAATTTTAAAGGAGAATGTACATCCTGAGGAAGTCAGAGCTAGGTTTATCATAAATTTCCAGCAAATGGAATATATCAACCAATACGAAGCCTAATACAAAGCATTCATTAAACATTTTATGTCAAAGTGTAATCAGGATCCTATCAGGTCTTTGGTTAGAATGATCAAAGAAGTTAGAACAAGTGAATCAGACACAGAATACTTAGCTAGATTAGATAGATGGTCAAAAGACATGAATTCTATCTTGAAAGATTCAGATTGGATAGAAAGATCTAGTGACAAAATGAAAGTTTCTCAGGTAATAAAATTATTCACATTTGGATTGTTAAAAAAAAATTGATGATTTAATGGCAGAAAAGTTGTATAAAGATCTCAAGTCAAATATGAATTTAGGTGAGGTAGATTATCTAATGCAAGGGTACAGTGTGGCTAGAATAATAAATCCATATAAGATGACAGTGGGATAACAGAAAGAATCTAGGAACTCTAGAAGAGAGTATAAGGAAAGACAATTAGGACATAGAAAGTTAGAAGTCCATCCAGGGATATCAGAATTGTATGTTTCAGTTGTAATACTTTGGAACTTAAAGCACAAAACTGTTATTATAGAACTATTTGTAGAAATTGTAAATATGAGGGTCATGATGAGTATCGGTGTAGAAACCCACCTTTCTGTATCATAAAAAAATAGGGTACAAAACACATGAATGTAGAAATTTTCGTATGCACCAGGAAACAAGAGGAAAACCCCCAGACACAGAATAAACCAATATTACAGAACTCCCCATATATATACAAATAGACAGTATTGTGTTAAGGATAAGAGTGATAGAAGGGTGAAAGAAAACTCCAACATCAAAGATAGTTATAAACTGACAATTACAATTGGAAGGACTTCTGTAGGACCTCTCATTGCTGGTAGTGTTCAATAAACCTATTCAAATATTTATTGATACAGGATCTGTAGTTAATGTTATAACTAGTAGAGTTTTAAACCAGTTGAAACCAGGAGTGAAAATCTTGGAACCAATCCATTACTCGTTGCAAGGAGTAACTGGAAATCAGTTAAAAACATTAGGTAAGGTTGAACTAGAAGTCATCTTATATACAAATGAACATTTGCACATTCCAGTGATAGTTGTAGAAGAATCTGTTTTTCCAGGAGATTTATTGATAGGATTTGCAACTATGAGAAAAGAGAACATAGTCATATGTCCTGCTGACTTAGGGATCTTAGTGAAATCACAGTTAATCCCATTTTTAAATCAACCAGACTTAAGACCAGTGACAGGAATCAAAGAATCCCTAGAAATAGATAGGAAAGATAACATTTTTACTTTAGATAACGAGGCCGAGCGGTCCAGACCAACAGAAAGTAAAGCCACATATAGTGAACCCAACTCAGATGTTCAAGAAATCCCAGAAATTACTAATTCATCAACTACAAATGAAGCCTTGCAAATTGTGGATGGTGGCGTAATAAAGTCGACATTATTACACTCCAGAGCAATTAACAGGGTAGAAGTGCAGTTGAAAGGAGTCACTGTAGACTGAAATTTTAACCATCCCAGAATCAATTAGATTAAAAGGTTTGAAATTGGACTCAGGGATTTATAAGTCAAATAAGAACATGGTAGAAATATTAATGATTAATACTTTGAATAAAGATATAGTCTTAAGGAAAGGTACACAAATAGGATGTTTTCAGGTGTGTACAAAACCCATTAAGATTTTAAATGAGAGTACTGAGGAGGTGGAATTACCAATTTCATCAATCTGTTCAGTTCAGGAAGAAATAGAGTTAGGAAAGAAATACAAGAATCAACTAGAACCTACTAATTGCCCTGAGTTGGATGAAAGTTTAGTTGCTTTGCTCGTGAAGCACAATAAAGCAATTGCTTTACCGAGGGACGCCTTAGGGAAAAAAAAAAAAGTTTAAAACGTCAGATTAAATTACATCCAGGAACTCATCCTATTTATATATCCGCCTACAGAGTTCCTCACTCTAAATTAGCAGTAGTAGATAAACTGATCACTGAAATGTTATCGCAGGATATTATTGAACATAGTAAAAGTGAGTGGAACTTTCCTTTGATTCTGGTGCCAAAATCAGATGGTACTATGCGCCCAGTTATTGATTATAGGGAATTGAATAAGCACACCATACGTGACAGGTTACCATTACCAGTGATAGGGGACATTCTTAGAAGTTTGGGAACTGAGAATAGATATTTTAGCACTATAGATATCAAATCTGCTTTTTGGCAAATAGAGTTGCATGAAGACTCACGAGAGTTCACAGCATTTTCTACTCCAACGGGACATTATGAGTTCAAACGAATGTCATTTGGGTTATGTAATAGTCCATTAACTTACATGAGATTAATGAATACAGTTCTAGATGGGTTGTTAGGAAACACTGCCAGTGTATTTCTAGATATTCTAATAGTTTCCCAGACAGCGGTTGAGCACTTTAAGAAATTAGATTTGATATTCTCAAGACTAGTTGAAGCCAGATTGAAAGTGAAACTTGAAAAAATTAATTTCTTGCAGGACAGTGTTATTTATTTGGGACATAAGATAGACAGACATGGACTTAGTACAGTGAATTCAAAGGTTGAAGTAGTAAGGAATTTTCCAGTTCCAATATAGAAAAAGTTAGAGGTTTGTTAGGATTGACAGGATATTATAGAAAATTTATTCAACGATATGCTGACATTGCTAATCTTTTAAGTTCTTTGTTCAGGAAGGACTCAAAGTTCATGTGGGGACTTGTACAACAGCAAGCTTTTGACAAGTTGAAAGATAAACTCATGAGTTCTCCAATTTTAATATTTCCAGACTATGATAAAGAATTCTTTGCACTAATGCATCTGACATAGGATTAGGAGGAATATTTATGCAAGAGAAAAATGGAACTTTGAAACCGATAGCTTACACATACTTTGTAATAGTGCAGAGAGAAACTATAACAGATAGAGAAACCTTAGCAGTGAAATATTCATTAGAAAATTTTGGAGATATGATACTGGGATATCCACTCAGAGTGTGTACTGAACATACAGTACAGCTATTCAGAACTTATCTAAGCATAAGAATCTTAGGAGCAGACTAGCTAGATGGTTTGCAATACTTCAGTGCTATGAAGTTAAATTTGAATATATTCCAGGTGGAAAGAATGTTGTGGCAGATGCACTTTCTAGAAACATAAGTCAACCAATGATAAGGTTGATTAATTTTGTTTGCAATATAGATGAGTTAGTAACCTTAGATGAAGAAATGCTAATAAGAGAACAGAGGGATGATAAAACATGTGACTCATGAACCAAGTATTTGATGAACCCAAGAGGAAACCCTCCAAATCTACCAAAAGGGTCAAAGGTAGAGGAATTTCATTTGACTAATAGACTTTTGTATAGAAAAACAGTTGTAAGTGGGAAAGATATTTCTAGAGGTCCAGTAAATCAGTTGGTAATACCACAAACTCTTATAAAAGAGATATTGAAGTTACTTCATGATAGTGATTGTAGTTCACATCCAGGGAAGGATAAAACTTATAGACAAGCACAACTTAAATACTTTTGGCCAGGTATGAAGAAAGATATATATGATTATATAGAAAATTGTTTGAAATGTGTTAAGGTGAAAGGAAATACACCAAAACCTGCTCCTATGTTTACCTATCCCATTCCACAGAAACCTTGGGAAAGAGTTCACATAGATACATTGGAGTTACCTATGTCTGAGAATGGATATAAATATGTATTTGTTGCCATTGATTATTTTTCAAGATTTTGTATTTTACAACCCATTCTAAATAAGAAAGCTGAAACTATTGCTTCAGTAATCTATGATCAGATAATCTGTAATTTCACTACACCTAAGATCTTAGTTTCAGATAATGGAACTGAATTTAATAACAAAATCTTGGAAAAATTATGTAGTTTATTTAAGATAAAGTAAATATTTTAGTGAATCATCCACAAAGTAATGGAGTTGTAGAGACGTTAAATAGCAATATTATTACATGCCTTAGAAGTATGATAAGTCCTCATATTGTAACTTGGGATACTTGGATTCCTTGTGTTAAATGTACTCTGAACAACCAAATTAACATAGCAACAGGTGAAACACCTCATTTTATTATTTTTGGGGAAGACAAAAATCTTCCATATGAAATCTTGATTGCAGAGCAGAAACCTGTATATAATATAGATGATTATATCTCAAAAAGGATCAATGTTTTTCAAAATTTCACCAAAGAGTTAGAGAACATATGATTGAGTATTCACAAGAGATAAAAAAGCAACAACACAAAATAGCACATAAACTAGAATTAAAAATAGGAGATTTAGTAATGGTCAAACTACATTAACCCTATAATAAACTTTCACCAAGGTACTCAGGTCCATATAGGGTAATTGATTCTGCAGGTGGAAATAAATATAAGCTCTTTCACTTAGAAACTAAGAAAGAATTGATAGACCATTTAGTTGATATGAAGAAGGTTAGGTTGTAGTTTTGTGAAAATGGCTGTTGTGATACCCTATGTATCAATTTTAATGAACCAGAAGAGTATAAGGAATATTTTGATAAAATTTTATGTGAATTGAATATTAATCTTGATGTATTTTACAGATAGTATTAATTTGACCAAATGTATGTACTTGGAATGGGAGACCTAAACTGCTGGAACTTTGTGTCAAGCTGGGACATGAAGACCTTGGATCTGCTGTGCTCAGACTTGGAATCTTGCCAATACTTAAGGACACTTCATATATGTGTTTGAAAAAAAAATTGTGAGGCATTAAGAGTGTGTCTTAGAAAAAAATAATTGTGTTAACAAAATTGAACTTCAAGAAGAGACACTTTACAATACTATAACTTCCATAACATTTAGCTATCTCAACATTGTTGAAAAGATGATGAAACAATTCTCCATTGAGATCAAATCTTCTTAGTCAAAGTAGTGTGTTTTACAAATTTGTTTGAATTTGTAATTTTATCTGTGCTGCAAATTATTTTGAATTATGTATTGATATTTTGACAAGTATGATATTCATAATTTTCCTGCTTGAATTATTATTCACATTTATGCATTTTGGAGGGTTGCTTATTTCTTTGATATGTATACATTTGACATGTTTTTCTGATACAATTTTACCAGTTTATGCAAGGGTAGATTAACTTCTTATATATGATGATTTCCAAATATATACTAGCGAGCCCTCTAAGAGGGTAATAGAAATAATTGGTCGGGACGACCAAGGGTAGCTACCGAGCCCTGTAAGAGGCCAGTATATTGAGGTAAACATTTAGGTAGATAGAGGGGGTAGATAGAAATGTATTCAACTTTATTACTTGTATGTTTTGAAACAATGGCCGAGAGGAAGTTGCAGAGTTGCATATTCTCGCCTGCCGTCCAATGTTTATCAATATAAGCTAGGGTATCAATAGAAGTGATATGATGAATTGTAAACATTTAAGCCACATTCTGCTTGCGACAGAGTGTTGCATAAACAGTATTGCTTAAGACAGTACAACAGTCTTTCTGATTGGAGAAAAGGGTGGAGAGAAATTATTGGTGCATGGAGGTAAATTCACACCCTTAAAGGGTGGCACTTATTTGTAACATTCAACGTTATTGGATGAATTAGTGATGTCGAAGCAGACTTGGCTTGGTAGGTGTACAAGGATCCGAAGGGGAAGTCTTCTGGTGTACCTAATATATTAATGATGTAGAGAATTAGTGAAGAAGAAAATCAAGACAATTTAAGTCCAGTTTGCTTACCTCAGAAACATTACTAATTTGTTACAGAAGATATGGTGGAAACATACTTAAGAGAAGGAAGTGGCATGGGGCCTACAGATGAATAACGTAAGTGACTGAAAGTGTTAGTGGCAACAGAGCTAACTACTTTTCCTAGATTATGTCCCAGCCCATCCCTCTACTACAAAGTTGTCCAGCAAGGACAGTAGGATTAAGATCATCTTCCTGCCTCCTAACATTGCTTCCTTGATCCAGCCAAAGGATCAAGGTGTTATTGAAAGTGACAATAAGACCTAAAGAAATCTGTTTATAAGGCACTGCCTGGCAGTGACTGCAGATGGAATGGATAAACCTGACTAGACACAAACTGGATACTCAAAGATTATAGAGAACTAGCTGACAACATCCACAGTCTTATTACATGTTCATTGAAAGAGGGCATTGTACAGCTTGATTGGAAAAGGGGAAATGTGGTGCCAGTTCACAAAGGTATAAACAAGAAAGCACCACAATAATTATAGGCCAGTATCACTAACCAGCACAATAGTGAAATTATATGTAAGGATTGTGAAAGATCAATGGACCAAATATCTTGGAAAGATGAACATTCTGACAGATGGTCAGCTTGGCTTCAGATCTGGAAGGTTGTGAGTGTTGAACCTTTTAAGTTTTTACTTGGGAGTGATTGATATGCTGCAAGAGATGGAGGGCTGGGTGGACTGAGTGTACTTTGATCTAGAGAGGGCATTTGGCGAAGTAACTCACAATCAACTTATGTGGAAATTACAGCATGCTGGACTGAGAGGCAAACTATTAAAATGGATTTAAGACTTTTTGAAGGAAAGATACATGAGGACAAGATGTTAAGCTGGAGAGCAGTAATGAGTAGAGTTCCACAAGATTCAGTGCATGCACCAATCTTCTTGTCTACATTAATGACATGATGGAAGGAACAACAAGCTATGCCAACATGTTCTCAGATGATGTAAAAATCATGATAAGAGTGAAAAATGAGGAGGGTTTTAGACCATTGCAAAAAGATCTAGACACTATTTATACATGGAGCCAAGAAAGGGAATTGAAGTTCAACACCAAAAAAATGCAAAGTACTGGAAATGGGCAGTAGTGGCCAAAGACTGTCCTTAAACCATTCTTTGGGAAGTGAACCCATTAGAAAAGCAAAAGAGGAGGAAGATTTGGGAGTCTTGATAAAAGACGACTTGTCACCTGACAGACATATCAGCAGGATTGTGGGAGAGACATATGGGCTACTGCAGAAGATCAAAATGGCATTTTACTATAGGGATGAAGAGATGAGGAAAAAACTACTCAAAACCCTGATATGTACAAGACTGGAATATGCATCAGTAGTATGGTCCCCACACAGAGTGAAGGATATAAGCAAGATTGAGAGAATACAAAGGGCAGCAACCAAACTGGTCCCCAGCCTGGCAGATAAACCATATGAAGAAAGACTAAAAGTACTGGGTCTACCAACTTTGAAAGATCAAAGAGAAAGAGGTGACATGATTACAGTGTTCAGGTCACTAAAAGGGACAGATTGCATTGATAGAAGAGATCCCCTGATTAAAGATGAATGGGCTTGAAGAGGTCATGCAGTAAATTAAGACCACATGTCCAAAGGATGTTAAGAAATACAGCTTTCCATATAGATGCATAAATATGTGGAAAGCCTTAGATTGTGATATAGCCCAACTTCAATTAATACAAGACTTCAAATCTAAATATGATAATTGGAAATCAAGGATATATGTTAACCTAGAACTGTGCATGAATTTCACTCGAGGTATGTTATACAATTAGAGAATAGGAGATCGGACCTCAAAAGTGTTGCTCCTTTCCTGTGTACTACAATTAGGTAAATAAAAGAAGCCACAAGAAAATGGAGAAAAGAAAAAATTACACACACGCACTTTAATGTTTGCCATATATATAAATAATATTGATGAGGGAGTAAATTGTTACATGAAGTTCTTTGCTGACGATACCAAATTACTCATGAGAGTGAAAACGGAAGAAGATTGTAAATTGCTACAAGAAGACCAAGACAAAATATGGGAATGGAGTCAGAAATTTGAGATGATCTTCAACTTTAAAAAACGTAGCATAATGGAATGTGTGAAAAGCAAAAATAGAGTATCGGGTTGATATAAAATTGGAAACAAAGAAGTCAAAAAAGTCAATTCAGAAAGGGACCTGACACCTGGCAAACATGTCAAAAAAAGTTTTGGAGAGACTTAACTTAATAAGATCAATGAAAGTGGCCTTTGACTACATAGACATAGAGATGGTTAAAAAAAAATAGTAGTTACAGTGATAAGACCTAAACTAGAATATGCCGCAACATTGTGGGCACCCAGCACAAAGAAGAACATAAGAAAATTAGAAAGAATCCAAAGAGCAGCGACAAAAATGGCACCTACACTGGCAAATCTGACATATGAACAAAGATTGGAGAAACTACATCTGTCAACACTGGAACAGAGAAGAGAAAGAGGTGATTTATTGACCATTTACAGAATTATGAAAGGGATGGAAATCCTTGATAGAGATGACTTATTAAAGTGGGACATAAGAGAAACAAGAGGACATGAAAAGAAACTAAAGAAGGACACTTATAGAAGAGACCTGAAAAAGAATAGCTTCCCACATAGAGTGATTGATGTCTGGAACAAACTGAACAGAGAAACAGTGAATGCCAAAACTATACACGATTTTAAGAATAAACTGGATGTGGAGAGATATGAAAACAGGTCACTACGAGCATAGCTCTCGTCCCATAAAATACAACTAGGTAAAACTAGGTAAATACACAAAATAAATAAAGTGCTTGCTTTTCCTTTTATGCTTCTGATTACTAAAAGGGAAACAAGGGTGGTGGATGGGAGTAGAATGGATTAGAGTGGGTGTGTGCCTTTGACTTGGCTACCTCCCTTATAAGAGGGACAAAGTCCTTGGTATATAGATAGACAAATAGCTTCTGGTTACTCATCAGCTTAGGCTGAATATAGTGTTCTGATAGGAATTACTTCTACCACAGGAATATCAACATGAAATCCACTAAACATCTTCAGTGTAAATTGAAACAGGTTCATTTTCCTTATGGTGCTTTTAATAGGAAAAGGTAAGGATGTTTTTTGGGCTTTTATGGATCTGGAAAAGGCTTATGACAGGGTAAACAGGAAGGCACTGTGGGAGGTTTTGCGGATATATGGGATAGGAGGAAAGCTTCTAGGAGCTGTCAAGAGTTTTTACGAGAGTAGTAGAGCATGTGTCAGGATTAGAAATGGAGACAGTGAGTGGTTCGAGGTAAAGGTGGTACTTCGTCAGGGATGTGTTATGTCACCCTGGCTGTTCAACTTATACATGGATGGGGTGGTGTGAAAGGTAAATGCAAGGGTGGTGGGTCAGGGATAAGAGATGGTTAAAGAAAATGGAGAAAAGTGGGAGGTGAGCCAGCTGTTGTTTGCAGACAACACTGCGCTTGTAGCAGGATCAGATGAGGGATTGAGGAAGTTGGTGAGTGTTTGGGAGAGTGTGTGAAAGAAGAAAATTGAAGATAAATGTGGGTAAAAGTAAGGTGATGAGATGTACAAGGGGTGAAAGTGGCAGCAGACTGGAAGTGGGCATTAAGGGAGAGCGACTGGAAGAAGTGGATAGTTTTAGATACTTGGGTGCAAATGTGGCAGGAAAGGGTGGAGTGGAGGTGGAGGAAGAATGTAGATTGAGAGAAACAAGTAATGCCTTGGTGGATTAAAAAGTGTAATGAAGAATAGACATTTGGGTTTGGATGCTAAGAGGAGACTGTATGAATGAGTGATTGTGCCAACAGCACTGTATGGGGCAGAAACATGGAACATAAGAGAGGAAGAGAGGAGTTTGAATGTGTTTGAGGTGAGGTGTCTGAGAAGTATGATGGAGGTTACTAAGCTGGATAGAGTGAGAAATGAGGAGGTAAGGAGGAGAACAGGGGTGGTAAGGGGGTTGGGAGATAGGGTTGATGAAAGAGTATTAGGATGGTTTGGACACATGGAAAGAATGAGTGAAGAAAGACTAGTAAAAGAGGTATGGAAGGCAGATGTGGAGGGAGTGAACATGAGGGGGTGTCCTAGGATGAGATGGATGGATGGGGTGAAGGGGGCTTTGGGGAAGAGGGGAATGTTTGTTGAGGAAGGACAGGAGAGGACAGAAGACAGAGGTGAATGGAGAATGGTTGTATATGGATGATGCTGTGATGCATGAGGTGGAATGGGTGGGGGGATGGGGGGTGTTAGTATGTGTGAGAAATATTTGACGCAGCCCAAAGGGATTTCTCCCCATCTTCTTTTCTGCATGGGGGGACGGAGGGGGGGGGATCGCCGATTTAACGAAGCGTCCTTGCTTTGGATGTGCTGTCTTGTGACACTGCCTCTGACCCAGGGCAGTGGACAAGGTGCAGGGATGACCCGTCATCCAGGAGGTGCTAAGATAAGAGGGAGGGTGGAGGGTGGATGGTGGGTGGAGTGTATTTAGGGATGGAATGGGTGGGAATGGTTTCATGCCTTTTTCTTTTTGGCTACCCCCCTTGTAAGGGGGAAAAAGCCTTGGTATATGCATGTATGTATGCTTTTAATCATCAATAAATCAATCCATTGTTCCAGATCTCTCTTTTTGGAGACCTCTAGCTCCCAGGTTACCAGCTACAGCCACTGGGTGAGCCCATAGGTCACCCAAGGAAGAAATACTGTGTTATTGTCTAAAGATTGTTAGTGTGGGTCATTTTATGTAGTGTTTCTCTGTGTGGTACTTGCATCTAGGGCAGTAATAATCTGTGCTGATACCATAATTATGCTGAATGATGTTCTGAACACAAGCATGTCAACAGGGTTACTATTTCTCTTGAGAGGTGCTCTGTGGGGTGTTGGTGAAATACTGATTTTAGTGATTTGTTCTGAAGAGCTTGTCCAGTGATCCGAGCATGAGGATGCATGGTGCAGTACTGGTGGTAGGTTACTGAGCAGTAAGCTGTTGGAGTGGTTTCCTTACCCGTTTCAGCCAGTAGTGTGTCATGTGTGTGTCATGTAATGTTAATGTATGTCTTGTATGCCAAATTTCATGTTTAGGATATAGTAATTTTATGCAAAAGCTAAAATCAGAAATATTAGCCATAGGTATACCCCCCAAGGAAGAAATGGCACAAAGCTGTGGCATCACCTGAGGAGAACAAAGAAGGAACTCACCGACGCCAGGTCAAGGGTCACGAGGATGAAAATGGCACAGAAGTATTGCCATGATACTTACAAATGTATAATTGAACTAGAAATAGGTAGTTCATGAGAAATTGTACACCTTCCTCATACACAATAAAATGTGATGTGAATGTGTAAAGGTAGGCTAATAGAAATATATAGACTAGGCCTGTATGTATCAATACTAGTGGCATCTGTGAGTGCCATATATTTAGAGGGTTGAGTGCCATTCTCTCTCTTGCAACATTGCCTTCTCACCCTATAATACCTCCATAGATTTAATTTTTGTACTTGCCTTTGTTTCATCCTGGTGAAAGAGGAAATATTTTATATAAAGGGTAAATGTGCACATTGAGTGTGAAATGATAGGAAAGTTCAAATCTTGGCCAGATCAGGACAATTCATCAAAAACACGCTGGGTCCGTGACAAGTGCCCATGTGATATGATTATATGGCCCAGTGGTGTTGAGGGCTCCAGTATAGAACTTGTGTACCTATTATCATCATATAATATTCTATGGGGAGAACTTTAGTTTCTGAGTGCAGGTGTCCCATTAGGGTGGTTTTGGTGCACCCTCCTTACACAGCTTACAAAGTGTCTATGTTTGTTTATCCAATTGCCAGGAACTGTGCCATGGAAATGCTAAGGGAGGTTCTTCTGAACCCAGTGCTTGAGATGGATGGTAGTCAGTGCCCAGTGTGATGGTGCCATATGATTTTTACTTCAAAAGACAGTGTAGGTCAAGAAAAAAAAATTACCATATTTTACAGCTTGCAAGATGCTGCATCTTGGAAGATGCACCCTAATATTTGAAAGAAATTTCTAAGAAAAAAAAAAGTCATTCTCATACGAGAACACATTCACCATATACCCGACCACTGAACACAAAAACATAAGAAGCAAGGAGTCTGCAAGACACTATTGTCTCAGTACTCACTACAAATTTGCTGGAGCACTCACCACAAATTTACAACTATGTAAATAAAAATACCATAGGTAAATACGTACACACAGTGAAGCAGTCAATCTTTTCTTGTTTTAGTGGCGGGCGACGACACATATTGGACATATTGTTTACATTACAAAATCACTTGTCCGATTTTGTTTGTATGGCGATGATACTAGTTGGTGATTAGTAAATATACTATACATTTTTCGTTGTCCAAGGGTGGTTTTATTTTCATAAAAATAAACTAAAAATTTCCAAAATATGCATGTAGAAATATAAAACTTGAAAGAAATTTATTCAGCCTCAAATCCTGAGAACTCATCACCACTGGATTCGTGTAAAAGATCTGAACTCTCATCTGCAGAGTTATTACTACTGTCAGTCATGTACAATAAATGATCATCACTACCATCCATGGCATTACTTATACCACACTCAACATACAAATCCAGGTCGCTATTGGTCAAGTGTCCAAGTTCACTTGAGCCTGGGTATTGCCTTACAACATTCGTCTTGGAGGACGCACTAGTATTTTTCAGGGTATTTTTTTAGGAAAAAAAGTGCGTCTTGTAAGCCGTAAAATACGGTATATCATACTTATCTAATTTATCCAATGAGGTGACGGAGGGGGGGTCACCGATTTAATGAAGTGGCCTTGCTGTGGATGTGCTGTGTCTTGTGACACTGCTTCTGACCCAGGGCAGTGGGCAAGATGCAGGGATGACCAATCATCCAAGAGGTGCCAAACTGGGAGGGAAGAGGGTGGAGGGGAGTGGAGTTTGATAGGGATGGAATGGGTGGGAGTGGTTTTTATGGCTTTGTTTTTTGGCTATCTCCCTCATAAGGGGTGAAAAAAGCCTTTGGTACATGTATGTATGTACTTATCTAACCTCCAATACTTTAAGTGACTCTTCCTCTTCATGCAGCTCTGGAGACATTTGGGTACAGATAAAGCCAGGTTTTGGAAGAAGGATGGTTCCAGATTGCTCCAGATCTCATGGAGGTGGATGTGTCATGGCCCCATAATTAGTGCTTCATCAGGCTCAAGAAATTTTCCATGGGATTTAGATTGAGACCTGCTTAGTCCTCAATATAGCCAATCCACCCACTTAAATCATTCACAAATCACTTTGGCAGTGTGAGCTGGTGCACCATTCTACATAAATATTTCACTTTTGTAGAATGTGAAACAGTCCTCTAAGTGATCAGCAAGAAGCTCCAGATAACATTCTTTGTTTGCTGTGAGATTCTTTGGCAACACCACAAAATCGCCAGTGACGTGGTAAGGATGAAGAAGTTAGGTGGAGAGGAGGGTTGGAAGGGGAACTGGCAGATAGAGTCAATCAAGGAATACTGGGATAATTTGGGCATGGGGAGAATGAAGAAGAACTAGTAAAAGAAGTGTGGAAAGCAGAGGTGGATGAAGTGAACTTGAGGAGACAACCGAGAGTGAGATGGATGGATGGGGTGAAGGGGGTCTTGGATAAAAAAGGAGTGTCTGTTGAGCAGCAAAGGGTGAGGGCAAGAGATAGTTCTGAGTATAAATTGGTTGTGAATGGAAGATGGAGGGAAGAGGGTGGAGGGAGGTGGAGTATGTAGGGGATAGAATGGGTAGGAGCGGTTTCTATGTTTTTTTTTTTTTTTGTTTTTTTTTGCTAATTCCCCTGTAAGGGGGAAAGAGCCTTTGGTATACATTTGTATGTATGTGAATGGAAGATGAATTGGTGCAGCCCAAAGTGTTGTCTTTGTCTTTTTTAATTGCTCATACATGGACAAGGTGGGAAGTTGCCATGTAATGAGGCAGTGGGGGTAAACTATCTTCAGCTGTTGGGCCCTGCTGTGGTGTTGTCTTGCTGCATTGCTTCAGTCAGGGCAGTAGGGAGGGGGGGGGGTAGAAATGTCCATTCATCCATGAGAAGCTAAGATAGAAATTACAAAAAATGACTGTTAAATAGGTGTGGGGGATAGGTCAAAGGTGGGTGTGCACCCTGGCTAGGTAGCTCTCTCAGGAGGAAAAAGATTTTTGGTATATAATAGAAATTGCCTACAAGAATAATATATTCATTCAAATTCTGTCTGAAAATGTAGGCATATAAACTTTGTAAATTATTTCTTTTACAAATTGTAGCAATATCTTCAGCATGTACAATATGAGTAATATAATAATACTGTCTGACTCAATGAGTGAAATACAGAAACAATACATTTCTTTCATTTTCATTCTTATAGAGAACTGTAAGACTACATTATAAATCAAAATACATTCCTATTGAAACACTTTATTGATTACATTAATAAACAAAAATTCTTCACACAGATACTGGTCCACAGGTACTATGAAGAACTGTTTTCATCATTTGTGACCACATTTTCAGCTAATACAGCAAGGGTGGAAAATGCTTTTATTGTAATTAGGTGCTCTGAAAGAGCAGATATTGTGGCCTCATCATCCTTCAAATCATACCAATCTCTGAGTAACTGGTGACACCGGTCCACCTGCCTACGGTTGTCCTCTTCAATATTATCTAGTTTTCCCCATGGGAATTTCATTTCTTCACCAAGTGGCTTCCAGAACCTTCCAAGATTTTCAGCCACTAGACGGAACTCTTGTATACTTGGATTTCGTTTGCACCTAAGAAGAAAATATGATTACAAATTACATGGCATGATGTATCATTTCATATTCATTCTACATTGTTATTTGTAAATATTGTAAACAAAAGATAAATAACAAGATCAGAATATGAAGCTGATCTTCTTAGGGGCCTTCTCTCCATTTTATACTACACAAGAGGGTAAAAAGAGTGGTAATATGAGAGGGCAGGCTACAGTGCAGGCTTGCATTATTACCATTTGTAGTAAATTTGCTGAGGCAATGGGAATAACTACTGCTGGCTGGTTGTACAAAAACAACCTATGTAGCAAGAGGTCCCTCCCCCTTTACAAAAGAGGAAGCCAGCCAAAGTTTGCAACCATCCTACTCCCTTTTTAAATATATATATCCTTGTGGATGAAAGGTTCTCTCTGCCCCCTACCCAATGCCTTGATCAGAAACAATAAAAGATACAGTACTTTCATGCAAAGATCAGTAGCTAAATCTGGTTTACCCCTACCATTTCATTTACAAGGCAACTCTCCCACCTCATTCATTCAAGTACATAGAAAAGATGAGGAGAAATCCCTTTGGCCCAAGTCAATTCATCACCAACTCATAAACATACTTAACTCACACTTGCTCTCTCCCTTCCCTGTTCAGCTAACATTCCTCTTTCACCCATGGCCTCTTTCACCCAATCCATCTATCCCATTCTCAGTTTTCCCTTGAAGTTCATCATATTCACCTTTACCTACCACATTCTTTCTGTTAAACTACCTGCTACTTTCCTCAACTCTCACTCTCTCCATTCTTGTATTCCCCACCATACTTCTCAAACACTTCATTTTAAACACATTTAAATTTCTTCTGTCTCCCATACATTCCATGTCTCTGGCCTATAGTGTTGTAGGGGTCATCACATGTTGGTCACCTCTACTGATCATCAGTGTTAGCTCAGCTCCAAGGTTGCCTGTGTTACTTCTGTGTGAAGTAAGCCAAGTGTCCAGCCTGGAATGAGTGGTAGGTAGAGAAGGTATGGGAGGTTTTTCAAAAAGGGGAATCAGAACACACCATTGACCTTGCCGTGGTATGATTCCCTTAGGCACATTTGGATTGAGCACTTCCATGCTCAGTGCCGATGGCTGGTGGTGTTCTCGTTGGAATGCACCTGTGAGAACATTTAGTTCACTGCGGTATTTACCTAGTTGTATTTTGTGGGAGAAGAGCTATGCTCGTAGGGACCCACAGTTGTATCTTTCTGCATCCAGTTCTTCCTTAAAGTCGTGTATAGTTTTAGCACTTAATGTTTTCTCTTTCAATTTATTCCATGTATCTATCACTCTATGTGGAAAGCTATTCTTTTTCATATCTCTTCTGTAACTGTCCTTCTAAGTTTCTTCTTGTGTCCTCTTATATTTCTTCTGTTCCATTTAAGTAGATCATCCCTGTCAAGGATTTCCATCCCTTTCATAATACTATAGATGGTTATCAAATCGCCTCTTTCTCTTCTTTGGTCCAGAGTTGATAAGTTTAGTTTGTCCAGTCCTTGTTCGTATGTGAACATGCTGAGTGTTGGTGCCATCTTTGTTAGTGCCCTTTCAATTTTTTCTAGTTTCTTTATGTTTTTTTTTTGTACTGGGTGTCCATAGTAATGCTGCATACTCTAATTTTGGTCTTATCAGTGTAACTAGGAATTTCTTCACCATTTCCTCGTCCATGTAGTCAAAGGCCACTTTCATTGATCTTATTAAGTTGTAGGTTTCTCCAACTATTTTGTTTACATGTTTGTCTGGTGTCATGTCATTTGAAATGATCACTCCTAGGTCTCTTTCTGAGTTTACTTTTGTAACTTCTTTTGTTCCAATTTTGTATTGACTGGATATTCTATTTTTGCTTTTTCCAAATTCCATTATACTACATTTTTTAATGTTGAAAATCATTTCATTCTTTTCTACTCCAATTCCAGACTTTGTCCAGATCTCCCTGAAAAGATTTGCAGGCTTCTTCGTTATTCACTCTCTTCAATAGTTTTGCATCATCTGCAAAGAAGTTTATATACCATTTAATTCCTTCAACCATGTCATTTATGTAAATAACAAACATTATCGGAGCCAACACAGAGCCTTGGAGTACTCCACTTATCATGTCTACCCATTTTGAGTTCTTTTCTCTAAGTATCACTTTAAATTTTTCTTCCTTTCAAGAAGTCTTCCATCCATTCCAATAACTTTCCTTGTATTCCACCTATTAGTTCAATTTTTTTTAGTAGTTTTTGTGTGGTACTTTGTCAAAAGCCTTTTGTAGGTCCAGGAAGGCACAATCTGCCCAGACATCTCTTTCTTGTATTATGTCTAACAATCTTGAGTAAAAGCATATTAAGTTTGTAGTACATGATCATCCACTTCTAAATCCAAATTGGTTGGGGATTGATATTTTGTTTTTTTCCAAGTGTTTAGTCCATTTGTTTTTAATAACTCTCACATATTTTTGCAATTGTGCTTGTAAGGGATACTGGTCTATAATTTGTTGGATTTTCGTTATTTCCTCCTTTATATATTGGTACAATATTAGCATTTTTCCAGTCTTGTGGTACTTTTCCTTCTTAGAGTGAGAAGTCAATTATCTTGTATATTTTGTCTGAGTTCGTCTATGTATTCTTTTAATATCCAGTTCGCTATTTCGTCTGGTCCATGTGACTTTCTGACATCGAGTTTCTTTATTTGGTCCTTTATTTCTTTCTATGTCAACATTATTTCTTTCATTTTAGGGGATCCTTCCTGGTGACTATCATCACACAATTGTGAGCTTTCAATTATAAAAACAGACTTAAAGTGTCTGGTCATTACTTCAGCCATTTCTACATCTTCTGTGTATTCTTGATTTCCTTCACGCAGTTTTACTATTTCGTGTTTGTCTTTTAATTTGTCGTTTACATATCTGTAAAATAGTTTGGGTTGATCTTTGCATTTTCCTCTTATATCTTTTTCATAGTTTCTTCCTTTGTATGTCTACGTATTCATTTCTCAGTTTGATGTATGTTTGCCATTTAGTAACTTTTTTGTCTCTTTTCCAAGCTTTGTCTCTTCTATCTTTAGCATTGCTACACTTTTTATTATACCAGCACTTTATGTACTCCCTTTTCTATTTCTGCTTAGGCACATATTTGTCTGTTCCCTCTTTATATATTTCTTTGAAAATGTTCCATTTCTCTTCAGTCTTTGTTTCATCATTTGCAATTTTTTTCCAACAGGCGTTTTTATTTTTCTCTAGGTTTTACAAAATCAGTATTATTGTACATCAACCTTCCTTCTCTGTTTCTCGTTCCTTCTTACCACATTTTGTTCCTTAAGTTCGATCTCTATTAGTATGTGGTCACTTCCTAATTGGTGTTTTATAATTTACTTCTTCCACTATTTCTGGTTCAGAGGTGAATCTCAAATCTAGTCTTCATGGTTCTTCGTTTTGTCTAAATCTAGTATTTTCTTTAACCCATTGTGTCAATGTGTAATCTATGGTCATATCCAGTAACATTTCCTCAGAGTTTGTCTCCACCTCCCATTGTCAATTCTTCCCAATTTATTTCCTTTGCGTTAAAGTCACCCATAATTACTCTATTTTCTCCATATTTCAGTGTCTTGGTTAATTCATTCATTGTGTCTTCTAGTAATGTTGAGTGTTCGCTGTTAGTCCAGGTCATACTGCTGTTTTTTACTTTAACTGTGATTAATTCCACACTATCTTTTCCTTCTGTTGCCTTCATTACATTTAGGTCCTTTTTAGTCAACATCATGACTCCTCCACCCTGTTTGTCTGTCCTATTTTTTGACCAAATGTTATATACACCTTGTCCCACCATACTTGATTGTATAGGACCTTTCAGTTTTGTCTCTGCAATTCCCATTATGTCAGGTTTCTCTATTGACAGATAGTAATTCAATTCATTTAATCCTGAAATCATACCATCCATATTTGTATATGCCACTTTTAATTTTTTCTTCTCTTCTCTTTTTTGGTTTAAGTTTCCATTTTTCGATGTACCATTTTCTCAGGCTCAGATCTAGCACTCTCTAAAAAAAACTTTTTTCCGTCCCTGTTCTTTTCTTGATTTTTCCTTAGCCTCACTTCTCAGTTCCCTATCTTTCTCTAATTCCTCGGCATTCATTTCCTTTTTTATCCATACATTTTTGTATTTTTCACTGTTTGCTAGTTTTGTCGCTTTTGATAGTATTTCTTCTGCTATCATTTGTGTTCTTAATTTGATTTTCATTGGTCTGTATTTTTTTTCTTTTGAGCATGTACCCATCCTGTGTGCATCATCAATTTCTGTATCTAAACGTTGTCTTTCTTCTTGGACCGCTTTTAGAATCTCCTTCGCAATTTCTTTCTCTTCCTTTTCCCTTTGGTATTTGTGTACATTGTGTTTTTCATTTATTCCATAAACCACAATGCATTTCATTTTGTCCACTGTGTCTCTCGCCCAATTTTCCTTTTCTTTGATCACCTTGATCACTGTACTCTTTGCATTCTCTGCTACCTACTGCTGTACTATTTCTGTGAATAAGTGTTTTTGACTTTCACATTCCTTTTTCCACTGTTTTTTTTATTTCATTTAGATCAGTCTCTTATTAATTCTTCCATTTTTCAGTTACTGCTTTCAATTGTTCTTTTACCTCTTTCTTCAGTTCATCATTTGTATTCCTAACCTCATTTTCCTTTCTTTATCTCTTTTTATCACACTTGGTTCACTTTTTAGTTCGTTTAATTCCCTTAGTATTACCTCGTTCATTGTACGTAGGTCGGGTACATAAAGTTGCAAAGCTTTGTAGTCTAATCTTAAATCAATCATTTCGTCTGCTAAGTTGTTAATTCATCTGTTTCATATTGCTCTGCTAATCCTAAAATCTCAGTGTCCAAGGTTTTCTCCATTGTTTCCCCTTGCCTCCTAAACCCCGAGAAATACTCATCACTTATGTACCTGCTGGTCCCTTTGGGAGTGTCATTTAAGCATGTTTTTTTTTCCTGCATATTACTCCCCATGGGGACTCAATCCTGGATTCGTCCAGTCCTCTCTTCATTGGTTCACTGATTCTTCCTTCTTCTTTATTGCTTTCTATTTTGCATTAAATTATTTACCCAAAAACTGGATTGAATAAAAACCCTGGCAGTCCCACAATAACATATTGTTGCTGTTATGCACACTTGGGACAAACACTTCCCTGCTCAGGCTGGTATTATTCCTTAAAGAATAGCTAGGATAATTAAAGTCAATCCCATGACTTATCTGTTTATTAAAAATGCTGATGATATTATTTACAACAATGGTAATGAGATTCATAATTCTTCGTTTTTGGTGTACAATAGTTTAATATTTTTATACAATACATATGTATCCTTGTTATGGGATATAGAGAAATATTTTCTTTTTTACTTACAAGAAATGAAATTGTTGGGATGAAAATATACATATATGAGTATATAAAATAATCTAGCAAGTGCCATGCTAAGGAGCACCAGGGGTGACCATAGTCTTAACTTGGTACTTGTTGGTCACAAGTCTTTTAGGGGGGAACTTTACGTGTTGGCTACGGAACACTATGGTGTCATAAGTACAATCACCTCATCATATAGTCTTCACTGCATCCATACCCAGATATGTATTTCCCATGATATTTTTCATTCTCCCAATACATTTACTTGCTTGGGAAACTGTAATGTTATAACATATTTGTAAATGTACTCTTTAAACCCACTATCACAGAAATAATATCAGAAGTACAGGAAAACTATATTTCGACTTCTATCTGTAGTCCTCTTCAGCAGAGGAGAACTACAGATGGTCGAAATACACAGTTTTCCTCTACTTCTGATATTATTTCTCCGATAGTGGGTTTAAAAGTGTACATTTACTTGCTTTCTACATTCTACAGTTTATCTCCACCCCCGACTCCTCCATTCCCTGTTAGATGTACCCATAAATTCTTAAAACTATCCACTTCCTCCTGCCTCTCCCCTTTAAGAGTTACCTCCAACTCATTGCTACTCTCACTGCTTGTACATCTTATCACCTTACTTTTACCCACATTTCCTTTTAGCTTTCTCCTCTCACTTACCCTCCCAAACTTTGTTACTGTCTTGGACCATCCTTTAATCCAGGCATGAGTGCAGTGTCATCCACAAACATCAACTGGCTCATCTCCCCCCCCCCCATCTCCAATCCCCTGCATATCACCCTCATATTTACCTCCTGTACAATAGACTATGTAAAAATGCACATCTTTTTAATTTACAGTCAAATGAATAACCATAAATTGGTACTTCTATTTCTTTCAGGCTGTACAGGTATCCTGCCTATCGTAATTTAATGGAGTGGTGTTGGCAATGACTGGGCAAAAGAAATCACCTGTGATAGGAAAAAATTTAAAGTAAATGTAGGTAAAAGCAAGGTTATGAGATATACAAGGGGTGAGGGTGACAATAAGCTGGAAGTCTTCAAGTAGAAAGGTTAGAGAAAGTAGATAGTTTTACGTGCTTAAGGTCACATGTAGCAGAGAAAGGAGGAGTGAGGGTGGAGGTAAACTGTAGAGTGAGAGGAGCACGTAAATGTTTTCGGGGAATGAGTGTTATGAGGAATATGTGCCTGGGGATGAATGCAAAGAAATGATGTGTATGAATGGGTGATTGTGCTTACAGTAACACTGGTCAACAAAATTTATTAAAATACCTTGAGAGACATGAGAAATTTTTCTTTTGATTTCAAATATGTTTTCAGATTTTTTCTATCCAGCATAGTTTTTATGTGATAGCATATTAAATTTTAAACAATTATAACTAATAAATTAAACTTACCTTTAAAATGTAGAGATGTATGATTTTCAAGTGTATTTTGCTTCTGGGAGATCCCTTTTTAGTGTCCAACAGTGATCTGCCAACAATGAAGAGCTCCACTTTCCTTGATACTGGGTTTCCATGTTCAGAATGTCCTGGTGAAACCTCTCACCATGCTCGTCATTGATTTGCAGGGAAAAAGTCCAAGTGAGAGTCTAGGAAGTGGATTTTTAGGCTCATATTACATCCCAAGGCCTTGTAGGATGTCAGTAGCTCTTTTGCAATTTCAGAATAGTTATTTGTTTTGTGATTCCCCAATAACTCAGCACAAACTTTCTCAAATGACAGCCATGCAGCTTTTTCAAGATCATTTAGCTCTTCATCAAAATTCTAGTCTCTCATCAGCTCCCTAATCCGTGGTCCAACAAAAATACTTTCTTTGATTTTTGCATCACTTACTCTAGGAAACTTATTTTTCAAATATGTGAATCCCTTGCCATTTCTATCATACTCCTTTAACAAAAATTTTCATCAACCTTAGCTTAACCCATTCAACTCCGATGACAAGATGTCTTGTCATTTGGTCAAATAAAACAAAAAATCATAATAAAACAACAAAATGTTTGATGATCAAACAGCACCAGAAAAATATGACGTCATCAGTCCTCCTCGAGGAGGACTGACGACGTCATATTTTTCTGGTGCTGTTTGATCATCAAACATTTTGTTGTTTTATTATGATTTTTTGTTTTATTTGACCAAATGACAAGACATCTTGTCATCGGAGTTGAATGGGTTAACCACTTCAGTACGGGCCAAAATCTCGCGGGCAGCATTAGCTGCCAGACGTACGATGTCTCGTCATAATACTCGCATCATAAAAAATAGTCACCGCTTATATCGATCATTCTCTTTTTCACACATTAATTTTGATAACCATAGAAAATGTGATGAAGACAGTTTAGAGAGTATGTCATTATGCAGGGGCAACTACAATAAATATAATCAAGACGCCGATATGGCAGCCTCGTGTATCCATTTGCTCCTCATGCTGCCTATGTAGGCAGCACTGTATGGAAGGGGTTAATATACAAAGGAGGCAGATAAATTTTCTCTGAATCAACAAGAGTAGGATTGATAACCTTCTTCTCTCCTGGGGTCAGAGACCATTTCGGCCACACATTATTTTCATAATTATTTTTCAGATCCCAACTGTCCCACTCACAGAGAAAGCAACAAATCTTTGTGTAACCCAGTTGCATTACAAGTAAAAGTGCCATAACCTTTAGGTCACCACAGATTCCATTTATGTTCTTCATACTTAACTTTTTGCAATAGAAGATCATACCCTCATATGTTTCCTTCATGTTAGCTGCATGGACCTGGGGAACAGAAGGAAACTTATTTCCAATGTGGAGCAAAGCAGCTTTCAGGCTCACTTTTGAAGTCAATAAACAAGTGCCACTCATTCCTGTCATATCTATAGTTAAGTTCATAGATAACAGAATATACATCATTGCAAAACACCACACCATCCTCTGGTGAGAAAAACTGTTCAAAATCACAATGTTGCTTATGATAAAAACTATAGATTCTTTCTGTAGAAGATTCCAGCCCCTTAACCTGGAAGCAAGAAGTCCAGATTGCTTTTTTTGACAAGTTTAAATCCTGCACAAGATCATTCAGATCTCCCTGACTCAATAAGTGTGGTTCACTGGAAGAATAGACTGGCTGTAGGTGCATAACAATCTCACGCAGTGTTGTAACACACGTAACATACCACAGAATACAAAAATTGTGGGTGATGAAAAAAATTGGACATTATTTTTGGATTCTGCATACAAAAACATATATGATACAGTTATTGTTTGCCTTGGAACAAATTCTTTATTGACCAGTGTAATGTATGGGGTGATTTAGAATTTAAGGAAGGCAGAAAGGAGCAATGTAAATATGTTTGAGATGAATTGTTCAAGAAATATAGTGGGGGTTAGGAGGTTGGATAGAGTGAGAAATGAGGTGAGGAGGAGAGGTAAGAAAGGGAGCTGGTAGCCAAGACTGATGAAAGAATATTGTGATGGTTTGGGCATATGGAAGGAGTGAGTGAGGAAAGACTAACAAAAAGAGCATGGAAGTTAGAGGTGAGATAAACTTAAGACCAAGAATGAGATAGATGGATGGGGTGAAAGGAACCTTACAGACTGTGGGTCAAAATCTGTGCGATGACTTCCCATAGCAACTATTGCAAGGGAACTTTAAATTCTAATGGCCACTTACTTTGAACAATATTCATGCTAAAACATCACATTAATTATCTACAGCTAATTAAATTTATGAGTGATGTTAATTTATACAGCAGCTATTAGATGGCTATGGCTTGTATATTTTCAGCTTTTCTTCAATAATAAAACAGATCTGGGCACTTCAAGTGTGTTTCACACCTTCAAGATAAGGCAATGTATCAATATCCAGGTTAAACCTGACAGTCTATCCTCATCTATTACCAAAATTGACAAGAATTCCCCCCAAACTCAAACATACTCATTAATTTTAATCTCTGCCACTAGGGCTTAATTTTCCTTGCTAGACCAGTCAAAAAAATCAAGGATGTGAGGAAATCTTATTTAAAGAAGTAATTATATTCTATAATTTTGAATTTTTCTACATCATGCATGGGTATTCTGCATACAAATCTTCACTAGGTCAATTAAGAAATAGATAAGTCAAATTAGGAAACTAGAACTAATTTTTTTTTTTTTTTTTTTTATCTGTAAACCCTTTCCATAAAATGACACTGACATCAGCATCATGAGGCATGAGTGAGTACATGAGAATGCTGGTGTCAGCATTTTGAGTGTATTTATTTTGTAGTTGTAGCTGAGTGACCCCCCTGTATTCTGTGAACAGGGTTGATCTCATTTTCTGTGGTTATCAACATTCAGGGTGAAAGAGAACAAATAATACAGCTGTAACTTTATATTTTATAACACAAGTATTGTGAGGCATCACTGAATCATTGTAATCAGGCAGCCGATGTTACATGTGAGAATTTGACTCGTATTGAAGAGGTTAATTGTGTCCACAATCATATTACTTACATATATACATTTCAATTATTTACATAAACTTATTAGTTCATTAAAAAACATACTGAAATGATAGTTTCTAAATGAAAGGCACAGGGATTCTTTCAACTGATCATTCAGATTATTATACACATTAACCTAGCAAATACATATTTACTCCTGTAAGACATTTAAAGTAAATACAATGTTTATACATGAATTAAAAACTACATTTTTAGCCTAATTCTGAGTTCATCATCAGAATTTGCAATATCGTCAGACTTGTTGCTGTATATATTTTCATTCCCATCTTGAGAAGAAGAATTATTGTCACAATCTTTACATTGGCAAAGGTCAGTACAAGGCAAATTAATTTTCCTGCAAGAACAAGTCTGTTCATTGCATGAACTCTTCTGACACAAAGAATATCCATGGTTACCTTTGATGGAGGATTTAACATTCACACATTGCTGAGCATTACTCAATCTTCTAATTGCCAGCCGTGAATTGTGGGATTGGGTGCATTTATATTTTGCTCCAAACATCTGTAGATAGCAAGCTGATACGATGCTCGTCTAGAATGCTGTTTTAGACTATCAGCATTAGGGGGTAGAGCCTTGTCAGATTTACTCAACAATCTAAAGATGTTATTACGAGCATCTTTTACTTTTTGGCATTCTGTTTGGTTGTATAGGTGACTGATAAACTCCCGTAGCTCAGAGAACAAATCCTCTGAAAAATCAGTCTGCACCCAGCCTCTGAAAACAATTAACTGCATTCTCAGAATTTAACATTAAGTGGAAGAATTTCACTTAACCCTTATCTTTAAACGAGCTAATGCTGTCATATCCAGTGAAAATATGTATGCCAATAATATTACAAGATCTACTAGGACCATTGATGTTGGATATGTGAGATATGTCGATGAGCACTAGGGCCAGTTTGAAAGTACAAGTTAGTAACAATACATTGGTCAAATCCAACAGCTAAGACTATGACATCTGTATCAGGACTCACTATAACAATATTCTGATAACGAGGTGAAGCACTCTTAGCATACAGAAGCAGCCTTGTATCTTCCTCTTCGTGATCACAACTTAGAACACTAACTTCAGCTACACATATAAAGATACCATCAGCAGAAGAAAGGCCATGGCATTTGTTACCATGAGCAACAAATAGATTGACACCATCAAAGAGGGCTGAGTCACAGGTTGTCCAAAATGTGTACAGAAAATCAATCAGCATTTCTTTGTTCTTTCCACTTGACAAAAACTTTTTAAATTGTCTGGGCACCTTTTGATAAGCTCTTGTGACTTGATATATTTGAACTCCTTCTGAGGCTCTTCTATCCCGCTCAACATGGGAATGAAAATATATCCACCAATGAGTCTGACGATATTTCAAGGTCTGATGATGAACTCTGAATAAGCCTAAAAATATACTGTTTTTAATTCAAACACATACATTGTATTTACTTTAAATACATAAATATATACATATACCAAGGCTTTTTCCCCCTTACAAGGGAGGTAGCCAAAAAGAAAAAGACATAAAATCATTCCCACCCATTCCATCCCTAAATACACTCCACTCCCCTCCACCTTCCCTCTTAGCACCTCCTGGATGATGGGTCATCCCTGCACCTTGTCCACTGCCCTGGGTCAGAAGCAGTGTCGCAAGGCACAGCACATCCACAGCAAGGCTGCTTCATTAAATCGGCGACCCCCCCCTCTCCGTCTCCCCATACATAATAGAAGACAGGGAGAAATCCCTTTGGGCTGTCTCAAATTTTGCTCACACATACTACCCCATCTCCCCTCCCCCCGCCCATTGCACCGCATGGATCACAACATCATCCATATAAAACCATTCTCCATTCACCCTTGTCTTCTGTCCACTCCTGTCCTTCCTCAACAGACATTACCCTCTTCCCCAAATCACCCTTCACCCCATCCATCCATCTCATCCTGGGATGTCCCCTCATGTTCTCTCCCTCCACATCTGCCTTCCATACCTCTTTTCCTAGTCTTTCTTCACTCATTCTTTCCATGTGTCCAAACCATCCTAATGCTCTTTCATCAACCCTATCTCCCAACTCCCTTTCCACCCCCGTTCTCCTCCTCACCTCCTCGTTTCTCACTCTATCTAGCCTAGTAACCCCCATCATACTTCTCAGACACCTCAACCCAAACACATTCAAACTCCATCTCTTTTATGTTCCATGTTTCTACCCCATACAGTGCTGTTGGCACAATCACTCCTTCATACAGTCTCCTCTTAGCATCCATTCCCAAATGTCTATTCCTCATTACACTTTTTAATCCACCAAGGCATTTACTCGCTTCTCTCAATCTACATTCTACCTCCACCTTCACTCCACCTTTTCCTGCCACATTTGCACCCAAGTATCTAAAACTATCCACTTCCTCCAGTCACTCTCCCTTAATGCTCACTTCCAGTCTGCTGCCACTTTCACCCCTTGAACATCTCATCACCTTACTTTTACCCACATTTATCTTCAGCTTTCTTCTTTCACACACTCTCCCAAACTCTGTCACCAACTTCCTCAGTCCCTCCTCCGATCCTGCTACAAGCACAGTGTCGTCCACAAATAACAGCTGGCTCACCTCCCACTTTTCTCCATTTTCTTTAATCATCTCCAATCCCTGACCCACTACCCTTGCATTTACCTCTCGCACTACCCCATCCATGTACAAGTTGAACAGCCAGGGCGACATAACGCATCCTTGACGAAGTCCCACCTTTACCTCGAACCACTCACTCCCTCCATTTCTAATCCTGACACAAGCTCTACTACTCTCATAAAAACTCTTGACAGCTCCTAGAAGCTTTCCTCCTATCCTGTATATCCACAAAACCCCCCACAGTGCCTTCCTGTTTACCCTGTCATAAGCCTTTTCCAGATCCATAAAAGCCAAAAAAACATCCTTCACCTTTCCTATAGCTTTCTCACATATCTGTCTTACCACAAAGATCTGATCTACACAACCTCTACCCATCCTAAATCCACACTGTTCCTCATCAATTACTCCCTCTGTTCCTCTCCTAATCCTCTCAATCAAGATCCTCCCATAAGCCTTCCCAACTACACTTAACAAGCTAATCCCTCTGAAACTACTACATTCACACTTGTCCCCTTTTCCCTTGTAAAGTGGAACTATACAGGCACTCCTCCAGTCCTCCAGCACTCAACCCTCTCTCCAGCAAACATTAGATAACCTCACCAGCCAGTCCACCATCACTGTACCTCCTTTTTTCAGACATTCTGCATGGCATCCATCCAGACCAGGTGCCTTATCTGCTTTCATCATCTTAACTACCTTCACTTCATCCTTCCTTATTTCTCCTCCATTTTCCTCATTCATCACGGTCATTTTCTTGGCATTTCCCACTGCAACTATCTTTCCCTCCCTATCCTCCTTCACATTTAGCAACTCCCTAAAATACTCTGCCCATCTTCTTCTTACTGCCGTCTCTTCCATTATCATCTCTCCATCTGCACCTTTTACCTTTTCTTCTCTACTTGATTCGCCTCCTCTTTCTCTCTTAATTTCTTTCCAATACATCTTCTTATTACTCTCAAAATTTTCTGTCATACTCTCACCCCATTTCACATCTGCACTTCTCTTTGCCTCCTTTACCTTATGTTTTACTTCCCTTCTCTTTTCTTTGTACCTCTCATATGATTCTCTCGTCCTAATTTGTAACCAATCAGTGAAAGCTCACTTCTTCTCTTCTACACCCTACTTTGCTTCCTCACCCCACCACTCACTACCATTTCCTTCTATTTCCTCCTATCCTCCTTGTTCCACACACCATCTTAGCACATCTTGTGACTCCCTTCTTGAACCATCCCCATTCTTCCCCCACTCCTAGTTCTACTCTATCCTTCACTCCCTCCCACTCCTCTCAGTTTCTTCTTGTACTCATTTTCCTTTTCCTTTAAAGAGTTCACTCTAAGCACCTCCCTACCTTTTGTCCTTTTCCTTTAAAGAGTTCACTCTAAGCACCTCCCTACCTTTTGTCCTTTTCCTTTAAAGAGTTCACTCTAAGCACCTCCCTACCTTTTGTCCTTTTCCTTTTCTCCATCTATCCTCCACTCTCAACTTACCTTCCACCAAAAAATGATCTGATATTCCCCCACTCTCTCCCCTTAGTACATGTACATCCTTAACCTCTTCACTCCAGGGCACATCGCACGTCTGGCAGCATTAGCTGCCCGACATGCAATGTTGCGTCATAATAATCACATAAAAAAAAAATAAAGTCAGTGCTCAATCGTTCGTTCTCTTTCACCCAAGTATTTTGATAACCATAGAAAATTGACGAAGCCAGTTTAGAGAAAATGGAGATTACATAGGTACGACTACAATAAATATAATCAAGATGCCAACGTCGGCATCATCGAGTACCCACTTGCTCCTCATGCCGCCTATGTAGGCGTCACCATATGGAAGTGGTTAACTCTTCCTATTATACTCCTATCTACCACTACACAGCCCATTAATGCTCAATCTACCACACTTCCATCCACCACCCTCTCCCATGTGTACTTATGCCTGACTTTCTTCTGACACACTGTATTTGCTATCATCAACTCTCTAGACACATCTCCACCATCAACTCTCCACTATAATTCTTTCCTGGAACTCCACATTTCCCAACCACTCCGTCAATTGGTTCATTTCCTACCCTAGCATCATGGTCTCCCAGTACTATTACAATGACATTTCTCCATAATCCCTATATGCACTCATTTAAATCTATCCAAAAAGCCTCCCTTTCTTCTATGCTCTTCTCACTACCAGGACCATATGCACTTACAAAAATCCACATCTTTCCCAGTTTCACCTTCATCCACATTATCCTTGAGGAAACCTCCTTCCACTCCACTACATGCTTACCTATCTCTTCACTTACTAGTATAGCCACCCCTTCTCTCCCTTGCCCTCTCTTCACTCCTGATAACCTCCCACTTACGCTCCCAAACTTACACTCGCCCTTCCCTCTCAACTTTGTTTCACTCAAAGTCAACACATCTATCTTTCTTCTCACAAACATACTACCTATCTCTTCCCTTTTACTTTCATCCATACCACATTCACGCACATTAAAGGACCCAAACCTTAGGGTGCTGGTTGGAAAACTCCTAGACCCTCTTATGCCTTTACTTTTTTTTTAGAAATGTCCCCTGTGGGGCTACAGGGAGAAGGATGCCTGGTCCCAATCCCTGTCCCTTTTTTCTCGCCCCTTACGATCCAAGTGGACTTAAATGACTTTCATAAATATATATTTGCTAGGTTAATGTATGTAATTATCTGAATGATCAGTTGAAAGAATCCTTGTACCTTTCATTCAGAAATCATAATTTCAGTGTATTTTAAGGGAAAATTTAAGTAAATAATTGAAATGCATATATGTAAATCATATGATTGTTCTTTTTTTTTATGGAAAGAAACAAAGAAACTCTGAGAGACAAAGAACCAGCAAAAAGATGCTTAGGAGAAAGCAGAATAGAGACTCCACTTGGTATCATTCAAAAGATGATGTGTCTTTCTCAAACTCCAAGGGAATACCAAAGGTTTGAAAGAGTTTTTTTCGGGGTTTGAAGGGGAAGGAAATATTATGCATAGAGGATTAGAAATGGATAGAGAACCCAGGTATAGAAATATAATGAGAAATAGAAATATTAATGACATTTTGGATGATTTAATAGAGCTCAAAAGTGAGTATAAAATAATGCACAAAAATAGGAAGATAAATGACTTAAAAAAGGAATTAAATTAATCAAAGGCAGAAAATGAAAGCTTGAAAAGTGAGGATACAAATAGGAATGAGGCATTAAAAAAGGAGAAAAAAGATCAAATGCAAGCAGTGACTGACAAGGTGGAAGAAAAATTAAAGAAAATGACCTACAGGAAATAAAAAAACAGTGGAAAGTTGAACAGGAATATCAAAAAGTATCCCTTAAAGAAATAATGGAGCAACAGGTCAAGGAAAATACCAAAGAAACAGTGATCCAAGTAATCAAAGAGAAAGGCAACTTAGGGACACAGTGGATAAAAAAAGATGCATTGTAATCTATGGCATTAAAGAGAAGCATGATGTACCTAGATATCACAGGGAGAAAGAGATCGCAAAGGAAATTCTGAAAGAATTACAAGTGGAAGAACAAGGTTTGGATAGGGAAATCAAGGAAACCTATAGGATGGGCAGATACTCTAAAGAAAAACAATATAAGCCACTGAAAGTAAAGCTTAGATCTCAAACAATTGCTGAGAAAGAACTATCCAGAACAATGAAATTAGCAAATAGTGAACATTACAAGAATGTATGGATAAAAAAAGGAATGAATGAAGAAGAAAAAAAAAAAACTTGAAACAAAGCGAATTAAACAAATGAAAATAGGACTGATTTTTTTTTTTTTTGTTTTTTGAATGGTAGACCTGAGGCTGAGAAAAAGGTATATAAGGAAAAAGGAAACAGAGAAGGCAGGAAAAGATGAGGAGAAAGGAAATTAGAAATAGCTTATACCAATATAGATTAAATAACTTCAGGAATGAATGAATTAAATGATTACCTGGCTTTAGAAAAACCAGACATAATGGGAATAGTGGAAACTAAATTAAAGTGTACTCCACCACCCAACACTGTGGGACAATGTTTATACAACTGCTGGACAAAAAATAGAAAGGATACACAAGGTGGCAGAGTATTGATTTTGACTAATAAAGATTTAAATGTAACAAAAATAACTGAAGGAGAAAATAATGTAGAATCAATTATGATACAAGTTGAAAGCAAACATATGAAGAGTAGAAAATTTGTAGTGGTGTATTTGCCCCCCAAAACAAAGTCCTGGACAGAAAGTGATCATTCCAAAATATTAGAAGATACAAAATTTGAATTAACTAATATACTGAAGGTCAAAGGAAATACAGTAATTATGGGTGAATTTAATTCAAAAGAAATATGTTGGGAGGAAATGACAGTGAAGGGTGGAGAGGAACTCATGGGCAATGTCCTGCTTGACATGACAATCAAATACACAATGACTCAGTGGATAAAGGAAAATACCAGATACAGAGGTAATGAAGAACCATCAAGGCTGGATTAAATACTTACAACATAGCCTGAAATTGTCGATAAAATTGATTACAAAACTCCGATAGGAAAGAGTGACCATGTATTAATAGAATTTGAGTTGAAAGAGCAAATGGATCAAAGCAGAAATGATAAACATAGAATAAGAAGACTAATGTACAAAACAAATTTTGAGAAACTCTAAAAATTCTTTCACAATGCGAACTGGGAAAAAATCCTAAATGAAGACACAGGGATGGAAGAGAAATGGAATATACGAAAAGAAATTTATATTGAGGGAGTGAATCAATATGTACCACAACAAAAAATGGAAAGAACATGCATAAAAAGCTGTGGTGGGGGAAAAGAATACTGCCACCAAGTAATTCCACTTGGATCGTAAGAGGCGAGAAGAAAGGGACAGGGATTGGGACTAGGCATCCTTCTCCTTGTAGCCCCACAGGGGACATTCCTAAAAGAAAAAGCAAAGGCATAAGAGGGTCTGGGAGTTTTCCGACCAGCACCCTAAGGTTTGGGTCTTTTAATGTGCATGGATGTGGTACAGATGAGAGTAAAAGGGAAGATATGTTTGTGAGAAGAAAGATGGGTGTGTTGACTTTGAGTGAAACTAAGCTGAAAGGGAAGGGCGAGTGTAAGTTTGGGAGTGTAAGTGGGAGGTTATCAGGAGTGAAGAGAGGGCAAGGGAGAGAAGGGGTGGCTATACTAGTAAGTGAAGAGATAGGTAAACGTGTAGTGGAGTGGAAGGAGGTTTCCTCAAGGATAATGTGGATGAAGGTGAAACTGGGAAAGGAGATGTGGGTTTTTGTAAGTGCATATGGGCCTGGCAGTGAGAAGAGCATAGAAGAAAGGGAGGCTTTTTGGATAGATTTAAATGAGTGCATAGAGGGTTCAGGGAGAAATATCAATGTAATAGTACTGGGAGACCTTAATGCTAGGGTAGGAAATGATCCAATTGATGGAGTGGTTGGGAAATGTGGAGTTCCAGGAAAGAATCGTAGTGGAGAGTTGATGGTGGAAATGTGTCTAGAAAGAGAGTTGATGATAGCAAATACAGTGTTTCGGAAGAAAGTCAAGCATAAGTACACATGGGAGAGGGTGGTGGAGGGAAGGGTGGTAGATAGAGCGTTAATGGACTATGTAGTGGTAAATAGGATTATGATAGGAAGAGTTAAGCATGTACATGTGCTAAGGGGAGAGGGTGGGGGAATATCAGATCATTTTTTGGTGGAAGGTAAGTTGAGAGTGGAGGATAGATGGAGAAAGAGGAAAGGGACAAAAGGTAGGGAGGTGCTTAGAGTGAACTCTTTAAAGGACAAGGAAAAGGAGAAGGAGTACAAGAAGAAGCTGAAGGAGGAGTGGGAGGGACTGAAGGATAGAGTAGAGCTAGGTGTGCAGGAGGAATGGGGATGGTTCAAGGAGGGAGTCACAAAGTGTGCAAAGATGGTGTGTGGAACAAGAAGGACAGGAGGAAATAGAAGAAAGGGTAGTGAATAGTGGGATGAGGAAACAAAAAAGTTGTAGAAGAGAAGAAGCAAGGTTTCACAGATTGGTTACAAAATAGGACGAGAGTCATATGAGAGGTACAAAGAAAAGAGAAGTAAAGCAAAAGGTAAAGGAGGCAAAGAGGAGAGCAGATGTGAAATGGGGTAAAAGTATGACAGAAAATTTTGAAAGTAATAAAAAGATGTTTTGGAAAGAAATTAAGAGAGGAAGAGGAGGCAAATCAAGTAGAGAAGAAAAGGTAAAAGGTGCAGATGGAGAGATGATAATGGAAGAGAAGGCAGTAAGGGGAAGATGGGCAGAATATTTTAGGGAGTTGCTAAATGTGAAGGAGGATAGGGAGGGAAAGATAGTTGCAGTGGGAAATGCTAAGAAAATGACCATGATGAGTGAGGAAAATGGAGGAGAAATAAGGAAGGATGAAGTGAAGGCAGTTGTTAAGATGATGAAAGCAGGTAAGGCACCTGGTCTGGATGGATGCCATGCAGAATGTCTAAAAAAAAAGGAGGTACAGTGATGGTGGACTGGCTGGTGAGGTTATTTAATGTTTGCTGGAGAGAGGGTAGAGTGCTGGAGGACTGGAGGAGTGCCTGTATAGTTCCTCTTTACAAGGGAAAAGGGGACAAGTGTGAATGTAGTAGTTTCAGAGGGATTAGCTTGTTAAGTGTAGTTGGGAAGGCTTATGGGAGGATCTTGATTGAGAGGATTAGGAGAGGAACAGAGGGAGTAATTGGTGAGGAACAGTGTGGATTTAGGATGGGTAGAGGTTGTGTAGATCAGATTTTTGTGGTAAGACAGATATGTGAGAAAGCTCTAGGAAAGAGGAAGGATGGTTTTTGGGCCTTTATGGACCTGGAAAAGGCTTACGACAGGGTAGACAGAAAGGCACTGTTGGAGGTTTTGCGGATATACAGGATAGAAGGAAAGCTTCTAGGAGCTGTCAAGAGTTTTTATGAGAGTAGTAGAGCTTGTGTCAGGATTAGAAATGGAGGGAGTGAGTGGTTCGAGGTAAAGGTGGGACTTCGTCAAGGATGCGTTATGTCGCCCTGACTGTTTAACTTATATATGGATGGTGTAGTGCAAGAGGTGAATGCAAGGGTAGTGGGTCAGGGATTGGAGATGGTTAAAGAAAATGGAGAAAAGTGGGAGGTGAGCCAGCTGTTGTTTGCGGACGACACTGCGCTTTTGGCAGGATCGGAGGAGGGATTGAGGAAGTTGGTGACAGAGTTTGGGAGAGTGTGTGAAAGAAGAAAGCTAAAGATAAATGTGGGTAAAAGTAAGGTGATGAGATGTATAAGGGATGAAAGTGGCAGTCTGGAAATGAGCATTAGGGGAGAGCGACTGGAGGAAGTGGATAGTTTTAGATACTTCGGTGCAAATGTGGCAGGAAAAGGTGGAGTGAAGGTGGAGGTAGAATGTAGATTGAGAGAAGCGAGTAAATGCCTTGGTGGATTAAAAAGTGTAATGAGGAATAGACATTTGGGAATGGATGCTAAGAGGAGACTGTATGAAGGAGTGATTGTGCCAACAGCACTGTATGGGGCAGAAACATGGAACATAAGAGAGAAGGAGTTTGAATGTGTTTGAGATGAGGTGTCTGAGAAGTATGATGGGGGTTACTAGGCTGGATAGAGTGAGAAATGAGGTGAGGAGGAGAACAGGGGTGGAAAGGGGGTTGGGAGATAGGGTTGATGAAAGAGTATTAGGATGGTTTGGACACATGAAAAGAATAGGTGAAGAAAGACTAGTAAAAGAGGTATGGAAGGCAGATGTGGAGGGAGTGAACATGAGGGGACATCCTAGGATGAGGTGGATGGATGGGGTGAAGGGGGCTTTGGGGAAGAGGGGAATGTCTGTTGAGGAAGGATGGGAGAGGACAGAAGACAGGGGTGAATGGAGAATGGTTGTATATGGATGATGTTGTGATGCATGAGGTGGAATGGGTGGGGGGATGGGGGGTGAGGTAGTATGTGTGAGCAATTATGACGCAGCCCAAAGGGATTTCTGCCCGTCTTCTCCTTTATGCATGGGGGGACGGAGATGGGGGGGTCGCCGATTTAATGAAGCGGCCTTGCTGTGGATGTGCCATGTCTTGTGACACTGCTTCTGACCCAGGGCAGTGGACAAGGTGCAGGCATGACACGTCATCCAGGAGGTGCTAAGATGAGAGGGAGGGTGGAGGGGTGTGGAGTGTATCCAGGGATGGAATGGGTGGGAATGATTTTATGCCTTTTCCTTTTTGGCTACCTCCCTTGTAAGGGGGAAAAAGCCTTGGTATATGTATGTACAACAAAAGGTGTAGTGAGGCTAAGGATAAAAGAGACAAAGCTTGGAAGAAATGGAAAAGAGACAAGAAAACAAGCAAATGGCTAATGTACATCAAACTAAGAAATGATTATGTAAAAATATGCAGAGATGAAAAGAGAAACTATGAAAAAAAAAGAATAGAAAAATGCAAGGCAGAACCCAAACTATTTTACAGGTATATAAATGGCCAACTGAAGAACAAACAAGAAATAGAAGAGATGTGCCAAGGTAAATATGAATATACAGAAGAACTGGAAATGGCTGAAATTATGAACCACTTCAAATCAGTATTCACAATAGAAAACTCACCTAACTGTGAGGAAATAGAGAGATATCCCCCTCAATGAAAGAAATAATTGTAACACAGAAAGAAATCAGCAACCAAATCAAAACCCTTCATGTCAGAAAATCACATGGTCCAGATAGAATTGAAAATTGGATACTGAAAGAATGCATGGAGGAATTAACAGATAAAATATACAATATAATTAAATTCTCACTTAAAGAAGGAAAGGTGCCACAGGACTGGAAGAATGCAAACATTGTACCGATTTATAAGGGAGGAAACAAGGAAGACCCATCAAACTACAGACCAGTCTGTGCCAAGGTAAATTAGAATATAAAGAAGAACTGGAAATGGCTGAAATTATGAACAACCACTTCAAATAGGTATTCACAATAAAAAAAAACTCACCTAACTGTGAGGAAATAGAGAGATATCCCCCTCAATGAAAGAAATAATTGTTACACAGAAAGAAATCAGCAACCAAATCAAAACCCTTCATGTCAGAAAATCACATGGTCCAGATAGAATTGAAAATTGGATACTGAAAGAATGCATGGAGGAATTAACAGATAAAATATACAATATAATTAAATTCTCACTTAAAGAAGGAAAGGTGCCACAGGACTGGAAGAATGCAAACATTGTACCGATTTATAAGGGAGGAAACAAGTAAGACCCATCAAACTACAGACCAGTCTCCCTGACAAGCACAGTAGCAAAAATTTGAGAAAAGGTCATCAAAAAGAGATTAGTTAAACATTTGGAAGAAAAAACTATACTGAATCCAAATCAATTTAGATTCAGGCAAGGAAGATCATGTACCGTATTTTTCGGACCATAAGGCGCTTCGTACCATAAGGCGCACCCGTAATTTGCTATTCCCCGTCCTTACATATGGCGCACCTGACCATAAGGTGCACCTGGTCTCGTCATCGGATAATCATTCATATGTGAGTGCATTCAGAACTAAACATTTTCGTTGTTGAATGAGAAAAATCGGTTGGGATTTAGCAAAATTACAAAAATAAATTATATATTTTTTTTACTTTGGGTCAGTGAAATCAGACCACCTCCATGGACGGTCTGCCCTGCCAATACCCCTAAAAAACAACATAAACACATTACGGGAATTGTGGGGAATAAAACCAACATTAGCAGTTTTATTCCCAGAATTCTCTATTCACTTAGAAACACAAGATTACAAATGAAGGTAAATTTTTAGTTTCGACCATGGGCACAATATAGCAATAGAAAATTAATTATTGATTTTGTAAATTATAATGTATCAACGTAATATGCAATTTTGTGAGCGGAAATAAAAAACAAAAAAGGTGCTAAAACAGATTTCGTAAGTAACGAAGTCGTGTCGGACGAATGGTACGCCATGTTTATGATAGATGCCGACATCGAAGAAATGAAAGGGTGATCAATTCGTCTAACCTAACCTGTGTTTAATAAATCATTACCTGCAAATTAAATGTCATCCAGCTTGTCCTCGTTGTCGTCGTTGTGAGAGATGTTGGCATCCCGATCCTATGCTACCGACTTCGTTCATTAGCATATTTGCTTGTAGCAAAGTATTTTTATTTTCATTTCCGCCCACAAAATTGCATATTACGTTGATACATTTTAATTTACAAAATTAATAATTAATTTTATATTGCTATATTGCGCCCATGGTCGAAACTAAAAAAATACCCAAATGACTACAGTCTGAGTGGAGCGAGACTAGACCAATGCAAAATGGCTGTCTGTGTTGTGGACGCTATCATGTCATAGCCATGATAGCATGAATGAATGCGGTGGCATGGACTCGAAAACTGTCGAAGTTTTCGCAATTTTCTTGTCAAGATACATGCATCTTGGTTATGACTTGGTTGTAACGTTTGCTAGGCCTATGCACTGTCGCCGTCAGCAGGCTAGCTACGAAACGTGTCAAAATAGTACGTCACTGTCCGAGGCATTTTTTTGCACTGAAGCCACACATAAGGTGCACATCATGATAAGGCGCACCACCCGATTTTGGCCAATTTTAAGGATTTTGCCCGTGCCTTATGGTCCAAAAAATACGGTACAACAAATTTGATCTGCTTCTACTCAAGATTAAAAGACATACATACATACATATACCAAGGCTTTTTCCCCCTTACAAGGGAGGTAGCCAAAAAGGAAAAGGCATAAAATCATTCCCACCCATTCCATCCCTGAATACACTCCACACCCCTCCACCCTCCCTCTCATCTTAGCACCTCCTGGATGACGGGTCATCCCTGCACCTTGTCCATTACCCTGGGTCAGAAGCAGTGTCACAAGACACAGCACATCCACAGCAAGGCCGCTTCATTAAATCGGCGACCCACCCTCTCCGTCCCCTCATGCAGAAAAGGAGAAGACGGGGAGAAATCCCTTCGGGCTGCGTCAATTTTGCTCACACATACTACCTCACCCCCATCACCCCCGCTCATTCCACCTCATGCATCACAACATCATCCATATACAACCATTCTCCATTCACCCTTGTCTTCTGTCCTCTCCCATCCTTCCTCAACAGACATTTCCCTCTTCCCCAAAGCCCCCTTCACCCCATCCATCCACCTCATCCTAGGATGTCCCCTCATGTTCACTCCCTACACATATGCCTTCCATACCTCTTTTACTTGTCTTTCTTCACTCATTCTTTCCATGTGTCCAAACCATCCTAATACTCTCTCATCAATCCTATCTCCCAACTCCCTTTCCACCCCTGTTCTCCTCCTCACCTCATTTCTCACTCTATCTAGCCTAGTAACCCCCCATCATACTTCTCAGACACCTCATCTCAAACACATTCAAACTCCTTCTCTCTTCCTCTCTTATGTTCCATGTTTCTGCCCCATACAGTGCTGTTGGCACAATCACTCCTTCATTCAGTCTCCTCTTAGCATCCATTCTCAAATGTCTCTTCCTCATTACACTCTTTAATCCACCAAGGTATTTACTCGCTTCTTAATCTACATTCTACCTCCACCTTCACTCCACCTTTTCCTGCCACATTTGCACCCAAGTATCTAAACCTTTCCACTTCCTCCAGTCGCTCTCCCCTAATGCTCACTTCCAGTCTGCTGCCACTTTCACCCCTTGAACATATCATCACCTTACTTTTACCCACATTTATACTCAGCTTTCTTCTTTCACACACTCTCCCAAACTCTGTCACCAACTTCCTCAATCCCTCCTCCAATCCTGCCACAAGCGCAGTGTCGTCCGCAAACAACAGCTGGCTCACCTCTCACTTTTCTCTATTTTCTTTAATCATCTCCAATCCCTGACCCACCACCCTTGCATTTACCTCTCGCACTACCACATCCATGTACAAGTTGAACAGCCAGGGTAACATAACGCATCCCTGACGAAGTCCCACCTTTACCTCGAACCACTCAGTCTCTCCATTTCTAATCCTGACACAAGCTCTACTACTCTCATAAAAACTCTTGACAGCTCCTAGAAGCTTTCCTCCTATCCTGTATATCCACAAAACCTCCCATAATAGACATAATACAAAAAAGAGATAGTTGAGCAGACTGTGCCTTTCTGGACCTACAAAAGGCATTTGATAAAGTACCACACAATAATCTAATAAGGAAGATAGAGTCAATAGGTGGCACCAGAGGAAAATTATTGGAATACATGAAAGACTTCCTGACTGGGAAGAAATGAAAAGTGGTGTCCCGCAGGGATCAGTACTGGCTCCGATCATGTTTTTGACATAGACATAAATGACATGGATGAAGGAGTGGAGTGTTATATGAATTTCTTTGCAGACGATGCAAAAATACTAAAGAAAGTAAAAACGGAGGAGGATTGCAACTCATTACAACAAGACTTCGACAAGATCTGGAAATGGACTCAAAAGTGGGAAGTGAAAGTCAAATCAAGAAATGTAGTATAATGGAATTTGGAAAAAGTTAAAACAGAATATCGAGAGATTATAAAATTGGTGAAGAGGTCAAAAAAGTAAACTCAGAAAAAGACCTTAGTGTGATGATCATCAAAGATTTGACACCAGATAAACATATTAATAAAATAGTCGGAGAAACCTACAATTTTTTGAGGTCAATAAAAGTGGCATTTATCTATTTGGACGAGGAAATAATAAAAAAAAATTAACTACACTAATAAGAACAAAACTCGAATACGCAGCAACACTATGGACACCCAGTACCAAAAAGAATATAAAAAAATTAGAAAGAATTCATATTCCTTTGGAAAAGCATACCTGCGAAACTAGTCAGGAATAAACTCAAGACTAAGACTCCTGTGTTTCCTATTCCGCTTACATCAACCTGTCAGAATGTCTCAACATATATATATATATATATATATATGTATTTACCTAGTTGTATTTACCTAGTTGTATTTTACGGGAAGGGGAGCTATGCTCGTGGGGTCCCGTCTTCATATCTCATTTTATCTAAACTATTTTTAAATTCATGTATTGTTTTTGCACACACCACTTTCTCATCTAACTTGTTCCAACTGTCTATTACTCTGTGTGGAAAGCTGTTCTTTTTCAAATCTCTTCTATAGCTGTCTTTTTTTATTTTCTTTCCGTGTCCTCTTGTATTTCTGTCATCCCATTTTATCAGATTCTCTCTATCAGTAATTTCTATGCCTTTCATGATTCTGTAAATAGCTATCAAATCTCCTCTCTCTCTTCTTTGCTCTAGTGTCTGTAGTTCAAGTTTTTGTAGTCTCTCTTCATATGATAGTTTTGAGAGTGTTGGTGCCAGTTTTGTAATTGCTCTTTGTATTCTTTCAAGTTTTTTTATACATTTTTTTGTACTTGGTGACCATATTGTTGCTGCATATTCTAATCTTGGTCTTATCAGGGTGATTAGGATTTTCCTCACCATTTCTTCATCCAGGTATGTAAATGCCACTTTGATTGTTCTTATTAAATTATAAGTTTCTCCAAAAATCTTATTTATATGTTTTTCAGGTGACATATTATTCATAACAATGACTCCCAGGTCCTTCTCATTTTCTACTTTTTTTATTCCTTCTTCTCCCAAATTATATGATCCTGTTATTCTGTTTTTGCTTTTTCCAAATTCCATTATACTACACTTTTTTGTATTGAACTCCATCTCCCACTTCTTACTCCATTCCTGTACTTTATTTAGATCTCTCTGTAGTGATTCACAATCTTCTTCAGTTTTCACTCTTTTCAGTAGTTTTGCATCATCTGCAAAGAAGCTCATATAGCTTTCAATTCCTTCATCCATATCATTAATATATATAGCAAACATTATTGGGGCCAGGACTGTTCCCTGCGGGACACCGCTTATTACTTCATTCCATTTTGAGTGCTGGTTTCTTATCACTACTCTCATTTTTCTTTCTTGCAAAAAGTCTTCCATCCAATTTAGTAATTTACCTTGTATTCCTCCTTCAGATTCTAGTTTCTTAAGCAACTTCTTATGTGGTACTTTGTCAAAAGCTTTTTTTAGGTCTAGAAATGCACAATCAGCCCATCCATCTCTTTCTTGTATTATATCTATTAGCCTTGAATAGAAACATATTAAATTGGTGACGCATGATCGTCCTTGTCTGAATCCAAATTGCCTTGGATTTAGTACGTTGTTTTTTTCCAAGTCTTTTACCCATCTATTTTTGATAATTCTTTCACAAAGTTTTGCTATTGTACTTGTTAGAGAGACTGGTCTATAGTTGGTAGGTTCTTCTTTATTTCCTCCTTTATATATAGGTACTATATTTGCTTTTTTCCAATCTTCTGGAACTTTTCCTTCTTTCAAGGAACTGCTTATTATGCTATGTATTTTGTCTGCCAGTTCATTCCTGCATTCTTTCAGAATCCAGTTTGCTATTTCATCTGGTCCATGTGATTTTCTGACATCAAGATTACTCAATTGTATCAATATTTCATTCTTTGATACTTCTATTTTTTCTATAGGGGGGACTTTCTCTTTCCATTCAATCTCTTCAGGTTGTATGTTCTCCCTTGTAAACACTGATTTAAAATGTTTGTTCATAATTTCCGCCATTTCCATTTCCTCAGTGTATTCAACTCCCCCTTGTCTTAATTTCTCCAAGTCCTGTTTGTTTTTCAGTTTATTGTTTACAAATCTGTAGAATAGTTTTGGTTGATCTTTACATTTTTCTATGACGTCTTTTTCATATTTTCTCTTTTCCTCTCTGCACGTTTGTACATATTCATTTCTATAACTGGTATATATTTTCCATTTTTCAGGTTTTCTGTCTTTTTTCCATCTGGTCCAGGCTTTGTCTCTTTTGTCTTTTAACTCCCTACAACTTTTGTTGTACCAGCATTTTACATATTCTTTTTCTTGTTTTTGTCTTGGGACATACTTTTCCACTCCTTTTTTGTAAATTTTTGTCAAAATATTCCATTTCTTTTCCACTGATGTTTCTTCTTTGTATATTTCTTCCCAGTTTTCTTGTTGAAAGAATTCTCTTATTTTATCAAAGTTTGTTTTTTCATACATCATTCTTTCTTTTCTATATTGTTCATTTCTTTTGATATATTTTTCTTCATTAAGTTCCAGTTCAATCAATATGTGGTCACTTTTACCTATTGGTGTTTTATATTCAATCTTGTCCACTATTCTAGGTTCAGATGTAATTAATAAGTCTAGTCTCGATGGTTCTTCTTCATTTCTATACCTAGTGTTCTCCTGTATCCATTGTGTCATTGTGTGGTCAATAATCATCTCAAGTAGAGCATTTCCCCATGAGTCATCTCCACCCTTTACTGTCATTTCTTCCCAGCAGATTTCTTTGCAATTAAAGTCGCCCATCATAACTATTCTTCCTTTATCTTCCATTATTTTATTTAATGTTATCTTTGTGTCCTCTAACATACCTTTATGTTCACTCTCCTCCCATGAGGCTGTTTTTGGAGGCACATAATTTATCACAAACTTTCTGCTCTTCTTATCTCTGTATTCCACTTCTATCATAATCATCTCTACTGTATTCTTTCCATATATGACACCTTTCACGTTTATATCCTTCTTAGTCAGGAACATAACTCCACCCCCTTGCTTTTTCTCTCTGTTTCTAATCCAATAATTGTATGCATCATGTCCTACACTGTTGGGTGGTAGTGGGCCTTTTAATTTTGTTTCTACAATTCCCATTATGTCTGGTTCTTTTTCTTTCAAATAATCATTCAGCTCATTCAATCCTGTTATTAATCCATCTATATTTGTGTAAGACACTCTTAGTTTTCTGCCACTTCCATTGTGTTCTCTGTTTCCCTTATGTTTTTCTTTTGTATGTCGAACTTCCTTAGTTTCATGTTCACTACTCTCCAATAGAATCTCTCTTTCTCTGACTCCGTTCTGTTCTCGTTTTTTTCCTTAGCTTCCAGTCTTTTCTGCTTTTCTTCCTCTCTTTCCTCTTTATTCATTTCTCTTTTTATCCATATCTTTTTGTATTGTTCACTTGTTGCTAGTTTCCCTGTTTTGGATAAGATATTCTCTGCCGTTGTTTGTGACTTGAATTTAATCTTAATTGGTCTGGTCTTGTCTGTGCTATACTTTCCGAGTCTAAATTTCTCTTCGATTTGTTTCATAATTTCTGGTTCATCTTCCTGAACTGATTCTAGTAATTGGCTTACTTTTTCATTTTCCTCTTTGATTCTTGTGGTTCTATCTGTGTTGTGTTTCTCTTCCATTCCTAATATAATTATACATTTCTTCTTGTCTGCTAAATCTCTTACTATATTCTCCTTTTGTCTCATCACTTTAATAACTGAGTCTTCAGTATGTTCTTTCAATTGCTGTTTGACTATGTCAGTGAATGAAACCTTATTTCCTTCTTGGGTTTTCTTCCAATTTTTACTTTCTTTAGCTATCGTTTCTCTGTTTTCTTTACTATTCTTCTTCAATTCCTCATTCTCCACCTTTACATCTCTTAACTGTCTTTTTAGGTCTTCTATTTCATCAGTTAAGTTTTTATTCGCCTTTTCTAGTTCTTCCAATCTTTCAACCCTTTGTAAAATGGTGTTCATATGACCTAACCTACTCTCCAAGTCCTCGATCACCTTATCAACCTTCTTCTCTAGTCTTGTCAGTCGGGGGGGGTTTGTGTCCCCCCCACTCTCTTTAAATCCCTTGAAAATATTCTCATCACTTTCTACTGTATTGTTCCTATCTATACTTCTAATCTTTACATTCTTATTAGACATTCCGTCGTCCTCCAGCTCGTCTTGCGGTCGCTTGTTTACATTTAGGCGGTCTGTTAGGACCAAGTCCTCTACTTCCTCATTACCTTCCATTTCCCCAGCAATCCCTCCCCTTCTCCTCTTTCCTTACTTTCCCACTACCCCACGAGCAATTTCCCCCCACCCTGTAAATACAAAAAGGCACTTCTCTTTGCGTTGGGATCCACAATCTGCACTTTTCTTCAGAACGTTCTTCAAGCCGTCCGTTCGTTGAAAGTGTGTGTGTGTGTGTGTGTATGTGACAGCAATGGTCTGAAAAGTGGCTAATGAAATTTAACACAAGTAAATGCAAGGTAATGCACATAGGTAAAAATAACAGTAAGTACGATTACAAGTTATTTGGTAATTCATTAACAAAAGTGGATAGTGAAAAAGATCTCGGCGTAATTATCAGTAACGACCTCAAATCATCCAAGCAGTGTATTTCAGCCTCTGAGAAAGCAAATAAGATTCTGGGACTGATTGCGCGATCTTTTGATTTCAAAAGTCCATCACTCATTAACAAGCTATATAAATCGTTAGTTCGTCCACATTTGGAATATGCTGTTTCTGTATGGTCACCGAATCTCATTAAAGACATTGACAGACTGGAAAAAGTACAACGGCGAGCCACAAAACTGATTCCAAATATCAAAAATAAATCATACGAAAATCGACTAAAACACATGAATCTGTTTTCCCTAAAAAAGCGTAGACTCAGAGGTGACTTGATACAGGTATTTAAGATTTTAAAGGGAATTGACAACATCAAAAGTGACAAAATTTTCACATTGAATGAGAATCAGACAAGAAACAATGGTCTCAAACTATCCGGAAATAGATTCAATTTAGAAGTAGGTAGAAACAACTTTGCCAACCGTGTAGTAAATGAATGGAATAAACTTCCTGCACAGGTAGTGCAATGTAGTTCAGTTCGAAGCTTTAAGAATCAGTTAGATAAATACCTAAGTAAGATGCTGTAATGATTATAATTTATCTTATATTATTTGTTTTTGTTTTATCATTTGTCTGTCTGATTTTCATTTATTATTAGTTATATGTCAATTTATTATTATTTACTATTTACCTGTTTGTTTATTATTTAACTATACCTATGCATTTATTTATTTATTTTATTTATTATTTACATTATTATAGTTTTTATTTGTTGTTTTATTATTAATATGATTTTTTTTTTTCACATCCGACCTAGATATGGATCAAAGGTCTCCTGTCGGCATGCTCCGTCTTTGTAATCCTTTTGTAATACAAAGAGCAACAACAAAACTGGCACCAACTCTTTCCAAAATGACATATGAACAAAGACTGTCCAAATTAGAATTACCAGCTCTGGAACTAAGAAGGGAAAGAGGAGACCTACTATCTATAGAATTATGAAAGAATGATTTATTGAAATGGGACAAACTAAGAAGGGAAAGAGGAGACCTACTATCTATAGAATTATGAAAGAATGATTTATTGAAATGGGACAATGCAAAAACAAGAGGACATGAAAAGAAACCAAAAAAAGATAATTACAGAAGAGATATAAAAAAAAACCGCTTCCCACACAGAGTGATAGATACTTGGAACAAATTAGACAAAGAAACAGTGTGTAAAAACACTATTCAAGATTTTAAGAAAAAACTTGATGCTGAGAGATACAAACACTGGTCACCACGAGCATAGCTCCCTTCCCATATAATACAACTAGGTAAATATAATCAATACAGATAATACAGCATAGTCTAAATAAAAAATTTAGTTTGAATTCCCTAATTTTTTTTTTCTTAATGACCTAGTAAAAATGAGAAAATATCATAAATATGCACAAATTCAAATATAATTATAAAATTTCATTACTTTCAATGAGATTTCTTCATTTCCTTGATTTCTCTGACTGGGCTAGCTAGGAAAACTGAGCCCCTGGTGGCCGAGATTAAAACTAATAAGTGTATTTGAGTTGGGCAGAATTATTGTCAATTTTGGTATAGACTGTCAAGTTTAACCAAGATATTAATATGGTGCCTCATCTTGTAGGCAAGAAACACACTCAGAGTGGTCAGATCTATTTTAAAATTGAAGAAAAGCTGAAAATACACGAGCCATAACCACCTAGTGACTACTGTATGAACTACCAACTCTACTCATAAATCTAATTAGCTATAAGCTAATTAATGTGCAAGTGAAAATGTGGGAACATTGATGTTTTAGCATCACTATGGTCCAAAGTGCCCATAAAAATCTAAAGCTGCCTTGCGAAAGTTGCAATCGAATTTCTTATAGAGTGATCATACAGATTTTGGCCCATGGCCTATTAAGAAAAAGGGGAATATCTGTTGAGCAGGGTAGGGAGAAAGGCAAAGGTTTGGTATGAATGGAGAATGGTTGTCAATGGACTCTTAACCTCTTCCATACGGTGCCGCCTACGTAGGCGGCATGAGGAGCAAGTGGATACGCGAGGCTGCCATATAGGCATCTTGATTATATTCATTGTAGTTGTCCCTGCGTAACTGACATACTCTCTAAACTGGCTTCATCACATTTTCAATGGTTGTCAAAATTCACGGGTGAAAGAGAGAACGATCGATATAAGCGGTGACTATTTTTTATGATGCAAGTATTATGACGCAACATCGTACATCTGGCAGCTAATGCTGCCCATGAGATTTTGGCCCGGAGTGAAGTGGTTAACTGATGCAATCTGAAGGGATTTCCCCCCCATTCTTCTATTTCTATATGAGGGGACAAAGAGGGAGGGTTGCCAAGTAAATGTAGCACTGGGGCCCTGTTGTGGATGTGATATGTCTTGCTTCATTGCTTCTGATCCAGACAGTGGGCAAAAAGACAGGGATGACCCTTCATCCACAAGGAGCAAGATGAAAGGGAAACAAATGGGTGACATATGGGAATGAGATGGGTGGGGGGTAGGTGCATGCCTTGCGTGGCTGCCTCCTTTAAAAGGGAGAAGAAGTTTTTGGTATAGAGATATATCTTATAGATTCAGATCAGTTGACCCCCAGTAAGATTTTTTTGTGTCTTATACATTCAGATCAGATGACTACCAATGAGACAAGCAGCACAATGAAATGGTTCATATGGCCAGCCCACTGGTCTTCTACCCAACTTATTTCTATACATTTCTGAGAAATGTGCTTTTTATATCTACTGCTGTATATTAAATATAAACAGTAACATAACAGCCAAACCAATGATGAACTGCCATGTATAAAGAGTTTAAAGAACTTACTTGAGTAGTTTAGCCACTTTCTTTGTAGGGAATTGCTTGCTGGGTCTGGGTACTTGACTGGGCCCTGTCACAGTCTGACCCACATTAATGTTGACAGTGTCACAGTCACTGATGTTGAATACCTAAACATCATTACACATCATAAGTAAAATATTGAAGAGTTGTGTAATATCACAATAATAATAATAATAATAATCAAATCACTATCACCTTGGCTTTAGCTAACTGGAAACCCAAAGCAAAAGCAATGATGGTTACCAGCACAAGGTGGTCCTACATAAGTATATCATAGAGATTCATCTCCCTGCTCCTCTATCTTCAAACCCCTTTAATTTCCTTACTTCCATCTAAAGGTGCTCAATCTTTGGATTGAGTCCAAGATATCTTTTTATCGACTTTGTATTTCCTACAACTTTAAATACAAGGACAGCTGAACTGCCACTGCTCTCTTCCTTCTACTATTAGCCAGAGACAGAAACAGCCTCACATTAATACAATACAAAAATCACTCCAAGGATTCTTCCCAGAGAGATCTATGAGAGGGCCAGAGGACCACTACCTGCTGCTGAGACACTATGGGTTTCCAGTCAGTGAAACCTGGGACAATAATTTAATTCAATTGAAACCTATAGCCCCATCTGGTGGTCAGGAGAGGCAGCTGTTCTCATACTGGCATCATGTAACCCAGTACTACCTGCTGCATGGTTGTACTGTTGGTGACTAAACTGGTTCCCCACTGGTCACCTGCCACTGAGGAGGGCATGTAGGACACCTAAATTGAGGAAAAAGAATAACATCAATTGGGCAGATGAACTCTTTGAGTCAATGGTCATCTAACCCAGTTATCACTAACCTACAGGGATGCCACACATGTATGCCATGCGTGGCATCCCTGTAGGGCCTGAGGAGGGGAGTCCTAGGGACTGGGTGATATCCTAATGCTGTGGCTACACTGAGGACCCCCCTGGGACTAACAAAACACCTCTTTGGTCATTTATTCAGACCAAGGTGGATGGCCTCTCTTGGCTTAGAGGCAAATCAGCTGGGCTGCCTGCTTTGGGTTGGGCATGCCATAAGTCAAACAGCTACCACCACCTGGGCTGACTTCACATGGTCCACTGTTGTTTCTCCCAAGTGACAAGGTGGTGGGTGTTTATACTCTCCCACAATCCCTGGAACTATTGGGTTAATGTGTATCCCCATGTGAGGGCCTGGATCATTCTTTCTCCCAGGATGATCAAATACCCTTTTTACTAGCAGAGCTCAGGAAGCTTAGATTTAATATAGCAGCTTTCTCAGAAGTAAGAAGACCAGGCAGTGGCAAGATCAAGAGTGAAAGTTACACCTACTAATTGGGCCACACTGATGGGGGCCACCCCATCGGAGTAGCTGAAGGCATATCTAGCTAACTACAGCATGTTATTATAAAAGTTACTCTGGTTGATGAGCATATGCTCATGAGGCTGAATCACACCTTGAGCTTTATCTCTCATACTGCAGTATGCTCCTACTATGGTGTATGACCTTGAAGAGATGTTATATACCAAGCTTAAATCTACAGCTGACTAGTGGCCACCATGAAAACAAACTTTTTGTTTTGGGTGACTTCAATGTTTACTAGCACCTACAGAGCTGAGTATGATTGTATCATTATGTATAACATTTACATACTGTGTTGTAGCATCATACAACTATTGTTGTGTATTATACTTGCAAATTATTCAATTGTGCTTGTGTTTTTCCACTGCATAATTGTCATAATTTTGTTGTATATTAATTTTATCATTATCATTATATCATTTAATTACAATTCTGTGTGCCTTTGTAAGAAAACCCAAGTGAGTCATGTATATGTTTCCCGCATCGACTCAGTGCTTGGAGTGCAGTTGTTACTCCGCTTCCTTTCTGTGCACACGCATTTGTCATTGTAGCGCTTTATCTCATTGTGATTAATATAATTATCTAATGATTATTCTTTAATTTGGCCACCCTACTACATATGCTACATACGGTGGCAGTCAGTAAAGTAACTTTGTTTTTTTGAACAAATTAATTAGGTGGACAATTCAAGTGATATAAAACATTCATGAACTTTGGCTGGCCAGTTTCATAGCTTCATGCAGTTGTATGTTTTTTTTTTTTCTTCTTTTCTTTTTTTCTGCCAGGTTATTCATTACAGTGACTTTGGAAATTATATATGAACAATCCAATAGTGACTTTGTAGATTATATATAAACAGTGTATTCTTGGTGGGAGCCATGTGATTTTTTTCTTCATCCCATATTATGGTCGGCTTTACATCCTGCCTGGATTTTGGATATCTTTGTCATCTATATTAATAAGACATTCAACTACTGTTCCTGTGTGTGTCGTGATTCCTCTGGAGGCCTGGATGGGAAAGGATTAATGAACAGATTTCATCTACACAGATCTCCATCTGCCGGTTTCAGTTCACTACCTTTTCACAGTGACTGTACTGTTCACTAGTGTTCAATCCTGTGTATATGTCTTTTATTAGTTATGCATGCATGCATGTCATATAGTGTTCTTGTAATAACTGATTAATTAATTTCTCTGACCAGGCTGTTGTTTATGTTGGAGGCGGCCATATTTGTTTACATCTTGTTGCTTATGCCACTGGTGGCCATATTTGTGATGTCACATTAAGCCACTTTGCCTTAATTTTTTTTTTTTTTTTTTGTATGTGGTGCCGTTTTCCTCTGTTGTGTCATAGAAAACTTGTGTTTTTATTTATAAAAAATTTTACAGTGAGGATTGCTGGCCCAGGTTTATCTGCAAAGGGTATGTTTCAGTAAGCAATCGCTACAATTAATGTATGTATTAACCACTTCGGTACAATGACACCCACATAAGTGTCATGAAGTATAATTAGATACATGAGGATGCCAGCGTCGGCATCTTGATTGTATTTTTTTGCAGTTGTATATGAGTTACCCCTGGATTCTGTGAATTGGTCTGATCACATTTTCTGTGTTTTACTCAGAGTAAAAGAGAACAAGTAATACAGCTATGACTTTATACTTCATAATGGAAGTGGAGTGATGAATTGTACATTTGGCAGCCAATGCTGCATGTGAGAATTTGAATTATACTGAAGTGGTTATGAATTTCTTGTTGTTTTTGTTTTAATGCTATTAAGGAGTGGATTCCAGTTACTTGCTCTACTTTAATTGTCTACTAAGGGTAAACTGCTTTTGTTTATGAGTCTCCACACTACATCTCAGACGATGGCTCATACATTTACCCTTTTGGACCAGGATCCTTCTATAGTTAAGTTTTCGGGTCAGGATCACCAGTATAAGGCTGCTGATTTTATTCGTCAGTGCGAAGATAGTATAATCAATACTAACGTAACTACTGGGTCAGAGAAAATCTCATTCATGAGGTCTCAACTTGTACCTAACTCATTGGCAGCTGAAATGTTGTCAGTTTCATGTCTTGACCCCAAAACTTTGAACTATAATTATGATACTTTTAGAGCTAATTTCCTCAAAATATTTTCTGATACCCCTGTAGGTGATGATTTTCATTGGTGCTTTAAGTTGGCTGATGTCCTTACTTCCCGATTGGGCACTCTTAACTATATGCATGCACAGGCCCAGGCCAGCAAAAGTGCTTTCAATGCCTGTGAGTCATTGTTTCATTCAGGTTGGGTGGATAAGGATGAGAGGAAGAGACGGAGTAAATGGTGAGGAACAGTATGAGTTTAGGATGGGCAGGGGTTGTGTGGATCAGATTTTTGTGGTAAGACAGATATGTGAGAAAGCTTTAGGAAAATGTAAGGATGCTTTTTTGGCTTTTATGGCTTTGGAAAAGGTTTATGACAGGGTAGACAGGCAATGTGGGAGGTACTGCAGATATATGGGATAGAAGGAAAACTGTTAAGAGCAGTGGGTGAGATGCAGGGATGACCTGTCATCCAGGAGGTGCCAAGATAAGAGGGAGGGAAGGGGGTGGATGTGAATGGAGTATGTTGGGGATGGAATAGGTGGGAGTGGTTTTTGTGCCTTTGTTTTTTTGACTACCTCCCTTGTAAGGGCAAAAAAGCCTTTGTTTTAAGTATGTAGTAGAGCCTGTGTTAAAATTAGAAATGGAGAGACCAAGTGCTTTGAGGTAAAGGTGGGACTTTGCCACAGGTGTGTCATGTGGCCATGGCTGTTCAATCTAAATATGGATGGGGTGGTGTGAGAGGTAAATGCAAGGGTAATGGGTTTGGGATTGGAGATTGTTAAAGAAAATTGAGAAAAATGGGAGATAAGCCAGTTGTTGTTTGCTGATGACACTGTCCTTGTAGCAGGATCAGAGGATGGATTAAGTTAGTGACAGAGTTTGGGAAGGTGTGCAAAAGAAGGAAGTTGAAAATAAATGTGGGTAAAAGTAAGATGACAAGGAGTACAAGGGGAAAGGATGGAAGCAAATTGGATGTGAATATTATGGGAGAAAGACTGGAGGAAGTGGATAGCTTTAAATACTCGGGTGTGAATGTGGCTGGAATGGGAGGAGTGGAGGTAGAATATAGATTGAGAGAAGCAAGTAAATGCCTTGAGGGATGAAAAGGTGCAATGAGAAATAGACATTTGGGAATGGATGCTAAGAGGAGATTGAATGAAGGGGTGACTGTGCCAGCAGCTGTATGGGGCAGAAACATGGAACATAAAAGAGGATGATTATAAATGTGTTTGAGATGGGATGTCTGAGAAGTATGATAGGGGTTACTAAGCAGGATAGTGAGAAACAAGATGAGGAGGAGAGCAGGGGTGGAGAGTTGGGATACAGGGTTGATGAAAGAGTATTAGGATGGTTTGGACACAAGGAAAGAATAAGTGATGAAAGATTAGTATAAGTGTGAAAGGCAAAGGTGGATGGAGTGAACAGGAGGGGGCAACCAGGGATGAGATGGATGGATGGGGTAAAAGAGGCATTGGGAAAGAGGGGGATGTCTTTTAAGGAAAGCAAGAATATATAAGATAGGGGCATGTAGTAAATGGTTGTATATGGATAATACTGTGATGCAAGGTAGGGAGTGGGTGGGGGATAGGGGGGTTAAGGAGTGGTTATGTGTGAATGATATTTTGACGCAGCCCAATGGGATTTCTCCCTATCTTCTTTTCTGCATGAGATGGAAAGGGGGAGTCACTGATTAAATAAAGCAGCCTTGCTGTGGATGTGCTGTGTCTTGCTGCATGGCTTCTGCCTAAGGGGAATGGGCGAGATGTAGGAATGACCCAATATCCAGGACAAGCCAAGAAAAGAGGGAGGGAGGGAGGGAGAGAGGGAGGGAGTGAGGGAGGGATGGTGAGAGTGGAGTGGGTGGGGATGGAGTGGGTGGGGATGAAGTGGGTGGGGATGGAGTGGGTGGGGATGAAGTGGGTGGGGATGAAGTGGGTGGGAGTGAAATCATGCCTTTTGACTTTGGCTACCTCCTTTGTAAGGGGGAAAAAGCAATTGCTATATGCATCTATGTGTATGGAAATATATATATATATATATATATATATATATATATATGTGTGTATTTACCTAGTTATATTTACCTAGTTGTATTTTATGGGAAGGGGAGCTATGCTCGTGGTGTCCCGTCTTCATATCTCATTCTATCTAAACTGTTTTTAAATTCATGTATTGTTTTTGCACACACCACTTTCTCATCTAACTTGTTCCAACTGTCTATTACTCTATGGGGAAAGCTGTTCTTTTTCAGATCTCTTCTATAACTGTCTTTCTTGATTTTCTTTCCGTGTCCTCTTGTATTTCTATCATACCATTTTATTAGATCCTCTCTACCAATAGTTTCTATGCCTTTCATGATTCTATATATTGTTATCAAATCTCCTCTCTCTCTTCTTTGCTCTAGTGTCTGTAGCTCAAGTTTTCCTAGTTTCTTTACATATGATAGTTTTGAGAGTGTTGGTGCCAATTTTGTAATTGCTCTTTGTATTCTTTCAAGTTTTGTACTTGGTGACCACATCGTTGCTGCATATTCCAATCTTGGTCTTATCAAAGTGATTAGGTAGTATTTTCTTCACCATTTCTTCATCCAGGTATGTAAATGCCACTTTGATAGTTCTTATCAAATTATAAGTTTCTCCAAAAATTTTCTTTATATGTTTCTCAGGTGGCATATTATTCATAACAATGACTCCCAGGTCCTTCTCATTTTCAACTTTTTTGATTTCTTCTCCCAATTTATATGATCCTACTATTCTTTTTTTGCCTCTTCCAAATTCCATTATACTATACTTCTTAGTACTGAACTTCATCTCCCACTTCCTTCTCCATTCCCATACTTTATTGAGGTCACTCTGTAGTGACTCACAATCTTCTTCAGTGTTCACTTTTTTCGACAATTTTGCATCATCTGCAAAGAAGTTCATATAACTTTTAATTCCTTCATCCATATCATTGGGGCCAGAACTGTTCCTTGTGGAACACCACTTATCACTTCATCCCAGTTAGAGTGTTTGTCTCTTATCACCACTCTCATTTTTCTTTCTTGCAAAAGGTCTTCCATCCATTTCAGCAGTTTGCCCTGTATTCCTCCTGTAGTTTTTAATTTATTAAGCAACTTCTTATGTGGCACCTTGTCAATAGTTTTTTTTCAGATCTAGAAATGCTCAATCAGCCCATCCATCTCTTTCTTGTATCATATCTATTAGCCTTGAATATAAACATATTAAGATTGTGACACATGATCGTCCTTGTCTGAATCCAAATTGCCTTGGATTTAGTACATTGTTTTTTTCTAAATGACTTACCCATCTACTTTTGATCATTCTATCACAAATTTTTGCTATTGTGCTTGTTAGAGAGACTGGTCTACAGTTTGTAGGGTCTTCTTTATTTCCCTTTACAGTATTTATAGGTACTATATTTGCTCTTCTCCAATCTTTTGGAACTTTTCCTTCTTTCAATGAACTATTTATTAGGCTATGTATTTTGTCTGCCAGTTCATTCCTGGATTCTCTCAAAATCCAGTTTGCTATTTCATCTGGTCCATGTGATTCATTATTTCATTCTTTGTTACTTCTATCTCTTTCATAGGGGGGAATTTCTCCTCCCATTCGATATCACTAGGTTGCATGTTCTCCCTTGTAAACACTGATTTAAAATGCTTGTTCATAATTTCTGCCATTTCTATTTCCTCTGTGTATTCAACTCCTCCTTGTCGTAGTTTCTCTAAATCTTGTTTGTTTTGGTTGGTCTTTACATTTTTCTATGACATCTTTTTCATATTTTCTTTTTTCTTCTCTGCACACTTGTACATATTCATTTCTATAACTAGTATATGTTTTCCATTTTTCAGGTCTTGTCTTTTTTTTCATTTTGTCCAAGCTTTATCTCTTTTTTCTTTTAACTTCCTACAACTTTTGTTGTACCAGCACTTTACATATTCTTTTTCTTGCTTTTGTCTTGAGACAGAGGTGAGTGGAGAATGGTTGTATATGGATGATGTTGTGACTGCATGAGGAGAATGGGGGTGGGGGGTGGGGTAGTATGTGTGAGTAAATTTTGACGCAGCCCGAAGGGATTTCTCCCCGTCCTCGCCGTATATGCAAAGGGGGACGGAGAGGGGGGTCGCCGATTAAATGAAGCGGCCTTGCTGTGGATGTACTGTGTCTTGCGACACTGCTTCTGACCCAGGGCAGTGGGCAGGGTGCAGGGATGACCCGTCATCCAGGAGGTGCTCAGATGAGAGGAAGGGTGGGAGGGGTGTGGAGTGTGTATTTAGGGATGAAATGGGTGGGAGTGTTTTTATGCCTTTCCCTTTTTGGCTACCTCCCTTGGAAGGGGGAAAAAATGGTATGTATGTATGTATGCTTTTGTCTTGGGACCTACTTTTCCACTCCTTTATAAATTCTTGTCAAAATATTCCATTTCTCTTCCACTGTTGTTTCCTTTTTGTATATTCTTTCCCAGTCTTCTTTTTGAAAGAATTCTCTTATTCTATCAAAATTTGTTTTTTAATATATCAATCTTCCTTTTCTATATTGCTCATTTCTTTTTATGTATTTTTCCTCATTTAGTTCCATTTCAACCAATATGTGGTCACTTTTACTTACTGGTGTCTTATGTTCAATCTTTTCCACTATTTCAGGTTCTGATGTGATTATTAGGTCCAGTCTCGATGGTTCTTCCTCATTTCTATACCTGGTGTTCTCTTGAATCCATTGTGTCATTGTATGGTCAATAATCATATCAAGTAGTACATTTCCCCATGAGTCATCTCCACCCTTTACTGTCATCTCTTCCCAGCAGACTTCTTTACAATTAAAGTCACGCATTATAAATATTCTTCCTCCATTTTCCATTATCTTATTCAATGTTATCCTTATGTCTTCTAACATACTTTTATGTTCTCTCTCTTCCCATGTGGCTGTTTTAGGAGGCACATAATTTATTACAAACTTTCTGTTCTTCCTATCTTTGTCTTCCACTTCCATCATAATCATCTCTACTCTATTCTTTCCATATGTGACATTCCTCACGTTTATATCCTTCTTAGTCAGGAACATAACTCCACCCCCTTGTTTTGCCTCTCTGTTTCTAATCCAATAATTATATGCACCATGTCGTACACTGTTGGGCGGTAGTGGACCTTTAAAATTTTTTTCTACTATTCCCATTATGTCCGGTACTTTTTCCCTCAGATAACCATTCAGTTCATTCAATCCTGTTATTAATCCATCTATATTTGTGTAAGACACTCTTAGTTTTCTGCTACTTCCATTGTATTTTCTGTTTCCCTTTTGTTTTTCTCTGTTATGTGCCATTTCCTCACTTTCATATTCACTACTCTCCAATAGAATTCCTCTTTTTCTGACTCTGTTCTCATCTCGTTTTTTTCCTTAGCTTCTTGTCTTTTTGTTTTCTCATCCTCTCTTTCCTTTTTATTCATTTCTCTTTTTATCCATACCTTTTTATATTGTTCACTGTCTGCTAGTTTCCCTGTTTTTGTTAAGATATTCTCTGCTGTTGTTTGTGACCTAAATTTAACCTCAATTGGTCAGGTCTTATCTGTACTATATTTCCAGAGCCTAACATCTCTTCAATTTGTTTCCCTATTTCAGGTTCATCTTCCTGAACTAATTCTAATATATTATTTGCTTTTTCTTTTTCCTCTTTGATTCTTGTAGTCCTATTTAGATTATACTTCTTTTCCGTCCCTAATATAATTATACATTTTTTTTTTTATCTGCTAAGTCTCTTACTATATTCTCTTTCTGTCTCATCACTTTAATAACTATGTCTTCAGTTTGTTCTTTCATCTGCTGTTTTACTATATCATTAAATGCAAGTTTGTTGTTCTCTTGGATTTTTTCCAACCATGTGCTTCTTTTGCTATGGACTCTTTATTCTCTTTATTGTTCTTTAATTCCTCATTCTCATCTTTTACTTCTTTTAGCTGTCTTTATAATACTTCTATTTCTTTAGTTACTTTTTGGTTCACTTTTTCTAATTCTTCCAATTTTTCAACTCTCTGCGTGATCTGTGTGAGTTGACCAAACCTATCCTTCCAATGTTTGACAATTTTCTCAATTTTTTCTTCTAGGCTTGCTAATCGAGGAGGGTTGGCTTCCCCCCCTCATTAAATCCTTGGAAATTATCATCTTCACCTTCCATTGAGCTGCTCTTATCTATATTTCTAATCTTTACATTTTTGTTAATCCCTTCTTCATCACTAAAATCCTCCCGGCCGCGTTTGTTTACATAGCGTCTGCCTGCCTGGACCAAGTCCTCCCCTTCCTCATTTCCTTCCATTTCCCTCAGTAATCCCTCCCCTTCTCCTTTTTCATCACCTTCCCACTACACCACGAGCTTTCTCCTTCCATATAAATACAAAAAGGTACTTCCTTGATGTTGAGGTCCACGAAAATTTCCCTTTTTTTTCGGGGCTCCAATCTTTGCTGTGAATCCATCTACGTGTGTGTGTATGTGTGTGTGTATTATACATGTGCACATATTTACCTAGTTGTATTTTACGGGAAGGGAAGCTATTCTCATGGTGTCCTGTCTCCATATCTCGTTTCATCTAGACTGTTTATAAATTCGTGTATTGTTTTTCCACACACCACATTCTGATCTAACCTGTTCCAAACATTAATTATCCTGCGGGGAAAGCTGTTCTTTTTCAGGTCTCTTCTATAACTGTCTTGATTTTCTTTCCATGTCCTCTTGTATCTCTATTATCCCATTTTATTAGATCCTATCTATCAATAATTTCCATGCCTTTCATGATTCTATGAATAGTTACCAAGTCTCCTCTCTCTCTTCTTTGCTCTAATGTCTGTAGCTCAAGTTTTGCCAGCCTCTCCTCATATGATAGTTCTGAAAGCGTTGGTGCCAATTTCGTAATTACATTTTGTATTCTTTCAAGTTTTGTTATACATTTTTTTGTACTTGGTGACCACGTCATCGCTGCATACTCCAATTTTTGTCTTATCAAAGTGATTAGCATTTTCTTCACCATTTCTTCATCCAGGTATGTAAATACCACTATCTTCTTATTAAGTTATAAGTTTCTCCAAAATTTTGTTTATATGTTTCTCAGGGGACACATTATTCATAATAATGACTCTTAGGTCCTCTTTTTCCACTTTTTTAATTTCTTCCTTTCCCAATGTATATGATCCCACTATTTTTTTTTTCCAAATTCCATTATACTACACTTCTTAATACTGAATTCCATCTCCCACATCCTACTCCATTCCCATACTTTGTTGAGATCGCTTTGCAATGATTCACAATCTTCAGTGTTCACTTTTTTCAAAATTTTTGCATTGTCTGCCAAGCTCATATAACTTTCAATTCCTTCATCCATATCATTAATATATATAACAAACATTATTGGGGCCACTGCTGTTCCTTGTGGAACTCCACTAATCCCTTCATCCCAATTGGAATTTTTGTATCTTATCAGCACTCTCATTTTTCTTTCATGCAAGAAGTCTTCCATCCACTTAAGTAGTTTGCCCTGTATTCCTCCTACAGTTTTTAATTTCTTTAGTAATTTCTTATGTGGCACCTTATCAAAAGCTTTTTTCTGGGCTAGAAATGCACAATCAGCCCATCCATCTCTTTCCTATATTATATCTATTAGTCTTGAATAGAAACACATCAGGTTTGTGACACATGATCTTCCTTATCTAAATCCAAACTGACTTGGATTTAGTATATTGTTTTTTTCCACATGCTTTACCCATCTAATTTTGATCATTCTTTAACAAAGTTTTGCTACCGTACTTGTAAGAGAGACAGGTCTATAGTTAATAGGGTCTTCCTTGTTTCCCCCTTTATATATTGGTTCTATATTTGCTCTTTTCCAATCTTCTGGAACTTTTCCTTCCTTCAATGAACTGCTTATTAGACTATGTATTTTGTCTGTTAGTTCGTCCCTGCATTCTCTCAAAATCCAGTTTGCCATTTCATCTGGACCATGCAATTTTCTGACATCGAGATTACTCAAGTGATTTATTATTTCATTCTTTGTTACTTCTATTTCTTTCATGGGGGGACTTTCCTCTCCCACTCAACATCTCCAAGTTGTATGTTCTCCCTCGTAAACACTGATTTAAAATGCTCGTTCATAATTTCTGCCATTCCTATTTTCTCTGTGTATTCCATTCCTCCCTGTCATAGTTTCACTAATTCTTGTTTGTTTTTCAGTTTGTTGTTTACAATTCTATAAAATAGTTTGGTTAATCTTTACAATTTCCTATGACATCCTTTATGTATTTTCTCTTTTCTTCTCTGCACACCTGTACATATTCTTTTCTATAATCAATATATTCCATTTTTCGTTTTTTTTTCTTTCCTCCATTTTATCCAAGCTTTATCCCTTTTATCATTTAACTCCCTACATCTTTTGTTGTACCAACATTTTACATATCCTTTTCCTTGTTTTTGTCTTTGAACATACTTGTCCACTCCTTCCTTATAGATTGTCAAAATTTTCCATTTCTCTTCTACTGTTTCCTCTTTGTATATCCTTTCCCAGTCTGCTTTTTGAAAATTGTTTCTCATTTTATCAAAATTTGTTTTTCCATACATAATTCTTCCCATTCTATATTGTTCGTTTTTTATCCCGTATTTTTCTTCATTAAGATCCAGTTCTACTAATATAGGGGTCACTTCTACTTAGTGGTGTCTTATATTCAATCTTGTCCAATGTTTCAGGTTCTGATGTGATTATCTGGTCTAGTCTTGATGGCTCTTCCTCATTTCTATACCTAGTACAGTATAAGTTCTTTTAACCGGCATGAGTGGGACCAAAGACATGCCGGAAAGGGGAAATCCCAGTTACGAGAAGGAATATTTAAAAAATACATTCATTGCCTTTATTCATAGAGTACTTAAATAAAATTCATTCAATGGCTTCACTTTTGTTGTTTATTTATTTACCAGTATATTCATATTTATTTATCTTTATTTATTTTCATGAAATCACGTATGTCTCTTTGTTTAGAATGTTTGTCTCTCTGCATTAAAAATTCATTTTGAAGACAGTGAAGAGACATCACGTCGTGAGTCCCCATGTAGGTGCACTGCTCCGCAAACTTGATAAATGTTGCCAATCCTTTAGCGGCATCCTTCCATGTTACTCTTGGCTCTGGGTCATCTTCCTCTTCACTATCAGCCTCTGTTTCCTTACCATGCTTCTCCTCAATCACTGCCTGAATGATTTCGTCGTCAGTTAGTGTGGGGGTGATAGCTTCGTCATTGTCGACCTCCATCCACTCCTGAAGAGCTTCATCAGTGATGCTAAGCTTAGCACTACCACGCATATCCTTCAACTCAGACATCACTGCCTTGCTTTGCTGTCGGTATGTGTTTATGTGTTGAGAGAGTTGCTAATCAGGCGTCTTATTACAGCGGGCACTGGGCCTGACGGAGCGGCGGGATTTGTGGGAGATGGCGGGAAAGATGCGCGCTACTTCTGGCGGCGGCGGGAGTGGCGCGGGAATTTTAAATTTTATTTTTTCGAATTTTTACATTTTTATACAAAATTGTTATTTCCTCGTGAATAATATGCCGGTTATAAGAAGGAGCCGGATACGAGAATAGCGGATAAAAGAGCTTTTACTGTATTCTCTTGAATCCATTGTGTCAGTGTATGTTCTATAATCATATCAAGTAGTACATTTCTCTATAGGTCATCTCCACCCTTCACTGTCATTTCTACCCAACAGATTTCTTTACAATTAAAGTCATCCATTATAATTATTCTTCCTCCATCTTCCATTATCTTATTTAGTGTTATCCTTGTGTCTTCTAACATATTTTTGTGTTCTCTCTCTTCCCACAAAGCCATTTAGGAGGCACATACTTTACCACAATCTTTCTGCTCTTCTTGTCCCTGTCCTCTATTTCCATCATGATCATTTCCACTCTATTCTTTCCATATGTAACATTTCTCACATTTATATCCTTCTTAGTCAGGAACATAACTCCACCACCTTGTTTCATTCCTTGATACTTCTATCTCTTTCATTGGGGGGACTTTCTCCTCCCATTCGATATCTCTAGGTTGTATGTTCTCCCTTGTAAACACTTTAAAATGCTTGTTTATAATTTCTGCCATTTCTATTTCCTCTGTGTATTCAACTTCTTGTAGTTTCTCTAATTCTTATTTGCTTTTCAGTTTGTTGTTTATAAATCTATAAAATAGTTTTGGTTGATCTTTACATTTTTCTATGACATCTTTTTTGTATTTTCTCTTTTCTTCTCTGCACACTTGTACATATTCATTTCTATAACTAGTATATATTTTCCATTTTTCAGATCTGTCGTTTTCCCATTTTATCCAAGCTTTATCCTTTTGTGTTTTAACTCCCTACATCTTTTGTTGTACCAGCACTTTACATACTCTTTTTCTTGCTTTTGTCTTGGCACATACTTTTCCACTCCTTATCTATAAATTTTTGTCAAAATATTCCATTTCTCTTCTACTGTTGTTTCCTCCTTGTGCATTTTTCCCAGTCAGCTATTTGAAAGGATTCTCTTATTTTATAAAAAAAAAAATTGTGTTTTCATACATCAATCTTTCCTTTCTATATTGTTCATTTTTTCAAGTATTTTTCATTTACTTCCAGTTCAACCAATATATGGTTACTTTTACTTATTGGTGTTTTATATTCGATCTTGTCCACTATTTCGGGTTCTGATGTGATTATCAGGTCCAGTCTTGATGGTTCTTCCTCATTTCTATACCTAGTATTCTCTTGTATCCATTGCGTCATTGTATGTTCTATAATCATATCAAGTAGTACATTTCCCCATAGGTCATCTCCACCCTTCACTGTCGTCTTTTCCCAACAGATTTCTTTACAATTAAAGTCACCCATTATAACTATACTTCCTCCATCTTCCATTATCTTATTTAGTATTATCCTTGTGTCTTCTAACATATTTTTGTGTTCTTTTTCTTCCCACGAAGACATTTTAGGAGGCGCATAAATTACTACAAACTTTCTGCTCTTCCCATCCTTGTCCTCCACTTCCATCATCATCATCTGTACTCTATTCTTCCCATATGTTACATTCCTCACATTTATATCCTTCTTAGTCAGGAACACAACTCCCTTGTTTTACCTCTCTTGTTTCTAATCCAATAATTATATGCACCATATCCTATACTGTTGGGTGGTAGTGGACTTTTCAGTTTTGTCTCTACAATTCCCATTATGTCCGGTTCTTTTTCCTTCTGATAATCATTCAGTTCATTCAATCCTGTTATTAAGCCATCGATATTTGTGTAAGACACTTTTAATTTTTTGCTACTTCCATTGTGTTTTCCGTTTCCCTTCTGTTTTTCTCTGCTATGAACCATTTCCTCACTTTCATATTCACTACCCTCCAATAGAATTTCTCTTTTTCTGACTGTTCTTTTCCTGTTTTTTTCTGTAGCTTCTAGTCTTTTTGTTCTTTCCTCTCTTTCCTCTTTATTCACTTCTCTTTTTATCCATATCTGTTTATATTGATCACTGTCTGCTAGTTTCCCTGTTTTTGTTAAGATATTCTCTGCTGTTGTTTGTGACCTGAATTTAACCTTAATTGGTCTGGTCTTAGCTGTATTGTATTTCTGTAGTCTATATATTTCTTCTATTTCTTTCCCTGTTTCTGATTCATCTTCTTGAACTACTTTTAATATCTTATTTACTTTTTCTTTTCTTCCTTTATTGTTATCGTATTTAGATTATACTTCTCTTCCATCCCTAATATAATTATACATTTCTTTTTATTCGCTAAGACTCTTACTATATTCTCCTTCTCCCTCATCACTTTAATAACTGTGTCCTTAGTTTGTTCTTTCATCTGCTGTTCCATTATACCTCTAAATTCCATTTTATTGTTCTCTTGTACTTTTTTCCAACCACTTACCTCTTTTGTTATGGACTCTTTATTCTCTTTATTACTCCTCTTCAATTCCTCATTCTCATCCTTTACTTCTCTTAACTGTTATTTTAATTGTACTATTTCTTTAGTTAGGTTTTGATTCTCCTTCTTTAGTTCTTCCAGTTTATCAACTCTTTCAGTAATCAACTTTATTTGGTTAACCCCTTCGCTCCAGGCCAAAATCTTGCGGGCAGCATTAGCTGACTGACATGTGATGTTGTGTCATAATACTCGCATAATAAAAAATAAAGTCACCGCTGTATTGCTCGTTTTCTCTTTCACCCGTGAATTTTGATAACCATAGAAAATATGTTGAAGCTAGTTTAGAGAGTATGGGTGTCACGCAGGTACAACTACAAAAAATATAATCAAGACGCCGACATCGGCATCCTCATGACTTGCTCGTCATGACGTCTATTTAGGCGTCATCGTATCGAAGGGGTTAAACTTAGCTTCCCAATTTTCATTAATTTCTTTTAGTTTCTCCTCTAGATTTACTAGTCGGGGGAGGCTGTCATTTCCTCCCTCATTAAATCCATGGAAGCAGTTATCTTCACCTTTCATTGTGCTGCTCTTATCTATATTTCTAATTTTTACATTTTTACTTATTACATCGACTTCACCGCTATCGTCAGGCCGTCTTTTGCTGACATGCTGTCTGACTTCCTGGGCCCTACCTTCCCCTTCCACATTTCCTTCCATTTTCCTCAGTAATCCTTCCCCCTTCTCCTTTTTCTTCACCTTCCCACTACACCATGAGCTTTCCCCTTCCCTATTAATACAACACAGGTACTTCCTTGTTGTGATCCTCGAAATTTGAAGATATCACTGGAGTCCAGACTTCGCTGCCATCCCGACCGACATCTATGTGTGAGTGTGTTGTGTGTGTAATCAAGTCAAGCAGTTGCAAAGTTTCAATCTTGGGACCTCGTATTCAGAGTCCTACCCCATCTTGCCATGATGAGCATCTAAAAATGTGGAGGGGGTATCAGCTGATATCTACAATTTGTATACCTGTTTTACTCAATTCATAACACTACCATCTTGCAAAGTAACTTTTGGACAAGGCTTTCATTTGCTTCACTATTGTAACTATTATGGAACAGATCATTAGTTCCAATGAAGACTCAAATAATCAAATCTAGCAATCGAGAAGCTTCAATCCCGGAACCTCATATTATGAATCCCATCTGCTAACATCTTGTCACTCACAGCATCTAAAAGAATCAAAATCAGATACAAATTTGTATTTTGGGAGAGGGTTATTGACTTAAATCTGTATTTTGTATACATATTTTTCTCAATTCTTAATGCCACCAGATATGCATAGTAGCATTTGAATGAGGCTTTCATTCACTTCACCATTGTAAATATTATGGAACAAATCACTAGTTCCAGTGAAGTTTTTCAAATATTCAAATTCAACAGTTGTGAGGCTTTGATCCCAGGACCTCATATCGAGTCCTATCTATTACCATCTCAAGATGTAAACTGTATAAATGAATTGAACCAGATATGAACTTGTACCCTGGAAGGGAGTATTGACTGATATATACAGTCTATATGCCTATTTACTCAATTCCTAATACAGCCAGCTAGGAATAGTAGCATTTCAATGAGGCTTTCATTCACTTTGCCATTGAAACTATTATGGAACAAATTACTAGTTCCCGTGAAGTTTTTCCAAGCAATCAAATCAAGCAGTTGTGTAGCTATGATCCTGCGACCTCAAACTGAGAGTCCCATCTGCAACTATCTTCCCATAAAGAGCATCTAAAATAATCAAAATTGAACTTGTATCATGGGAGGAGATAACATTGACTGAAATCTACAGTCTCTGTGTCCATTTCACTCAATTCCACATGCCACCAGCTAGGCATGGTAGCACTCGAACGAGGCTTTCATTTGCTTTGCCATTGTAACTATTAAGGAAAAATTGCTACTTGCAGAAGTTTTTCAAGTAATCAAATCAAGCAGCTGTGAAGTTTCAATCCCAGGACTTCATATTGAGAGTTCCACCTGCTACCATCTTGCCATGCAGAGTATAAAAGAATAAAACTAGATACAAATTTTTGTCCCATGAGGGGGTATCAACAGATATCTACAGTCCATATACCCATTTTAATAGATTCCTAATGCAACCAGCTAGGCACAGTAGCTTTTGAATGAGGCTTACATTTGCTTTGCTATAACTATTAGAGGACTTGTCCTAGGTAGGGGGTATCAATTGAAAGCTACAGTCTGTTTGTCCATATTACTCCACTGAATATTTGAAAGTCTTCACTGTGTCAAGTGCATTAATAAGGGCAATGCAGGCAGGATTTGTAGTAATGAGTTTAAATTGGATAAAATTTAGGTTTTCTTAACCACTTCCATACGGTGACGCCTACGTAGGCGTCATGAGGAGCAAGTGGGTACGCGATGATGCCGACGTCGGCGTCTTCATTATACACTATCCGAGTTACGACCTGTGCGACTTACGTCCACCCGTACTTACGACCTCATTCAGCAGATGCCTACATGCACATATTATGAGTTTACTGGTTTACTGGTTAACCTCTTTTTATTAATTATGCCTCGACCAGCGGATACCAACGGATCCCCCATGGTGCCTCACCAGACCTACTGCCTGATCTTTCCCTCGACCGTACACACGAAAGTGTAGATGACGTGCAACCAAAAAGTGGATTTTAATTTTTTTGTTTTTTACATGCATATTTTCTATTTTTTATATTTTGTATCTTTGTGTTAATTTGTATTTTCTGTCTCTAACAAGAATCCTGTGTAATATATTTCTTTCTTTACCCTATCCTATTAATTTATTATTATTAATTTATTATTTAATATAACAATCATAGAGTATTGGATATTTTGCATACACTGAGAATGTTCTACAATGAGGCCACAAACGAAACATTTGAGCTGGATTTACGCTCTGCATCATATGTCCTCGAGTATACACCTCGACTGTATACGGTCCGAGTTACGACCGTTTCGACTTACGACCGGTTGGTCGGAACCGATCTAGGTTGTAACTCGGATAGTGAGTGTATTTATTGTAGTCGTACCTACATAACCTCCATTCTATCTAAACTGGCTTCATCATATTTTCTATGGTTATCAAAATTCACGGGTGAAAGAGAACGAACGATTGAGCACTGACTTTATTTTTTATAATGCGATTATTATGACGCAACATTGCACGTCAAGCAGCTAATGCTGCCAGACGTGCAATGTGCCCCGGAGTGAAGAGGTTAAAGATATTGGCAAAAACAGGTTTATCAAAAGAGTGGTTAATGAATGGAACAGACTTAGTAGCCATGTAGTAAGAGCTGAAACTATTGGTTGTTTAAGAGAAAATTAGATAACTTATGGATGGAGATGATAGGTGGTAATGGACATGGAACTGCTTTGTGTAGGCCTTATGGTCTCTTGCAGTTCCCTCCATTCCTATGATCTTAAGTTTCTTTGAGAGGTTGAAGATCACAGGTATTCAGATTTTACCTGCTGGCCACCCTAGTTGACAGTGATCAGGTGTATGTGGTGCTAAAGGAAATCCACTTCAACAATAATGTTTTGTACAGAATAAAGATAACATATACTGAATTCTATATTCAAGCACAACAGGTGTCAGTACTGATTTGTTAAAAATAAATTGTTTGAATCATAGTCATTATTACTGTTTAGTACAGAATGAGGATAAATATGTAATATTTCATACCTTAGTATTTTTATCATCTGTATTCCCTGCAGCTTCCATTGATAAAAAACAGGAGCCACCCTTCACACTTCAGAATTTCAGCTGGCTAACCACACACTTTATTAGCTTGGAAGACAGCTTTATTGAAAAACCTGTAGTGGACACAGAAAGGAAACTGGTCTTACCATTTATATTCTAACCACACACAAGAGATCAATGATGGGAGTATGCTTGTGGTGGTCCTGCAATCTGGACAGTAGAGCTTCTCATTTTCAAAATCCATCAACCTCCTTACCTCCATCAGCTCCTAAGGGGGTGATACTTTGTCCTTAGACTAGGTCTAAAATCTACATCACTTCAAATGTATTTCTTTTGTCTTTTCCTGCAAGAATTGAAAATTGGCAGCTGTTCCCCTCCTCCTGCTAATTTCAGTTGGTGATAGAAAGTCCAACATTAATACAACACAGACAATAATCAAAGTTTATCTGCCAGGTGCTGTGGGCTTCTAGTCAGTGAAACTCAAGGCATCAATTACAATACTATGGTTATCACAATTATCATCATTATCATTGCTATTACAGTGTTATTATTATCACCACTACTATAGGATGCTTGCTGGCTAAGTGGGTTAGGGTGTCACTACTTGTGACTGAGGTTGAGGTGACTGTGGTTTGGGTATCTGCCTCTGGTGAGTTGGACCAAGGGCATGGTTAATTAAATTCCATTCCACAAAGTCCTCTGTAAGGGGGCACCATCCTAACCTCAAGATGGGGGAGTTTTGCAACATTAACCCCTTCCATACAGTGATGCCTACATAGGCGTCATGAGGAGCAAGTGGGTACACGAGGATGCCGATATCGGCGTCTTGATTATATTTATTGTAGTTGTACCTGCGTGACCCCATACTCTGTAAACTGTCTTCATCATATTTTCTATGGTTATCAAAATTCACGGGTGAGAGAACAAGCAATACAGCGGTGACTTTATTTTTCATAATGCGAGTATTATGACGCAACATCGCACGTCTGGCAGCAAATGCTGCCCGCAAGATTTTGGCCCGGAGTGAAGGGGTTAAACCAAATCATTATTACTGTTATATATACAATATATTATGCACTCAAAGCACATAAACAACTTCAATATATCAAAATGAAAGAGTAGTTAAAAGAAAAGGAAGCCTACTCAACTGTTACCTCAAGTTTCACTGACAGGAAACATGAGACACTATAATGATGCTTAAGCCCTCCCACAGATGCCTCTAAAAACACTGGACTTGTGTGGTGCAGGTGGTAAGCTGCTGTTAATGTTTGAGCATATGTAGCTGTAGTGTTTTTCAGTTGTTGTTGTTGTTGTCATTCTCTAGACCAGTGGTTCCCAAACTTTTTACTGTAATTTTCCCCTGGACCCAGTTCAACCATCCAGATTTCCCCCTTCATGTGTATGAGGGAAAGAGTATTTAAACACACTGTGACTATTTACTAATCTATTTTTCAACTGACTAACATCTCGCCTCTGTCATTTCTTTCACCTACTCCAAACTTCCCAATGCACAATTCATCTCCTATCTTCTTTCCCACTTTAGCATGACAGTTGCTTATTACCGACATGTACTTATGTTTTTCTTGATCCATTACCTGATCTAAATCATTATAGGACTCAATTTCATTGTCTGAACTCTGTGAAGGGACTATTTTTAGAGTACCTTTTACACAGCCTAATCACAATCCAAGCTACCCAGTCTGATAAACTACTGAATTTGACTACATTACCAGCAACCTCTTGGTTTATCAAGAATCCTACTCCACTAGCTCTCTCTTTTTCCTTACCTCTATAGTAGAACAGGTGGAAACCATCTTGTAACTGTATCAGTTTTTCTTCCGCTCATTGAACTTCACTCAGTCCCATGATGTCCCACTTGATGTTATCTAGTTCTTCCATTAAAATATCCAACTTGTGGTCTTCTTAAAGGATTCTTGCATTGCAAGTATACAGTAGATCTTCATTTTCTTCATGCTATTTAATGACCAAGATTTGGGTCTGCTTGGACAGTGCTTACTCACATTCAGTGGCACATATTATCACATTTAGATTTGAATTCATGTACTGTTTGAGGTTGGACTATATCACCTTCTAAGCTATTTCACACATTTATACACCTATAGGGAAAACTGTATTTCTTCGCATCATTTCAACATGTGGTCTTTCTTAATCTACTCCCACGACCTCTTAAAGCCCTCCCATCTTCAATCAAGATCTCTTCTGTCAATGTAATCTATCCCCTTTAGTGACCTGAATACTGTAATCATATCTCTTTCTCTTCAATCTTTCAAAGTTGGCACTAGTACTTTTAGTCTTTCCTCACATGGTTTATCTGCCAGGCTGAGGACCAGTTTGGTTACTGCCCTTTGTATTCTCTCAATCTTGCTTATATCCTTCACTCTGTGTGGGGACCATACTACTGATCCAACCATACAGAGGGGTGCCTCTTTAATCTTCTACAATAGTCTGTATGTCTCTCCCACAATCCTGCTGATATGTTTGTTATGTGACAGGTTGTTTTTTTTATCAACACTCCCAAGTCTTTCTCCTCTTTTGCTTTTGTAATGGTTTCACTTCCCAAGGAATAGTTTTAGGATGGTCTTTTGCCAATATTGCCCATTTCCAGTATTTTGCATTTTCTGCTATTGAGCTTCATTTCCCATTCTCCTGATTTATGCATCATTTGCAAACGTGTTGGTATCGCTTGTTGTTCCTTCCATCACATCACTGATGACAAAAAAACTTTTTAGTGCAGGAACTGAACCTTGTGGAATTCTGCTCATTACTACTCTCCAGCTTGACCTCTTATCCTTTACTATTGTCCTCATGTATATTTCCTTCACAAAGTCTTTAATCCATTCTAGTAGTTTGCCACTCAGTCATCCATGCTCCAATTTCCACTTAAGTTGATTGTGTGGTACTTTATCAAATACCTTCTCTAGGTTGAGGTACATGCAGTCCACCCACCTCTCTCTCCATTGCAGCGCATCAATCACTCTCAAGTAGAAACTTAAAGGTCAACTGAGAAGGTTTTGGAGTTCTTTGTTTTTTGTTATTTCATGTATGAAAATATAACTTAGATGAAGTGAAGTTAGAACACTAAAATGCACATTTCTAGCATTTTATAGTCTTGATTTTATCCATATAGCATGATCTTAAAAGTGCCTGATAGCAGACTAACTTTTCAATGTCATAGTTACATTTTTAGTTATTGTCATAGTTACATTAGGGCACACTGATGATGTAACAACTGCTGTTTGCATTCTTCAACATGACAAGCATGCAATATGAAAGTGACTTCACATTGAGTGAAGATTTATCAGATTTGGATGCCCTTTCATGTTCCAATGTGGGTACGGTACAAGGATACATGTATGGACCAATTCAGATATCCAAACGAAACTCAACTGACAAAGAACATGTAGAGAGCAAGGAATCCTCAGAAAATGAACAACCAGAATGTGCAGGAAATAAGGACTGGTAAATTCGTCAGACTGTATTACTACATGCATGCTTTACATACATAAATGCACACCACCACTCACAAGAAGACCTGAAAAATGGAAAATATATACTGGTTATAGAAATGAATATGTACAAAAGTGCAGAGAGGAAAAAAGAAAATATGAAAAAGATGTTATAGAAAAGTGTAAAGATCAACCAAAACTATTCTACAGATTTGTAAACAATAAACTGAAAAACAAACAAGACTTGGAGAAATTAAGACAAGGAGGAGTTGAATACACTGAGGAAATGGAAATGGCAGAAATTATGGACAAACATTTTAAATCAGTGTTTACAAGGGAAAATATACAACCTGAAGAGATTGAGTGGAAAGAAAAAGTCCCCCCTATGGAAGAAATAGAAGTAACAAAGAATGAAATATTGACACACTTGGGCAATTTTGATGTCAGAAAATCGCATGGGCCAGATGAAATAGCAAACTGGATTCTGAAAGAATGCAGGAATGAACTGGCAGACAAAATACATAGCATAATAAGCAGTTCCTTAAAAGAAGGGAAAGTTCCAGAAGATTGGAAAAAAGCAAATATAGTACCTATATATAAAGGAGGAAATAAAGAAGAACCTACCAACTATAGACCAGTCTCTCTAACAAGTACAATAGCAAAAATTTGTGAAAGAATTATCAAAAGTAGATGGGTAAAATACTTGGAAAAAAACAACGTACTAAATCCAAGACAATTTGGATTCAGACAAAGACGATCATGTGTCACCAATTTAATATGTTTCTATTCAAGGCTAATAGATATAATACAAGAAAGAGATGGATGGGCTGATTGTGCATTTCTAGACCTAAAAAAAGCTTTTGACAAAGTACCACATAAGAAGTTGCTTAAGAAATTAGAATATGAAGGAGGAATACAAGGTAAATTGCTAAATTGGATGGAAGACTTTTTGCAAGAAAGAAAAATGAGAGTAGTGATAAGAGATCAGCACTCAACATGGAATGAAGTAATAAGCGGTGTCCCGCAGGGAACAGTTCTGGCCCCAATAATGTTTGCTATATATATTAATGATATGGAAGAAGGAATTGAAAGCTATATGAGCTTCTTTGCAGATGATGCAAAACTACTGAAAAGAGTGAAAACTGAAGAAGATTGTGAATCACTACAGAGAGATCTAAATAAAGTACAAGAATGGAGTAGGAAGTGGGAGATGGAGTTCAATACAAAAAAGTGTAGTATAATGGAATTTGGAAAAAGCAAAAACAGAATAACAGGATCATATAATTTGGGAGAAGAAGGAATAAAAAAAGTAGAAAATGAGAAGGACCTGGGAGTCATTGTTATGAATAATATGTCACCTGAGAAACATATAAATAAGATTTTTGGAGAAATTTATAATTTAATAAGAACAATCAAAGTGGCATTTACATACCTGGATGAAGAAATGGTGAGGAAAATCCTAATCACCCTGATAAGACCAAGATTGGAATATGCAGCAACGATATGGTCACCAAGTACAAAAAAATGTATAAAAAAACTTGAAAGAATACAAAGAGCAATCACAAAACTGGCACCAACACTCTCAAAACTATCATATGAAGAGAGACTACAAAAACTTAAACTACAGACACTAGAGCAAAGAAGAGAGAGAGGAGATTTGATAGCTATTTACAGAATCATGAAAGGCATAGAAATTACTGATAGAGAGAATCTGATAAAATGGGATGACAGAAATACAAGAGGACACGGAAAGAAAATAAAAAAAGACAGCTATAGAAGAGATTTGAAAAAGAACAGCTTTCCACACAGAGTAATAGACAGTTGGAACAAGTTAGATGAGAAAGTGGTGTGTGCAAAAACAATACATGAATTTAAAAATAGTTTAGATAAAATGAGATATGAAGACGGGACCCCACGAGCATAGCTCCCCTTCCCGTAAAATACAACTAGGTAAATACAACTAGGTAAATACACACACACACACACAACAGTCAAAGTGACAGCAAAGATTGGAACTCCAGAAAAAACATAAATTTTCATGGATATCAACGATGAGGGAATACCTTTTGGTATTTATAGGAAAGGGGAAAGCTCCTGGTGTAGTGGGAAGGCAATGAAAAAGGAGAAGGGGAGGGACTAGTAAGGAAAATGAAAGGAAATGAGGAAGGGAAGACTGGGTCCAGGAGGCCAGGCACCTTGTAAACAAATGAAGGCCAGATGATTTTGGTGAAGAAGAAGGGATTAGCAAAAATGTAAAGATTAGAAATATAGATAAGAGCAGCACAATAGAAGGTGAAGATAATAATTTCCATGGATTTAACCCCTTCCATACTGTGCCGCATACGTAGGCAGCATGAGGAGCAAGTGGATATGCGAGGCTGCCATATCGGCGTCTTGATAATATTTATTGTAGTTGCCCCTGCATAATGACATACTCTCTAAACTGTCTTCATCACATTTTCTATGGTCATCAAAATTCACGGGTGAAAGAGAGAATGATCGATATAAGCGGTGACTATATTTTATGATGCGAGTATTATTACGACACATTGTACGTCTGGCAGATAATGCTGCCCGCGAGAGTTTGGCCCGGAGTGAAGAGGTTAATGAGGGGGGATATCAACCTCCCCCTATTAGCAAGACTAGAGGAAAAACTTGAGAAAATGACCGAACATTGGGAGAATAGGTTCGGTCAACTTACACAGATTGCGCAGAGAGTTGAAAAATTGGAAAAACTAGAGGTGAACAAAAACCTAACTAAAGAAATAGAAGAATTAAAAGGATAGTTAAAAGAAGTAAAAGATGAGAATGAGGAATTAAAGAGGAATAATAAAGAGAATAAAGAGTCAATAGCAAAAGAAGCACAGGGTTGGAAGAAAATCCAAGAGAACAACAAAATTGTATTTAATGATATAGTGACACAGCAGATGAAAGACCAAAATAAAGACACAGTTATTAAAGTGATGAGGGAGGAGAATATAGTAAGAGACTTAGCAGATAAAAAGAAGTGTATAACTATATTAAGGATGGAAATTAAGTATAATCTAAATAGGACTATAAGAATAAAGGAGGAAAAGGAAAAAGTAAATAATATATTAGAAGTAGTTCAAGAAGACAAACCTGAAATAGGAAAACAAATTGAAGAAATTTATAGGCTTGGGAAATATAATACAGATAAGACCAGGGCTGTGGAGTTGGAACACAAAACCTCCGACCCCGACCCCTCTATTTCTGGCACCACCAACTCTGACTCCGACTCTGATTCCTCTTCATGTAATTAACTGATTGTGGCCTACATATTTTATAAAGCCTATACAACACACATACACTCCAATCTTGAGTAGACTTATATCATTATAACTAGTTTATATCAAAGAATAAATATATATGTTATGGTGTGGCTTTCCTATGTTTGACCTCTTCATTTATAAGTGAAGTAGAGAATTTTTTTTTGAAAGGATATTGAAGAAAATTCAGTAGAAAAAAAAGAATCTATAATGTAAGACATTTGGCATAATATATACAGGTAAACGTCGACTTACGATGGCCACGACTTACGATTGTTCGACTTTACGATGACGACGACGACGATATGATAATTTAACCCCTTCCATACGGTGCCGCACACGTAGGCGTCATGAGGAGCAAGTGGATTCGCGACAGTGCCATATCGGCATCTTGATTATATTTATTGTAGTCACCCCTGTGTTTTTACATTCTCTCAAATGTGCCCTACATCCCATTCTCTGTGGTTTTCAAAATTCGCGGGTGAAAGAGAGAACGATCGATATAAGCGGTGACTATATTTTATGATGCGAGTATTATTACGTCACGTCGTACGGCTGGCATTGGCTGCTGCCCGCGAGATTTAAGTTCCGTACTGAAAATACATATCATAATGTTTGAATATGGTAAAAAGGATAAAAATAATTAAATAAACTACTGTACATGTTTAATAGGCTATATTAAGTATCTCTGGTGGTTAATATACAGGTAGGCTAGGTACAGTGACCACGGAACAGAGTGGGGATCGACTTACGATGAGATCGTCTTACGATGGCTCTATCGAAACCTAATGCCATCGTAAGTCGATGTTTACCTGTATCTGCAAATAAGTGATAGGTACATTTCAAAAACAAAAATACTGTACTTTATAACAAAGGTTGAAATATAACCTTTGTAAAGGATATACAAACCTAATAATAAAAAAATATAATGGAAGATTTTTTTTTTAATATATAGTTTTGCAAATACAAAATACAAAAAAAAAAAAAAAAAAAATTATAAAAGAAGTTTAGGCAAATTTCTTGAAAGGAAACAGTAACTATAGAGAAAATAAACCTTACTGATACGAGTATGGTACAAATAGAGTGTTACAGCTGAACATGTATGATACTGAAAGGTAGTATCATACATACTTTTTGGGTATCATTATCCTTCATATGTTTTCATACTTTCTTTTGTCTTAATGTACTGAAATTACTGACACAAGTAACTCTTGGTTTAACTACATACTGGTACTGCTATGTTATTGAGATGGACATCACTCTGGTTCTGGAATCGATCTTATCGATACAAGTACAAAACAAGATACAGCTGAACATGTTTGAAACATGAAACTTTTTTTTTTTAACTTTAAATATCCTTATTTCAATAATTCATTGTTAAAAAGTACAGAGGCGAAAAAGAAGGAGAAAGGAAAGAGTACAGGTAAACGTCGACTTACGATGGCATTAGGTTTCGATAGATCCATCATAAGACGATTTCATCGTAAGTCGATCCCCAATTTGTGTATCACTCTGTTCCGTGGTCACTGTACCTAGCCTACCTGTATATTAACCACCAGAGATACTGAATATAGCCTATTAAACATGTACAGTAGTTTATTTAATTATTTTTATCCTTTTTGCCATATTCAAACACTATAATATGTATTATCAGTACGAACTTAAATCTCGCGGGCAGCAGCCAATGCCAGCCGTACGACGTGTCGTAATAATACTCGCATCATAAAATATAGTCACCGCTTATATTGATCGTTCTCTCTTTCACCCGCGAATTTTGAAAACCACAGAGAATGGAATTCAGGGCACATTTGAGAGAATGTAAAAACACAGGGGCGACTACAATAAATATAATCAAGACGCCGATATGGCAGCGTCGCGAATCCACTTGCTCCTCATGACGCCTACGTGTGCGGCACCGTATGGAAGGGGTTAAATATATCATATCGTCGTCGTCGTCGTCATCGTAAAGTCGAAAAATCGTAAGTCGCGGCCATCGTAAGTCGACGTTTACCTGTATTATTGCTATAGTCTACAGTTGAAATCATAATTATCCTACTGTTTGGCAACACAGCAGTGGGAGAAACCACCAAACTGATGGAGTGATGGAAACGATGCATATGAAACTTGACAGAAATATTACAGCTCCCGTGACTGTGTGTCAACAGAGGGTGTAAAATTGAGGTGTTTAATTTATTCAAGTAATACTTTGGATGTTTATTGGTCTATGTATAAGTTAGCCATTGTTGCACAAAGACATTTTGGGGGTTTAGTGGAATGACCACGAAGATAAGACGATGAGATTCATTACATTTTATAAAATTATATTTTTCTTAAATAATCTACTTATAAGGAGTGTGTACTGCATATAACTCTAACGAAGGCCTTATAAAGTGTAAATTTAACTGGAAGCGGAGTCGGAGTCGGTATATTTTTACCGACTCCAACTCCAGTGACACCGTAATTGCTTCCAACTCTGACTCCACGACTCTGACTCCACAGCCCTGGATAAGACCAGACCAATTAAGGTTAAATTCAGCTCACAAATGACAGTAGAGAATATCTTAGCAAAAACAGGGAAACTAGTAGACAGTGAGCAACATAAAAAGGTATAGATAAAAAGACAAATGAATAAAGAGGAAAGAGAGGATGAGAAATCCAAAAGACTAGAAGCTAAGGAAAAAAACGAGAAAAGAACAGAGAGAGAAAAACAGAAATTCTATTGGAGAGTAGTGAATATGAAAGTGAGGAAATGGTTCATAGCAGAAAAAACGGAAGGGAAACAGAAAACACGATGGAAGTAGCAGAAGATTAAGTGTCTTACACATATATTGATGGATTAATAACAGGCTTGAACGAACTGAATGAGTACCTGAAGGAAAAAGAACCGGACATAATGGGAATTGTAGAGACAAAATTGAAAGGTCCACTAACACCCAACAGTGTAGGACATGGAGCATATAATTGTTGGATTAGAAACAGAGGTAAAACAAGGGGGTGGAGTTATGTTCCTGACTAAGGATATAAATGTGAGGAATGTCACATATGGAAAGAATAGTGTAGAGATGATTACAATGGAAGTGGAGGACAAGGATAAGAAGAGCTGAAAGTTTGTAGTAAATTATGTGTCTCCTAAAATGTCTTCGTGGGAAGAGAGAGAACACAAAAATATGTTAGAAGACACAAGGATATCACTAAGATAATGGAAGATGGAGGACAAATAATTATAATGAGTGACTTTAATTGTAAAGAAATCTGCTGGGAAGAGATGACAGTGAAGGGTGGAGATGACCTATGGGGAAATGTGCTACTTGATATGATTTTTGAACATACAATGACACAATGGATACAAGAGAATACTAGGTATAGAAATGAGGAAGAACCATCGAGACTGGCTCTAATAATCACATCAGAACCCGAAATAGTGGACAAGATCGAATATAAAACACCATTAAGTAAAAGTGACTACATATTGGTTGAAATGGAACTAAATGAAGAAAAACACATGAAAAAAAATGAACAATATAGAAAGGGAAGACTGATGCATGAAAAAACAAACTCTGACAAAATGAAAGAATTCTTTCAAAAAGCTGACTGGGAAAGAATACACAAGGAGAAAACAACAGTAGAAGAGGAATGGAATATTTTGACAAAAAAATTATAAAGGAGGGGAAAAGTATGTGCCAAGACAAAAGCAAGAAAAAGGATATGTAAAGTGCTGGTACAACAAAAGATGTAGGGAGTTAAAAGACAAAAGGGATAAAGCTTGGATAAAATGGAAAAAAAAAAAACTGAAAAATGGAAAATATATACTAGTTATAGAAATGCATATGTACAAGAGCGCGGAGAAGAAAAGATAAAATACGAAAAAGATGTCATAGAAAAATGTCAAGATCAACCAAAACTATTTTACAGATTTGTAAACAACAAACTGAAAACCAAACAAGAATTAGAGAAACTACGACAAGGAGGAGTTGAATACATAGAGGAAATAGAAATGGCAGAGTTTATGAATAAGGATTTTAAATCGGTGTTTACAAGGAAGAACATACAACCCAGAGATATTGAATGGGAGGAGAGAGTTCCCCCTATGAAAGAGATAGAAGTATCAAGAAATGAAATAATGAAACACTTGAGTAATCTCAATGTCAGAAAATTGCATGGACCAGATGAAATGGCAAACTGGATTTTGAAAGAATGCAGGAATGAACTCACAGACAAAATATATAGCCTAATAAACAGTTCATTGAAAGAGAGAAAAGTTCCAGAAGATTGGAAAAGAGCAAATATAGTACCTATATATAAAGGGGGAAACAAAGAAGACCTTACTAACTATAGACCGGTCTCCCTTACAAGTATGATAGCTAAAATCTGTGAAAGAATGATCAAAACTAGATGGGTAAGGCATTTGGAAAAAAACAATGTACTAAATCCAAGACAATTTGGATTTAGACAAGGATGATCATGCGTCATAAACTTAAAGTGTTTCTATTCAAGGCTAATAGATGTAATACAAGAAAGAGATGGAGGGGCTGATTGTTCATTTCTAGACCTGAAAAAAGCTTTTGATAAGGTGCCACATAAGAAGTTGCTTAAGAAATTAGAAACTGCAGGAGGAATATAGGACAAACTACTGCAGTGGATGGAAGACTTCTTGCATGAAAGAAAAATGCGAGTGGTGATGAGAGACAAACACTAATTGGGATGAAGTGATAAGTGGTGTTCCACAAGGAACAGTTTTGGCCCCAATAATGTTTGTTGTATATATATTAATGATTTGGATAAAGGAACTGAAAGTTATATGAGCTTCTTTGCGAATGATGCAAAATTGTTGAAAAAAGTGAACAAAGAAGAAGATTGTGAGTCACTACAGAGTGATCTCAATAAATTATGGGAATGGAGTAGGAAGTGGGAGATGTAATTCCTCTTTACAAGGGAAAAGGGGACAAGTGTGAATGTAGTAATTTCAGAGGGATTAGCCTGTTGAGTGTAATAGGGAAGGCTTATGGGAGAATCTTAATTGAGAGGATTAGGAGAGGAACAGAAGGAGTAATTGGTGAGGAACAGTGTGGATTTAGGACGGGTAGAGGTTGTGTAGATCAGATCTTTGTGGTAAGACAGATATGTGAGAAAGCTATAGGAAAGGGGAAGGATGTTTTTTGGGCTTTTATGGATCTGGAAAAGGCTTATGATAGGGTAGACAGAAAGGCACTGTGGGAGGTTATGCAGATTTATGGGATAGGAGGAAAGCTTTTGGGAGCTGTCAAGAGTTTTTATGCGAGTAGTAGAGCATGTGTTAGGATTGGAAATGGAGAGAGTGAGTGGTTTGAAGTAAAGGTGGGACTTCGTCAAGGATGCGTTTTGTCGCCCTGGCTGTTCAACTTATACATGGATGGGGTGGTGCGAGAGGTGAATGCTAGGGTAGTGAGTCAGGGATTGGAGATGGTTAAAGAAAATGGAGAAAAGTGGGAGGTGAGCCAGCTGTTGTTTGCGGACGACACTGCGCTTGTGGCAGTGTCAGAGGAGGGATTGAGGAAGCTGGTGGCAGAGTTTGGGAGAGTATGTGATAGAAGAAAGCTAAAGATAAATGTGGGTAAAAGTAAGGTGATGAGATGTACAAGGGGTGAAAGTGGCAGTAGACTGGAAGTGAACATAAAGGGAGAGCGACTGGAGGAAGTGGATAGTTTTAGATACTTGGGTGCAAGTGTAGCAGGAAAAGGTGGAGTGAAGGTGGAGGTAGAATGTAGATTGAGAGAAGCGAGTAAATGCCTTGGTGGTTTAAAGAGTGTAATGAGAAATAGACATTTGGGAATGGATGCGAAGAGGAGACTGTATGAAGGAGTGATTGTGCCAACAGTACTGTATGGGGCAGAAACGTGGAACATAAGAGAAGAAGAGAGAAGGAGTTTGAATGTGTTTGAGATGAGGTGTCTGAGAAGTATGGTGGGGGTTACGAGGCTAGATAGAGTGAGAAATGAGGAGGTGAGGAGGAGAACAGGGGTGAAAAAGGATTTGGGAGAGAGGGTTGATGAAAGAATATTAGGATGGTTTGGACACATGGAAAGAATGAGTGAAGAAAGACTAGTAAAAGAGGTATGGAAGGCAGATGTGGAGGGAGTGAACATGAAGGGACGTCCTAGGATGAGGTGGATGGATGGGGTGAAGGGGGCTTTGGGGAAGAGGGGAATGTCTGTTGAGGAAGGAAGGGAGAGGACGGAAGACAGAGGTGAGTGGAGAATGGTTGTATATGGATGATGTTGTGACTGCATGAGGAGGAATGGGCGGGGGGGGTGGGGTAGTGTGTGTGAGTAAATTTTGACGCAGCCCGAAGGGATTTCTCCCCGTCCTCTCCTTATATGCAAAGGGGGACGGAGAGGGGGGGTCGCCGATTAAATGAAGCGGCCTTGCTGTGGATGTACTGTGTCTTGCGACACTGCTTCTGACCCAGGGCGGTGGGCAGGGTGCAGGGATGACCCGTCATCCAGGAGGTGCTCAGATGAGAGGAAGGGTGGGAGGGGTGTGGAGTGTATTTAGGGATGAAATGGGTGGGAGTGTTTTTATGCCTTTCCCTTTTTGGCTACCTCCCTTGGAAGGGGGAAAAAGCCTTGGTATATGTATGTATGTAAGAAGTGTAGTATAATGGAATTTGGAAGAAGCAAAAAAAGAATAGTGGGATCATATAAATTGGGAGAGGAAGAAATAAAAAAAGTAGAAAATGAGAAGGACCTGGGAGTCATTATTATGAATAATATGTCACCTGAGAAGCATATAAAAAAAAAATTGGAGAAACTTATAATTTAATACGAACAATCAAAGTGGCTTTTACATACCTAGATGAAGAAATGGTGTAGAAAATACTAGTTACCTTGAGAAGACCAAGATTGGAGTATGCAGCAACGATGTGGTCACCAAGTACAAAAAAATGTATAACAAAACTTGAAAGAATACAAAGAGCAATTACAAAACTAGCACCAACACTCTCAGAACTATCATATGAAGAGAGACTAACAAAGTTTGAACTAAAGACATTAGAACAAAGAAGAGAGAGAGGAGACTTGATAACTATTTATAGAATCATGAAAGGCATAGAAACTATTGGTAGAGAAGATCTAATAAAATGGGATAGTAGAAATACAAGAGGACACGGAAAGAAAATCAAGTAAAACAGTTATAGAAGGGACCTGAAAAAGAACAGCTTTCCCCACAGAGTAATAGACATCTGGAACAAGTTGGACAAAAAAGTGGTGTGCAAAAACAATTCATGAATTTAAAAACAGTTTAGATAAAATGAGCTATGAAGACGGGACACCACGAGCATAGGTCCCCTTCCCATAAAATACAACTAGGTAAATACACACGACAGTTGAAGTGACAGCGAAGATTGGAATCCAGGAAAAACTACAATATTCGTGGATCTCAACAACAAGGGAGTACCCATGTTGTATTAGTAGAGAAGAAGAAAGCTCATGGTGTAGTAGGAAGGTGAAGAAAAAGGAGAAGGGGAGAGATTACTGAGGAAAATGGAAGGAAATGAGGAAGGGGACGAATGGGCCCCAGAAGTCAGAAGGAATGTCAACAAGAGATGTGCAGACAATAGAGAATTCTTTCAAAAAGCAGACTGGGAAAGGATGCACAAGGAGAAAACAACAGAAGAGAAATGGAAAATCTTGACAAAAATTCATAAGGGAAAGGAAAAGTATGTTCCAAGACAAAAACAAGAAAAAGGATATGTAAAGTGGTGGTACAACAAAAGATGTAGGGAGTTAAAAGACAAAAGGGATAAAGCTTGGATAAAATGGAAAAAAAGACAAAAAACTTGAAAAATGGAAAATATATACTAGTTATAGAAATGAATATGTACAAGTTTACAGAGAAGAAAAGAGAAAATACAAAAAAGATGTCGTAGAAAAATGTAAAGATCAACCAAAACTATTTTATAGATTTGTAAACAACAAACTGAAAAATAAACAAAAGTTAGTGAAACTATGACAAGGAGGAGTTGAATACACTGAGGAAATAGAAATGGCAGAAATTATGAACAAGCATTTTAAATCAGTGTTTACGAGGGAAAACATACAACTTAGAGATGTTGAGTGGGAGAAAGTCCCCCCCTATGAAAAAGATAGAAGTAACACGGAAAGAAATAATGAATCACTCGAGTAACCTTGACGTCAGAAAATCGCATGGACCAGATGAAATGGCAAACTGGATTTTGAGAGAATGCAGGAATCAACTAACAGACAAAATACACAGACGATTATCTCTAAATTGACAATAGTTGCCATGGCAACATGATAGGTGTTAGTAAGAATAGTATAAAAAGAAGGTCTTACATTGTTCGTGACATGCTCAGGTGATTTATTGACCCATAAAACCTTCACATGACAAGTTGCATGTCAATTGGGCCAAGAGTTTGGATTTTACAGATGATTATTCCTAAATTAACAATAGTTGCCATGGCAACATGAAAGGTGTTAGTAAGAATAGTACAGAAGGAAGGTCCTACATTGTTTTTGACATGCTCAGGGGATTTGTTGACCCATAAAACCTTCATATGCCAAGTTGCATGTCAATTGGGCCAGGGGTTTGGATTTCACAGATGATCATCTCTAAATTGACAATAATTGCCATGGCAACATGATAGGTGTTAGTAAGCTCAGATAATTTATTGACCCATAAAACCTTCATATGCCAAGTTACACATCAATTGCCCCAGGGGTTTGGATTTTATGGATATTATCTCTAAATTGACAATAGTTGCCAAGGCATTATGATAGGTGTTAGAAAGAATAGTATAAATGGAAGGTCCTGTATTGTTTTTTATATGCTCAGATGATTTGTTGACCCATAAAACCTTCATATGCCAAGTTGCATGTCAATTGGGTCAGGGGTTTGGTCTTTTGGATTTTATGGATGATTATCTCTAAATTGACAATAGTTGCCATGGCAACATGAAAGGTGTTAGTAAGAATAGTATAAAAGGAGGGTCCTGCATTGTTTTTGACAAGCTCAGATGATTTGTTGACCCATAAAACCTCCATATATCAAGTTGCATGTCAAGTGGGCCAGGGGTTTGGATTTTATGGATGATTATCTCTAAACTGACAATTGTTACCATGGCAATGTGATAGGTGTTTGTAAGAATAGTATAAAAGGAAGGTCCTCCATTGTTTTTGACATGCTGAAATGATTTGTTGACCCATAAAACCTTCATAGGCCAAGTTGCATGTCAATTGGGTCAGGGGTTTGGATTCTATGGATGATTATCTCTAAATTGACAATAATTGCCATGGCAACATGATAGGTGTTAGTAAGGATAGTATAAAAGGAGGGTCCTGCATTGTTTTTGACAAGCTCAGATGATTTGTTGACCCATAAAACCTCCATATATCAAGTTGCATGTCAAGTGGGCCAGGGGTTTGGATTTTATGGATGATTATCTCTAAACTGACAATTGTTACCATGGCAATGTGATAGGTGTTTGTAAGAATAGTATAAAAGGAAGGTCCTCCATTGTTTTTGACATGCTGAAATGATTTGTTGACCCATAAAACCTTCATAGGCCAAGTTGCATGTCAATTGGGCCAGGGGTTTGGATTCTATGAATGATTATCTCTAAATTGACAATAATTGTCATGGCAACATGATAGGTGTTAGTAAGAATAGTATAAAAGGAAGGTCCTGCATTGTTTTTGACATGCTGAGATGATTTGTTGACCCATAAAACCTTCACATGCCAAGTTGCATGTCAACTGGGTCAGGGGTTTGGATTGTACTGATGTTCATCTCTAAATTGACAATTTCATCATTGCCATTAAAAGGCAAATTTGGTGTGATGGAGATGTTCCACACTGATTTTGACATGCTCAGGTAATTTGTTGATCCATACAATCCATGTAATCCAAATTTTAACAAAATTGGACCAGTGGTTTAGATTCTAAGTGCATTTCTTTACCAAAATCTTTGCAAATTACCACCCTTGATTCTAATATTTTGTTTGGTAGTCTAGCCAAAAAATCGGAATAAAAAAATAATTTAAAAAATCGTATCTCCGTTATTTTTCAAGCTATTTAAAAAAAATTAAAATTATTTTGTTTCTAATGAAATTGTCTTTCATATGCAACAAGAATTTAAGGGATATATATTTATATATTTTTTTTTTATTTTGTGCCCGAACCTATATCATGTACCCTATGTTTGTGAATTGAATTTTGATTGCCATTTCTCCACCCAGGTAACTTTGTAGAGATCCCATTCTCACACTATTTTGACATCTACAAACAAGACTTTCCCCTCCACCCATTCATTACTGCTCAGCTATAAATGGGAGTACAATCAACAGGGGTCGCAGTACTGATCCTAGTTACATAAGAAAGTGGGTGTGACTAAATAAAGGCATCAAAGCATTTATTACTAGTGTTTAGTGTGACATGTTAGGTCACGTGTTATAGGTAACTGTTGTCTATTACTCTAACTCTTAACCTAACGAGTATTAGTAAGAGAATATCATTGATTGTCCATGACGTTGGGAACAAGTTCAAGTTGTAACCGTATATCTTAAGTATAAACATGAACAATGAAAACGGAGACTACGAAGAAAATCACTTGCTGACATATAATGATAACGAACTAAATATTTCTTTGGGTTAAAATAATGGAAGTATATTCGCATATTGTTTTATTCAAGTATGGCCACACCTACCGCTTCGAAGGAATCACTAGCGATCCAAGAACTAAGGTTTGTTATTATTAAGATTAGTAACATGAACATAACAATGTGTACATGCGCAATTGGGGCTCTCATCTTTTAAAGTAATTTCATTGAATAGGAGTGTGGAGGGGAGTGGAATACGTAGGGAATGGAATAGGTGGGAGTGGTTTCTATGCCTTTTTCTTTTTGGCTACTCCCCGTGTAGGGGGGTAAAAGCCTTAAGTATTATAAACTATATGTATATATGTACATTGGATAGAGTATTCTTTACTGGTTTAAAGCAAATTTGAAATAGTAATACTTTTAAGATAACTTTGAGTAATCAACAGTGACTTTGGATTTTAATTGATAAGATTTGGATTATATTAGGGCATTTTTTCCACTATGCCCGGCAACAGATTTTATTTATTTCCTTTTGTAACATTATATTTCACTACTTCTCCCTAAATATTAAAGAAATCTAAAAACGTAGTGTGATTTATCTCGCCACCCCAATTACTGCACATAATCCTCATATATATATATATATGCGTATATATATATGTATATATATATATATATTCTATATATATATTTATATATACATATATATATATATATATATATATATATATATATATATATATTCTTTAAAAAACGACAGCAAAAGAATTATTGATTAGTTTTTTTCCGGGACTTAACTTCACCGTAGAGCACAGTGAAGGGGGTTCCCTCCCCTTCCTGGACGTCCTACTCAAGCAGACTAATTGTCCTTCTTTTTCTTATAGTGTCTACGTCAAAGAAACCAATCCCGGACTGTGCATGAATGGAGAGAGCGAGTGTCCTCAGAGGTACAAAGACGCCACCATTAGCGCCTTTTTCAGAAGAGCCCTCAGCCACTGTTCTTCTTGGAGTGACACTCAAAAAGAGTTTGATCGGGTCCACCAACTCCTTATCAACAATGGTTACACGAATCACGAGGTCCAAGCCAATCTTCGCAGAGTGATCGACAATTGGTATAAACAAACACGACCGACTACAGTAGGACACGAAGGGACCGCAATTAAGGTGTTCTACAAAGCTTGCATGTCTACCAAATACAAGGAGGATGAAAAGATTATAAAGAACATAATCTATAGAAATGTTGTCCCCAAAAAAGAAAGTGATAAATTGTCCTTCACAATCTTTTACAAAAGTAGAAAGACCTCTTCTCTACTTTTAAGGAACAACCCCGCTCCAGAACCCCAGGAGGTTCGTCAATCCCACGTAGTATATAAATACACATGCCCAGAGGAGGACTGCACGCCCCTTTCTGTCTACGTGGGAAGGACGACCACCACATTATCTAGAAGAATCACCATGCACTTGCAACACGGAGGACCTAAGCAACACCACTGGACCCAGCATCGACGCCACCTCGATAGGGAGACTATGGTAAAAAACACCGAAGTTGTGGCAAAAGAAGAGGACCCTCAGCGCTTGGCTATCTTGGAAGCCATATGGATAAAGGAGCTGCAACCTGCCATTAATAGGCAGGTAAATGATTTCGCCCTCCTCCCTAGCATGAAACCTGTTCGGAGGAGCCAGATGGACAATCCCAAGACATCGGGCTCTCCTTCCCAGAGGCTCCCCATTCCCCGCGAAAGGGAAGAACTTCCTACCATACGTCGTTCCCAAAGACTGAGAAGCAGATTGGCGCCGAACCCGGGAGTGACCTCCCCGAGTACCATTTCCGCCAACTTGTGATCTCTCCCAGTGTTTGTGGTCCTGCGTGTGACTTCCCCCAGTTGCAACACGGTGACTTCTCCCCGTGCTTCCCATTTCATTTAAAATATGCTCCCTTTCCCTTTCTTTTCACTTCAACTGAGGATGCAGAAAGATCTGCGAAACGTCTTGATAACTATTTTGTTGTGCTTGTATTTTGTTTTTTGCTGTATTTCTTGTATTAATTTCTTGTATTGTGTTTATTGTGTACTATACTTTTGTGTCTATTATAACTTTTGTGTTTCCTATGAATTTTGGAAATCTGATTTACTCCCTTTCCCCCTACCAAAAATCTACTTTTCGCAAGCTTGAGAGCTCACGGAAAAAACTAATCAATAATTCTTTTGCTGTCGTTTTTAACAGAATATGCCTCAGAGAGAATCTCCTGCCACGCTTCACCAATATATATATATATATATATGTAAATATATATATATATATATATATATATATTTACATACAAATATATACATATATATATATATATATATATATTTTTTTTTTTTTTTTTTCAACTCAAGTTCTACATCCCTCCCACTTCTTTCTCCCTGCCTCATACATTGGTGCTACTATAGCGTGAGATCTACCGCCATATGTCGACTACCCAGGTGCAGCCTGAGGTCTCTACTACTACGCCTCCTACCATTTTCAAACTTTTGTTGGTGACCCTAATCCTACTCCCGGCGTCGGCGCCGCCGTCCAAGCTCCCAGTCCATTTCTCCCGAGCCACGACCACAAACTGCCCCAAATCGCTCGCTAATTCGCCCGGTGGCAAAATCCCTCTTTTATACGCTACTATCTTTTTATTTTCTTACAGACATTCTTCCCCTCCCACAAAAACCGATCCCGCGCAAGCGGTTGGTATTTCCTAGGAATTCAGAATTCAGAGTTCAGTTCAATTCACACCAGGATACGATATCTTCAAGGAGCTCTCCACTCCAAGCAGCAGTCGTCTCCAGCAAGCTGCCCTGGCTTGTCCGAACCATATCACTACAAAGTGGTGACCCGGAGTGAGGACAACCAGGGAGATGGCAGGCTCACAGGTTAAACTTCACGCCCAGGCATGCCCAGCCCAGCTCCGCCGCCCCGGCATGCCCAGCCCAGCTCCGCCGCCCCGGCATGCCCAGCCCAGCTCCGCCGCCCCGGCATGCCCAGCCCAGCTCCGCCGCCCCGGCCTGCCCAGCCCCGCAGACCCGGTCTGCTCTAACCAGCCGCCACTCTAGTCATCGCCGCTGCCACCACTGTAGTCATCGCCATTGCAGCCGCAGCCACCTCCGCTGTCGCCATTGCAGCCGCAGCCAACTCCGCTGTCGCCATTGCAGCCGCAGCCAACTCCGCTGTCGCCATTGCAGCCGCCTACGTTGTCGCCATTGCAGCCGCAGCCAACACCGTTGTCACCATTGCAGCCGCAGACGCCTCCGCTGTCGTCATTGCAGCCGCCTCCGCTGTCGCCATTGCATCCGCAGCCGCCTCCGCTGTCGCCATTGCATCTGCAGCCGCCTCCGCTGTCACCATTGCATCCGCAGCCGCCTCCGCTGTCGCCATTGCAGCCGATTCTGCCACATCACTCGCGTCTCGCCTTACCCTCCGCGGCGCTCGCTTGTCTATAAGTTTTATCCTTTCCTGGATGTGAACTACAATCACTATCATGAAGTAATTTCAATATTTCTTTTACAAAAGTTTGTGGTATTATCAATTGATTTACTGGGCCTCTAGAAATATCTTTCCCACTTACAACTGTTTTTCTATACAAAAGTCCATTAGTCTAATGAAATTCCTCAATCTTATACACTTTTGGTAGTTTTGGAGGATTTCCTCTTGGATTCAACAAATACTTGGCTAATGAGTCACATGTCTTATCATCCCTCTATTCTCTTATTAGCATTTCCTCATCTAAGGTTAACTCCTCTATACTACAAACAAAATTAATCAACCCTGTCATTGGTTGGCTAATGTTTCTAGAAAGTGCATCTGCTGCAACATTCTTTCTACTCGGAACATATTCAAACTTAACTTCATAGCACTGAAGTACTGCAAGCCATCTAGCTAGTCTGTCCCTAATATTCTTATGCTTAAATAGGTTCTGAATAGCTGTATGATCAGTCCACACTCTGATTGGATATCTCAGTATAATATCTCTAAAACTTTCTAATGCATATGTCACTGCTAAAGTTTCTCTTTCTGTTATAGAGTAGTTTCTCTCTGCGCTATTACAAAGTCTAGATGTGTAAGCTATTGGTTTCAAAGGTCCATTTCTCTCTTGCATAAGTATGCCTCCTAACCTTATGGCAGATGCATCAGTACAGAGAAGGAATTTTTCATCGTAGTCTGGAAATATTAAAACTGGAGAACTCGTAAATTTATCTTTCAACTTGCCAAAAGTTTGCTATTACGCAGGTCCCCACATGAACTTTGAGTCCTTCCTGAACAAAGAACTTAATGGATTAGCAATGTCAGCATATCCTTGGATAAATTTTCTATAATATCCTGTCAATCCCAAGAAACTTCTAACCTTTTCTACATTGTTTGGAACTGGAAAATTCTTTACTGATTCAACCTTTGAATTTACTGTACTTAGGCCATGCCTGTCAATCTTATGTCCTAAATAAATAACACTGTCCTGCAAAAACTTACATTTTTCAAGTTTCACTTTCAATCCTGTTTCAACTAGTCTTGAGAATATCAAATCTAATTTCTTAAAGTGCTCAGCCGCTGTTTGGGAAACTATTAAAACGTCATCTAGAAATACACTGGCAGTGCTTCCTAACAACCCATCTAGAACTACATTAATTTCATGTATGTTAATGGACTATTACATAACCCAAATGGCACTCGTTTTAACTCATAGTGTCCCATTGGAGTAGAAAATGCTGTGAACTCTCGTGAATTTTCATGCAACTAATTGCCAAAAAGTAGATTTGATATATGTAGTGCCAAAATATCTATTCTCAGTTCCCAAACTTCTAAGAATGTCCCCTATCATTGGTAATAGTAACCTGTCACGTATGGTGTGCTTATTCAATTCCTTATAATCAATAACTGGGCGCATAGTACCATCTGATTTTGGCACCAGAATAAGAGGAAAGTTCCACTAGCTTTTACTATGTTTAATAATATCCTGCGATAACATTTCAGTGATGAGTTTATCTACAATGGATAGTTTAGAATGAGGAACTCTGTAGGCAGGAATACAAATAGGTTGAGTCTCTGGTTTTATTTTGATCTGTTGTTTTAAAACAGTTGTTTTGGCTAAGGTGTCCCCCGGCAAAGCAATTGCTTTATTGTGCTTCACGAGCAAAGCAACTAAGCTTTCATCCAACTCAGGGCAACTAGTAGGTCCTAGTTGATTTTTGTATTTCTTTCTCAACTCTGTTTCTTCCTGAACTGAACAGATTGATGAAATTGATAATTCCACCTCCTCAGTACTCTCATTGAAAATCTCAATGGGTTTTGTACACACCTGTAAACATCCTATTTGTGTACCTTTCCTTAAGACTATATCTTTATTCAAAGTATTAATCATCAATATTTCTACCATGTTCTTATTTGAAATATAAATCCCTGAGTCCAATTTCAAACCTTTTAATCTAATTGATTCTGGGATGGTTAAAATTTCAGAGTCTACAGTGATTCCTTTCAACTGCACTACTACCCTGTTCATTGCTCTGGAGTGTAATAATGTCGACTTTATTACGCCACTATCCTCAATTTGCAAGGCTTCATTTGTAGTTGATGAATTAGTCATTTCTGGGATTTCTTGAACATCTGAGTTGGGTTCACTATATGTGACTTTACTTTCTGTTGGTCTGGACCGCTCGGCCTCGTTATCTAAAATATAAATGTTATCTTTCCTATCTATTTCTATGGATTCTTTTATTCCTGTCACTGGTCTTAAGTCTGGTTGATTTAAAAAAGGGATTAACTGTGATTTCACTAAGATTCCTAAGTCAGCAGGACATATGACCATGTACTCTTTTCTCATAGTTGCAAATCCTATCAATAAAATATCCTGGAAAAACAGATTCTTCTACAACTATCACTGCAATGTGCAAATGTTCATTTGTATATAAGATGACTTCTAGTTCAACCTTACCCAATGTCTTTAACTGATTTCCTTGCAATGAATAATGGATTGGTTCCAAGATTTTCACGCCTGGTTGGAATTGGTTTAAAGCTCTACTAGTTATAACATTAACTACAGATCCTGTATCAATAAATATTTGAATGGGTTTATTGAACACTCTACCATCAATGAGAGGTCCTACAGAAGCCCTTCCAATTGTAATTGTCAGTTTATAGCTATCTTTGATGTTGGAGTTTTCTTTCACCCTTTTATCACTCTTATCCTTAACACAATACTGTCTATGTATATACATATATATGGGGAGTTCTGTAGTATTGGTTTATTCTGTGTCTAGGATTTTTCCTCTTGTTTCGTGGTGCATACGAAAATTTCTATATTCATGTGTTCTATGTCCTATCCTCTGATGATACATACAGAAAGGTGGGTTTCTACAATTATAGTAATCATGACCCTCATGTTTGCAATTTCTACAAATAGTTCCACAATAGCAGTCTTGTGCGTTATGCCCCCAAGTATTACAATTGTAACATACAATTCTAGGATCCTTTGATGGGCTTCTAACTTTATGTCCAAATTCTCTTATTTCTATAATCACTCCTAGAGTTCTTAGCTTCTTTCTGTTGTCCCACTGTCATCACATACGGATTTATGATTCTTGTTCCATTATACCCTTGAAGAAGATAATCTACCTCCCCTAAATTCATAGATGACTTGGGATCTTTATACAGCTTTTTTGCCGTTAAGTCATCTGAGTTTTTTGTTAACAAGCCAAAGGTGATTAATTTTATTACCTGAGAAACTTTCATTTTGTCACTAGATCTTTCTATCCAATCTGAATCTTTCAAGATAGAATTCATGTCTTTTGACCATCTATCTAATCTTGCTAAGTATTCTGTCTGATTCACTTGTTTTAACTTCTTTGATCATTCTAACCAAAGACATGATAGGCTCCTGATCACGCTTTGACATAAAATGTTTAACGACAGCATTTTTGTAATCCTCATACTTGTTGATATCTTCCATTTGCTGGAAATTTATGATAAACCTAGCTCTACCCTTCTCAGGATCTACATTCTCTTTTAAATTCTATTTTCCTGTTTTCATCTGTTATATTTTTGCTTACAATTAAGGTATCTACTAGACTAAGGAATCTGTTAACTCCTAAGGTGTTTTCATCACCTGTGAATTTGGGAATATCGATATTCGAGGTATGAACCTTGTGTCTCAGTACGTTAGTATTATTCATACCTTCAGTGTTTTTAAAGTCGATTTGACTTGAGTGCCTCCACGTAGTCTTCCTTACGTACGCCAACCCCGTCGTCCCTCGTCAGTCCTTGTTCACTGTTGCTTGTAGTGGCTCATCCCCTGCCTTGTAGATCGCCTTGTTGATCGCCTTGTAGATCGCTGTACCTCGTTCACTCGTAGTATTGAAGACCTCTCGTTCCTCGTCTTGTCGTCTTCGGAGGAGGTTCGTCCCTTGCTGTCACCGCTTTTAGCTCTGCTGCCACCATCGCTTTCAGTTTCCTTCTCTCCTTAATTACTGGTTTCAGTTCTGTTAACTGTTCCTTCTATGGTATTATATTTCTTCATTCACTCTCTTGCACCTTCACTTAAGTGAAAGTAATGTTTCTCAATGGGGGTGAATTAAACGTAAATTTTCTTCTTCGTTTCTTCCGAATAATATTACACTTGGCTTAAAACGTTACACCAAGGGACTCCCGCCTGGGATCCCCAATCCACTCACCAAGCCCACTCTGCTCCGACGTCACTACTTAATCCATCCAATAATTTTGACTGTTACAAATAAGTGCCTCCCCTTAAGGGCGTGATTTTTCTTTCACGCACCAATAATTTCTCTCCTCCTCCACCCTTTTCTCCAATCAGAAAGACTGTTACACTGTCTCAAACAACACTGCTTACGCAAGCAATTTTGGCTCAGCGGAGTGGCTCAGTGTTTACATTTCGTCACATCAGCGCCAATATCGATACCCTAACTGGTGTTTACAAACTTTAGACGGTGAGCGAGATTATGCAACTCTGCAACTCCGTCGCGGCTATTGTTTTCAAAACATCTAACTCGTAAAAAATAATTTCTCGCCACCTACCCCTCTATCTACCTACTTGCCTACTACTTTCAACTACCAGCCTCTTACACGCAAGATACAACACATCTACAGCAACACCGCTTCATTTAATCGGCGACCCCCTCCCCGCTTTCCGTCCCCTCATGCAGAAAAATAGAAGACGGGGAGAAATCCTTTCGGGCTGCGTCAATTTATTTTTTCACAGATACTCCCTCAACCCCCATCCCTCACCCACTCCCATTCATGCATCACATCATCCATACACAACCATGCTCCATTCGCCCCTATCTTCTGTCTTCTCCCGTCCTTCCTCAACAGACATTCCCCTCTTTCCCAATGCCCCTTTTACCCAATCCATCCATCTCATCCTTGGTCGCCCCCTCATGTTCACTCCTTCCACCTCTGCCTTCCACACCTCTAACTAATCTTTCCTCGCTCTTTCTATCTGTGTGTCCAAACCATCCTAATACTCTTTCATCAACCCTATCTCCCAACTCCCTTTCCACCCCCGTCCTCCTCCTCACCTCGTTTCTCACTCTATCCAGTCTAATAACTCCTATCATACTTCTCAGACACCTCATCTCAAACACATTCAAACATCTCCTCTCTTCCTCTCTTACGTTCCATGTTTCTGTCCCAAACAGTGCTGTCGGCACAATTACTCCTTCATACAATATCCTGTTAGCATCCATTCCCAAAAGTCTATTTATCATTACATTTTTTAATCCATCAAGGCATTTAATTGCTTCTCTCAATCTACATTCTACCTCCACCTCCACTCCTCCCTTTCCAGCCACATTCGCATTTCCTCCAGTCTCTTTCCCTTAATACTCACTTCCAATCTGCTGCCACTTTCTCCCCTTGTACATTCCATCACCTTTCACCCACATTTATCTTCAATTTCATTCTTTTGCACACCTTCCCAATCTCTGTCACTAATTTCCTCAATCCCTTCCCTGATCCTGCCACAAGCGCAGTGTCGTCAGCAAACAACAACTGGCTTATCTCCCACTTTTCTCCATCTTCTTTAACCATATCCAATCCCCAGCCCATTACCCTTGCGTTTACCTCTCGCACCAAACCATCCATGTATAAATTGAACAGTCAAGGCGATATAACACATCCCTGACGAAGTCCCATCTTTACCTCAAACCACTCACTCTCTCCATTTATGATTCTAACAGAAGCTCTACTACTCTCATAAAAACTCTTGACTGTTCATAACAGCTTTCCTCCTATCCCATATACTGTATCTGCAAAACCTCCCACAGTACCCTCCTGTCTACCCTGTCATAAGCCTTTTCTAGACCCACAAAAGCCCAAAAAACACCCTTATCTTTTCCTAAAGCTTTCTCACATATCTGTCTTACCACAACCATCTGATCCACGCAACCCCTACCTGTCCTAAACCCACACTATTCCTCGCCAATTACTCCCTCTGTTCCTCTCCTAATCCTCTCAGTCAAAACCCTTCCATAAGTCTTCCCAACTACACTCAACAAAGTGATCCCTCTGAAAGTACAGTACCACACTCACACTTGTCCCCCTTTCCCTTGTAAAGTGGAACTATACAGGTACTCCTCTAGTCCTCCGACACTCTACCCTCTTTTAAACAAACATTAAATAACCTCACCAGCCAGTCTACCATCAATGGGCCCCACTTTTTTAGACATTCTGCATGCCACCCATCCAACCCAGGTGCCATACCTGCTCTCATAATCTTTCCTTATTTCTCCTCCATTTTCCTCACTCATCACGGTCATTTTCCTAGTGCTTTCCATTGCAACTACCTTTCCCTCCCTATCCTCCTTCACATTTAGCAACTCCCTAAAATATTCTGCCCATCTTCCTCTTACTGCCGTCTCTTCCACTATCATCTCTCCATCTGCACCTTTCACCTTTTCTTCTCTACTTGATTCGCCTCCTCTTTCTCTCTTAATTTCTTTCCAAAACATTAGGGAAACATTTATATATAAATAATAAGCCTGCATGCAAAAGTGCTTTGAGGTGACGTTATACAAAATACATGAATGCTTATGGAATACAGATAAGGCACCAGCGCAAAGGCGGAGTGCGTATATGAAAAAAGACATTAGTGATTACATAAGATTATATAACATAACAGTGCTCAGGACTGCGTAGCTCTAACAACCCACGTAACTACTACATAGAACAATTACGTAATGACTACGTAGATTTAATCAAATAATTACTACGGAGGGATTAAGTACTACATATACTGTATAGGGAATAATTACTACTTATACTATATAGGGAATAATTACTACATATACTCTTCCCCCCCCCCCCCAAGAGTGGAGCGTATGTAAAAGGAAAAGAATCAATTGTAGAAAAAGTCAGAATGGTCACGGAAGCGGACGGTCCTCCCCAAACGGGTCGCGCGAGGAAGGACAGGAGAAGTGAGGAAAGGAAAGAGGGCGGGAGGGGGAAAGATAACTGAGGGGTCGAGGGCACTGGTGGAGGCATCAGCTGTGTGCGGCAGAGTACTCGGATGGGCGACGTCAGTCGTATGCGAAGTGGTTGGGTCAGTGACGTCGGTCATGGGAGGTGCGCTGGGTATGGGGACGACATTTATGCGAGACTGAGTCCAACTAGGGATAGGAAGAAAAGCCGGTTTTAATTTATCTATGGAAACCGAGGTTTCCCCCTGATGGAGACTAAGGATGAAGTACTTAGGTTCTCTTGCTAAATCTGGCAGACAACAACAGCAACTCTGTCATCTATGAATGTTTCCTTAGCTGAGTACATCCACGGTGAAACCAATGTCGTTGCGGATTGTTTATAACGCCCAACATGCGCTGTATCCCTCGATGTCTTTGACTCAGTGGTGTCACTCAACGACAGGGAACTGATGATGAATGGGAAATGTTCAAGCCTAGACTAAGTTCACCTTACCCTTTAATTTGACATTTTGGTGTGATAACTCTACTAAGACTCCTCGACGTTTTGTCACGTTATCCTTACGAGATTACGTAAGTCTCTGCCTTGCATAACCTTTCCCATCCTGGTGTTTAGTCCACCTCTAAGTTAGTGAAACAACGCTACTTCTGGCATTGCATTGGCAAAGATGTGAAGAAATTTGTCAGAGAATGTCTTAAATGTCAACAGATTAAGACTACGCGTCACACCCCCTCACCTGTTTCACCTATATCTACTCCTACTGACCGTTTCCAATCAGTGCACATGGAAATCGTTGGACCACTGCCATCTGCTACCGTTCCTAACTACCCTTATCCTCTTCCACTGACCAAGAGACTCGTTCAATTGAAGCGATCCCCCTCATCGACACCAATGTCACGTCAGTAATGATTTCTCTCATGAGTGGATGGATATGTCGTTTCGGTGTCCCGCTTCATGTCATCACGGATAGAGGTTCCCAGTTCGAAAGCGAACTTTTCTCTGAGCTATCGTCTATCATTGATTTCCACCATATGTGTACTACTAGCTATCACCAGCCCCCAAGCTAACGGAATGATTGTTATCACCGCTCTCTAAAATCTGCTCTTCGCGCTAGACAGGATAACTGGTTCTATTCCTTACTCATAGTCCTCCTTGGCCACCGCTTGACACCTCACGTCACTAAACTTCCCCCCAAAGCAAAAGAGGTAAGTGGTTGGAAAAAAGTACAAGAGAACAATAAAATTGAATTTAGTGATATAGTGGAACAGCAGATGAAAGAACAAACTACGAACACAGTTATTAAAGTGATGAGGGAGAAAGAGAATATAGTAAGAGATTTAGCGGTTAAAAAGAAATGTACAATTATATTAGGGATGGAAGAGAAGTATAATCCAAATAGGACTACAAGAATAAAGGAGGAAAAGGAAAAAATAAATAAGATATTAGAAGTAGTTCAAGAAGATGAACCAGAAACAGGGAAACAAATAGAAGAAATATGTAGAATAGGGCAATACAATATATATAAGAACAGACCAATTAAGGTTAAATTCAGGTCACCAACGACAGCAGAGAATATCTTAGCAAAAAGCAGGGAAACTAGCAGACAGTGATCAATATAAACAGGTATGGATAAAAAGAGAAATGAATAAAGAGGAAAGAGAGGATGAGAAAACAAAAAGACTAGAACCTAAGGAAAAAACGAGAAAAGAACACAGTCAGAAAAAGAGAAATTCTATTGGAAAGTAGTGAATATGAAAGTGAGGAAATGGTACGCGACTTAAGGGGATACTACATAAACCTCCTAACTTTAACCCTTAAGCCTAACCAAGATGTATATATTTTTAAATGAAATATAGTTATCCAAGTACCTGGAGTGATAGGGTATCAGAATATATATGGTTATGGGGATCTATCTCTAAAACCCTAGAAGGAGTTCGTGATCAAACAAATAAACAATCAGACAGACAGACAGAGGCTATTACTTTATTATAATATATATATGTATATATATATATATATATACATATATATATATATATTATATACATATATATTATATATATATATATATATATATATATATATATATATACACGTGTGTGTATATATATGTGGGTGGGTGGATGTGGGTGCGGGGGGTGTCTGCGTGTAGAATTGAATACGACAGCATTATATCAGTTATTAATTTTCTCCTTAATTTCCTACTGCTCTAACTAAACTTTTTGCATTAGGGGGTGAACAAACAATGCAAGAAGTTAAGTTAGATCATTAGAAAAATTAAGGAAGAAAATCAATAACTATAATAACCCTGTCGTATTTGATTCTACGACCATACAAGATAATCTACTCCCTTGCATTTCCAGTGTGTGTGTATATATATATATATATATATATATATATATATATATATATATATATATATATATATATATATATATATATATATATATATATATATATATATATATATGCATGTATGTATGTATTTACATATATATATACTCGTGTATATTATATATATATATTTATATATATATATATGTGTGTGTGTGTGTGTGTGTGTGTGTGTGTGTGTGTGTGTGTGTGTGTGTGTGTGTGTGTGTGTGTGTGCGTGTGTGTGCATATATGTAACCTTGTCTAACCATCACCGACCACGCACGTGATCCATAGACATGCGACATGGCATTCGTCCTGAGCGAGACTTGCCTAACCTAACTGGGTGCGACTTGCCAGACCTAACTGTGTGCGACTTTTTCCTCTGGGGATATGTCAAAGACAAAGTTTACATACCTCCCTTGCCCAAGACCATTGATGAACTGCAGGAACGTGTCACTGAAGCTATACGCGCGATTACGCCAGATATGCTGCAGAAAATCTGGACGGAGCTTGATTATCGCCTTGATATTTGCCGGGCAACAAGAGGGGCACACATCGAGTGCCTATGATATCAACCCATATCTCACATCAAACTTTGTTAATCTCTGCAACTATAGACACCAAACTTGTATGATTATGAACTCAATATGTCATAATATAAATATTTGAAATCAAGGAGTGCTTTTGTGGTCACCCTGTATATTGAATAAGAGTTGACAAATTTGAGTAAATCTGACGTGGGAAAACTCAGAATGACGGCGGTGGTACTTTATTCCCTTACGTTTCGGCTGTATGCCTTCCTCAGAGAAAATGACAAACGTACATACATCTCGCCTTATATGCAAGAGCTCTGGGGATTTTGTCTCGTTGGTTGTCATGGGGATCATTGCTCATCTTGTTGGCTGCATAGGACGGCCTGTATTGCGAACCGTGCTTGTCGATTTCATTGTTGGTTTTGTTTCGGGTCGCAGTACAGACCGTCCTATGCAGCCAACAAGACAATCCCACGATGAGCAATAATCCCCCATGGCAACCAACGAGACAAAATCCCCAGAGCTCTTGTACACAAATAAGACAATGACAACTTATATATTCACACAGCTCACCCCGTTCCTCCCCGGTTCCATTTTGGTAAGTGTCCTTTTTCTTCAATATGATTCACAAATACGCTGGTATTGCGGTGGTGACGGACATCGGCTCTGTGTTTTTTAAGTCGTGTTGGACACCTACCAAAATGGGATGAAGCAGATATATTACACAACAATCTCAGTAAGAAACCCTAAGGCGGTTTTTGGCAACCCCGTGGTTATGTCAGACTATGTAAGGACTGACCAGACGAGGGTCGAGGCTTTTTCCATCTTCTTTTCCCCGAAGAGGAAGCTGCCATCTTCCGTAAGTTTAAGGTAAAACCCTTTGTTTAAGTGTATTTCTCGTTACCCGTCCCTTTGTTTTTATTTAGTGCGACAAGTGGTGACCGTTGACTTTTAACCTTAACTTAGGAGTGTTTACTATTTTTTTTAGTTTAGCAATAAGTCAACACTAGGAGTCTTTAATCCGCTTTTAGTAAATGCTAATCGTGTAGTCTGTATTGTACTGTACTTTTTGTTTTACATAGTAATTTTCATTCATACTCTTCGTTGTTAACGAGACCAAAAGTTGTTACATTAATAGTTTAATAAAATATTATTTATGTGATTGTCCCAAAATCCCTGGACAGTGGAAAGGAGAGGTTGTAGTTGTGGGTGGGTGAGAATCCTCATATCTTGAGGAATGGGTGAAGGGGGATAGTTACAGTGGGAGCCAAGGTCCAGGAGGGCAAGCGGTGTGATGAAGGTCCAGGAAGAGTGGTGGTTGGTGAAGAAGTCGTTGATGCTGGGATGATCTTTGAGTTCTCGGAGAAACCTGTCGGTGGCCCCGAAATTGGTGGCGTTATCTGATACGAAGGAGTGGGGCATCCCCATTCAAGATCTATATACACCAGGTCTAACCGTTTGAGCCGTTCTGCGCAGCTTCTGACGTCATCTGGTTGGTTCCGTTTTCTATTTGTGAAACACTAAAGAAAACTGTGAAACGCCAAGGAAGACTGTTATTATTATATTTTCTCCCCGTTATCTCTCTCTATCTCTAGCTCATTATTATTATCAGTGTGTGTGTGTGTGTGTGTGTGTGTGTGTGTGTGTGTGTATTTACCTAGTTGTATTTACCTAGTTGTATTTTACGGGAAGGGGAGCTATGCTCGTGGGGTCCCGTCTTCATATCTCATTTTATCTAAACTATTTTTAAATTCATGTATTGTTTTTGCACACACCACTTTCTCATCTAACTTGTTCCAACTGTCTATTACTCTGTGAGGAAAGCTGTTCTTTTTCAAATCTCTTCTATAGCTGTCTTTTTTTATTTTCTTTCCGTGTCCTCTTGTATTTCTGTCATCCCATTTTATCAGATTCTCTCTATCAGTAATTTCTATGCCTTTCATGATTCTGTAAATAGCTATCAAATCTCCTCTCTCTCTTCTTTGCTCTAGTGTCTGTAGTTTAAGTTTTTGTAGTCTCTCTTCATATGATAGTTTTGAGAGTGTTGGTGCCAGTTTTGTGATTGCTCTTTGTATTCTTTCAAGTTTTTTTATACATTTTTTTGTACTTGGTGACCATATCGTTGCTGCATATTCTAATCTTGGTCTTATCAGGGTGATTAGGATTTTCCTCACCATTTCTTCATCCAGGTATGTAAATGCCACTTTGATTGTTCTTATTAAATTATAAGTTTCTCCAAAAATCTTATTTATATGTTTCTCAGGTGACATATTATTCATAACAATGACTCCCAGGTCCTTCTCATTTTCTACTTTTTTTATTCCTTCTTCTCCCAAATTATATGATCCTGTTATTCTATTTTTGCTTTTTCCAAATTCCATTATACTACACTTTTTTGTATTGAACTCCATCTCCCACTTCCTACTCCATTCTTGTACTTTATTTAGATCCCTCTGTAGTGATTCACAATCTTCTTCAGTTTTCACTCTTTTCAGTAGTTTTGCATCATCTGCAAAGAAGCTCATATAGCTTTCAATTCCTTCATCCATATCATTAATATATATAGCAAACATTATTGGGGCCAGAACTGTTCCCTGCGGGACACCGCTTATTACTTCATTCCATTTTGAGTGCTGATCTCTTATCACTACTCTCATTTTTCTTTCTTGCAAAAAGTCTTCCATCCAATTTAGCAATTTACCTTGTATTCCTCCTTCATATTCTAATTTCTTAAGCAACTTCTTATGTGGTACTTTGTCAAAAGCTTTTTTTTAGGTCTAGAAATGCACAATCAGCCCATCCATCTCTTTCTTGTATTATATCTATTAGCCTTGAATAGAAACATATTAAATTGGTGACGCATGACCGTCCTTGTCTGAATCCAAATTGCCTTGGATTTAGTACGTTGTTTTTTTCCAAGTATTTTACCCATCTACTTTTGATAATTCTTTCACAAATTTTTGCTATTGTACTTGTTAGAGAGACTGGTCTATAGTTGGTAGGTTCTTCTTTATTTCCTCCTTTATATATAGGTACTATATTTGCTTTTTTCCAATCTTCTGGAACTTTTCCTTCTTTTAAGGAACTGCTTATTATGCTATGTATTTTGTCTGCCAGTTCATTCCTGCATTCTTTCAGAATCCAGTTTGCTATTTCATCTGGCCCATGCGATTTTCTGACATCAAAATTACCCAAGTGTGTCAATATTTCATTCTTTGTTACTTCTATTTCTTCCATAGGGGGGACTTTTTCTTTCCACTCAATCTCTTCAGGTTGTATATTTTCCCTTGTAAACACTGATTTAAAATGTTTGTTCATAATTTCTGCCATTTCCATTTCCTCAGTGTATTCAACTCCTCCTTGTCTCAATTTCTCCAAGTCTTGTTTGTTTTTCAGTTTATTGTTTACAAATCTGTAGAATAGTTTTGGTTGATCTTTACACTTTTCTATAACATCTTTTTCATATTTTCTTTTTTTCTCTCTGCACTTTTGTACATATTCATTTCTATAACCAGTATATATTTTCCATTTTTCAGGTCTTCTGTCTTTTTTCCATCTGGTCCAGGCTTTGTCTCTTTTGTCTTTTAACTCCCTACAACTTTTGTTGTACCAGCATTTTACATATTCTTTTTCTTGTTTTTGTCTTGGGACATACTTTTCCACTCCTTTTTTGTAAATTTTTGTCAAAATATTCCATTTCTCTTCCACTGATGTTTCTTCTTTGTATATTTCTTCCCAGTTTTCTTGTTGGAAGAATTCTCTTATTTTATCAAAGTTTGTTTTTTCATACATCATTCTTCCTTTTCTATATTGTTCATTTCTTTTCATATATTTTTCTTCATTAAGTTCCAGTTCAATCAATATGTGGTCACTTTTACCTATTGGTGTTTTATATTCAATCTTGTCCACTATTCTAGGTTCAGATGTAATTATTAAGTCTAGCCTCGATGGTTCTTCTTCATTTCTATACCTAGTGTTCTCTTGTATCCATTGTGTCATTGAATGGTCAGTAATCATCTCAAGTAGAGCATTTCCCCATGAGTCATCACCACTCTTTACTGTCATTTCTTCCCAGCAGATTTCTTTGCAATTAAAGTCGCCCATCATAACTATTCTTCCTCCGTCTTCCATTATTTTAGTTAATGCTATCTTTGTGTCCTCTAGCATACTTTTATATTCACTCTCCTCCCATGAGGCTGTTTTCGGAGGCACATAATTGATCACAAATTTTCTGCTCTTCTTATCTCTGTCTTCCACTTCTATCATAATCATCTCTACTGTATTCTTTCCATATATGACCCCTTTCACGTTTATATCCTTCTTAGTCAGGAACATAACTCCACCCCCTTGCTTTTTCTCTCTGTTTCTAATCCAATAATTGTATGCATCATGTCCTACACTGTTGGGTGGTAGTGGGCCTTTTAATTTTGTTTCTACAATTCCCATTATGTCCGGTTCTTTTTCTTTCAAATAATCATTCAGCTCATTCAATCCTGTTATTAATCCATCTATATTTGTGTAAGACACTCTTAGTTTTCTGCCACTTCCATTGTGTTCTCTGTTTCCCTTATGTTTTTCTTTTGTATGTCGAACTTCCTTAGTTTCATGTTCACTACTCTCCAATAGAATCTCTCTTTCTCTGACTCCGTTCTGTTCTCGTTTTTTGTCTTAGCTTCCAGTCTTTTCTGCTTTTCTTCCTCTCTTTCCTCTTTATTCATTTCTCTTTTTATCCATATCTTTTTGTGTTGTTCACTTGTTGCTAGTTTCCCTGTTTTGGATAAGATATTCTCTGCCGTTGTTTGTGACTTGAATTTAATCTTAATTGGTCTGGTCTTGTCTGTGCTATACTTTCCGAGTCTAAATTTCTCTTCGATTTGTTTCATAATTCCTGGTTCATCTTCCTGAACTGATTCTAGTAATTGGCTTACTTTTTCATTTTCCTCTTTGATTCTTGTGGTTCTATCTGTGTTGTGTTTCTCTTCCATTCCTAATATAATTATACATTTCTTCTTGTCTGCTAAATCCCTTACTATATTCTCCTTTTGTCTCATCACTTTAATAACTGAGTCTTCAGTATGTTCTTTCAATTGCTGTTTGACTATGTCAGTGAATGAAATCTTATTTCCTTCTTGGGTTTTCTTCCAATTTTTACTTTCTTTAGCTATTGTTTCTCTGTTTTCTTTACTATTCTTCTTCAATTCCTCATTCTCCCCCTTTACCTCTCTTAACTGTCTTTTTAGTTCTTCTATTTCATCAGTTAAGTTTTTATTCGCCTTTTCCAGTTCTTCCAATCTTTCAACCCTTTTTAAAATGGTGTTCATATGACCTAACCTACTCTCCAAGTCCTCGATCACCTTATCAACCTTCTTCTCTAGTCTTGTCAGTCGGGGGGGGTTTGTGTCCCCCCCACTCTCTTTAAATCCCTTGAAAATATTCTCATCACTTTCTGCTATATTGCTCCTATCTATACCTCTAATCTTCACATTCCTATTAGACATGTTATCATCCAACTCGTCTTGGGGTCGTTTGTCTACCTTACGGCGGCCCGTCAGGGCCATTTCCTCCACCTCCTCATTACCTTCCATTTCCCCAGCAATCCCTCCCCCTCTCCTCTTTCCTTACTTTCCCACTACCCCACGAGCAATTCCCCCCCCCCCTGCAAATACAAAAAGGCACTTCTCTTTGCGTTGGTATCCACAATCTGCACTTTTCTTCAGAGCGTTCTTCAAGCCATCCGTTCGTTGAAAGTGTGTGTGTGTGTGTGTGTGTGTGTGTGTGTGTGTGTGTGTGTGTGTGTGTGTGTGTGTGTGTGTGTGTGTGTGTGTGTGTGTGTGTCTATATACTTGTATTTTACGGGAAGGGGAAATATCGTCGTGTGTGCTTATATGTGTACACGTTCACATCAAGATCTATATACACCAGGTCTAACAGTTTGAGCCGTTCTGCGCAGCTTCTGACGTCATCTGGATGGTTCCGTTTTCTTTTTGTGAAACACTGAAGAAAACTGTGAAACGCCAAGGAAGACTGGAACTATTATATCCCCCCCCCCCGTTATCTCTCTCTCTCTCTCTCTAGCTCATTGTTATTATCAGTGTGTGTGTGTGTGTGTGTGTGTGTGTGTGTGTGTGTGTGTGTGTGTGTGTGTGTGTGTGTGTGTGTGTGTGTGTGTGTTTATATACTTGTATTTTACAGGAAGGGGACATATCGTCGTGTGTGCTTATATGTGTACACGTTCACATGTGTGTGTGTGTGCGTATGCATGTGTGTGTGTATTTATATACTTGTATTTTACGGGAAGGGGAGATATCGTCGTGTGTACTTATATGTGTACACGTTCACATGTGTGTGTGTATGTGTGTGCGTGTGTGTGCGTGTGTGTGTATTTATATACTTGTATTTTACGGGAAGGGGAGATATCGTCGTGTGTGCTTATATGTGTATACGTTCACATATGTGTGTGTATGTGTGTGTGTGTGTGTGTGTGTGTGTGTGTGTGTGTGTGTGTGTGTGTGTGTGTGTGTTTATATACTTGTATTTTACGGGAAGGGGAGATATCGTCGTGTGTGCTTATATGTGTACACGTTCACATGTGTGTGTGTGTGATTCACCTTGGTCTTTTGGATCACGTGTTGGACTCGTGATCGACAGCCATTTCCCTCCCGGAAGAGAGCTCAGAGCTCGTATGTCCGATCTATAAACTTACACGCACACACATCCCTAACTCCCCGCCCACGGGAGTTGGAGTAACGATTCGAAGCGCAGCAATATTGAAAAAATGTCAAGCTTAAGCAGGATTCGAACCAGGTATTACCGATAATTACGTCTGCGACGTTGGAGTCTCTACCAACCGCTCCACCGAGTCTCTTACTCAATTGAACGTGTGTGTGTATTTATATACTTGTATTATTTGGGAGAGTATGTGATAGAAGAAAGCTAAAGATAAATGTGGGTAAAAGTAAGGTGATGAGATGTACAAGGGGTGAAAGTGGCAGTAGACTGGAAGTGAACATTAAGGGAGAGCGACTGGAGGAAGTGGATAGTTTTAGATACTTGGGTGCAAGTGTAGCAGGAAAAGGTGGAGTGAAGGTGGAGGTAGAATGTAGATTGAGAGAAGCGAGTAAATGCCTTGGTGGTTTAAAGAGTGTAATGAGGAATAGACATTTGGGAATGGATGCGAAGAGGAGACTGTATGAAGGAGTGATTGTGCCAACAGCACTGTATGGGGCAGAAACGTGGAACATAAGAGAAGAAGAGAGAAGGAATTTGAATGTGTTTGAGATGAGGTGTCTGAGAAGTATGGTGGGGGTTACTAGGCTGGATAGAGTGAGAAATGAGGAGGTGAGGAGGAGAACAGGGGTAAAAAAGGATTTGGGAGATAGGGTTGATGAAAGAATATTAGGATGGTTTGGACACATGGAAAGAATGAGTGAAGAAAGACTAGTAAAAGAGGTATGGAAGGCAGATGTGGAGGGAGTGAACATGAGGGGACGTCCTAGGATGAGGTGGATGGATGGGGTGAAGGGGGCTTTGGGGAAGAGGGGAATGTCTGTTGAGGAAGGAAGGGAGAGGATGGAAGACAGAGGTGAGTGGAGAATGGTTGTATATGGATGATGTTGTGACTGCATGAGGAGGAATGGGCGGGGGGTGGGGTGGGGGGGGGTAGTATGTGTGAGTAAATTTTGACGCAGCCCGAAGAGATTTCTCCCCGTCCTCGCCTTATATGCAAAGGGGGACGGAGAGGGGGGGGTCGCCGATTAAATGAAGCGGCCTTGCTGTGGATGTACTGTGTCTTGCGACACTGCTTCTGACCCAGGGCGGTGGGCAGGGTGCAGGGATGACCCGTCATTCAGGAGGTGCTCAGATGAGAGGAAGGGTGGGAGGGGTGTGGAGGGTATTTAGGGATGAAATGGGTGGGAGTGTTTTTATGCCTTTCCCTTTTTGGCTACCTCCCTTGGAAGGGGGAAAGGGCCTTGGTATATGTATGTATGTATTTTACGGGAAGGGGAGATATCGTCGTGTGTGCTTATACAGTATGTGTACACGTGTGTGTGTGTGTGTGCTTATACAGTATGTGTACACTTGTGTGTGTGTGTGTTTATTTGCAGGGAAACGATGAAAAATTTCATATTTGGGCGGGATACGAACTAGGTAATGCTGTTATTGTTGTCCCAGAAATATGAGTCCCTACCAAACGTACCACCGAGTCACAAAGGATTACAAAGGCGGAGCATGCCGACAGGAAACCTTTTGGTCCATATCTAGGTCAGATGCGAAAATAATCATAATAATAAAATAATAAGTAAAAACTATAATAATGTAAATAACAAATAAAATACATAAATAAATGCATAGGTATAGTTAAATAATAAACAAACAGGTAAATAGTAAATAATAATAAATTAACATATAACTAACAATAAATGAAAATCAGACAGACAAATGATAACAAAACAAAAACAAATAATATAAAATAAATTATAATCATTACAGCATCTTGCTTAGGTGTTTACCTAAATGATTCTTAAAGCTTCGAACTGAACTACATTGCACTACCTGTGCAGGAAGTTTATTCCATTCAATAACTACACGGTTGGCAAAGTTGTTTCTACCTACTTCTAAATTGAATCTATTTCCGAACAGTTTGAGACCATTGTTTCTTGTCGGATTCTCATTCAATGTGAAAATTTGGTCACTTTTGATGTTGTCAATTCCCTTTAGAATTTTAAAGACCTGTATCAAGTCACCTCTGAGTCTATGCTTTTTTAGGGAAAACAGATTCATACGTTTTAGTCGATTTTCGTATGATTTATTTTTGATATTTGGAATCAGTTTTGTGGCTCGCCGTTGTACTTTTTCCAGTCTGTCAATGTCTATAATGAGATTCGGTGACCATACGGAAACAGCATATTCCAAATGTGGACGAACTAACGATTTATATAGCTTGTTAATGAGTGATGGATTTTTTAAATCAAAAGATCGCGCAATCAGTCCTAGAATCTTATTTGCTTTCTCAGAGGCTGAAATACACTGCTTAGATGATTTGATGTCGTTACTGATAATTACGCCGAGATCTTTTTCACTATCCACTTTTGTTAACGAATTTCCAAATAACTTGTAATTGTACTTACTGTTATTTTTACCTATGTGCATTACCTTGCATTTACTTGTGTTAAATTTCATTAGCCACTTTTCAGACCATTGCTGTAATTTATCTAAATATTCTTGAATATCTAATTGGTTTGAGTGATCATTTGCCACTCCGCACAGTTTTGTATCATCAGCAAATTTGGAAACAGTAGATTTTAGTCCATGGTCTATATCATTTATATATACTATGGATAGAAGTGGCCCAAGAACGGAACCCTGAGCAAATCCACTTGTAACATTTTTCCATCTAGAAGTTTTTCCATCTAAAACAACTCTGTTTTCGACAATTCAACCAATTACTAGTCCAACCTTATAGGCTACCACTTATTCCGTGTGAAGCTAATTTAGTAAGTAGTCTTTCGTGTGGGACGGTATCAAAAGCTTTTGCAAAGTCTAGATATATTAAATCTATATTGTTTCTTTTGTCATAATTCGAGATAACTGTGTTGTAGAATTCGAGTAAGTTAGTCACGCAAGAACGTTTCCGTCTGAAACCATGCTGGCTATCATTTATCAAATGGTTAGTTTCTAAATGATGTTCGATAGCATCTCTGATGATAGTTTCCATTATTTTTCCTACGATTGAAGTCAAACTTATAGGCCTATAGTTATTTGGCTTCTTTTTGTCACCTTTTTTGAATATGGGAGTAACGTTAGCTAGCTTCCATTCTCTTGGGACATCTCCGGATATGATGGATTTCTTGAAAATAATTTCTAATGGAACAACAATCTCATTTTAATTTTTCATTTCCTTTAAGATTCTTGGATGCCAACCGTCAGGCCCTGGTGTTTTATTAACTGTGAGTTTATCTATACACTTTTTAATTTTTTCTTTTGTTATATTTACCGTAGTGAGTAAGTTTACCCTGGACTTTTCACAGGTTTCAATTTGGAATTCACTTTGAGGTGTTTCGTTTATGAATACCGAGCTAAAATAATTGTTTAAGATATTACACACTCCTTCATTTGAATATTCAAGTTGACCGTCAGCAGATGATAGTGGACCAATGTGATTCCTAACAACCTTTTTATCTCTAATATGACTATAGAATTCTTTGGGATTCTCTTTGGATTTATCAGCGATGTTAATTTCGTATTGTCTTTTTTTTTTTTTTTTTTTTTTTTTTTTTTTTTTTTTTTTTAAATCTCTGTATTGATACACAACTTACATAGTCATTAGATGCACCCGAGCACTTATATTTCTTATAAGCCTGTCTTTAGCAATACTTTTTTCAGTTTCTTTGTCGAGCCACTTTGGGCGAGCCTGATTTGGGGGACGTCTGTCCTTAAAAGAAGTGTAAGTTTGAATCATCTTAGTGAGCGTATTTTGAAATATTTCCCACTTCTGATCTACAGGCCTTTCGTTTAATTTTGCCTCCCAATCTGTAAGCTGAAGCTCCTGACGTAGTCCTATGAACTGAGCTTTACTGAAATCGGGTATTTTAGAAACACAAGTATCTATTCTAAAATTGTTTAGGAGTTTGAATCTAAGTTGTGATCGCTATTTGCAACAGATTCACCGACTTCTACATCAGTTACCATGCTTTCGCGGCTAGTGATCAATAGATCGAGTAAGTTTCCATATCTTGTGGGCTCTTTTACATGCTGAATTAAGTAATTGTCACCAAGAAAATCAATCAAGCGACTACCTATATGGCTATGTTCAAGGGTCATCCAATCAATGTCAGTAAAATTGAAATCACCCATTATCAATAAATCCCGGTTGCAGAAACTAGACAGTTCTTGAAATAACAATTTGTCGTCTGCTAATGATAATGTCTTTGGCCTATATATTATACTGTATATATGTGCGTGTGTGTGTATTTATATACTTGTATTTTACGGGAAGGGGAGATATTGTCGTGTGTGCTTATACAGTATGTGTACACGTTCACGTGTGTGTGTGTGTGTGCGTTTATATACTTGTATTTTACGGGAGGGGGAGATGTCGTCGTGTGTGCTTATATGTGTACACGTTCACATTTGTGTGTGTGTGTTTGCAGGGAAACGATGAAAATTAACATTTGGCTTACTTCCTCTTTGGTTTGAGCCACAATCCTTAATGTCACAATAAGCCATATTGTCAAGATCTATATATAACGGTATATACAGAGCTTCATTGTCAGAATATAACTAATTGCGTGGAGCGGTGCGAGCGGAGGCAGCAACATACCCTAGCGACGCACCAGCTACAACTGACAGCGATTGGGCGCGCGAACCCCACTTTGAACAGCCAGGTGACGTTCACGGGCCCGCTGCGCCAACACCCTCGAAATTCGGTCGGAAGTGGTTAGACCTGGTATATATAGATATTGGTTCACATATGTGTGTGTATGTGCGTGTGCGTGTGTGTGTGTGTGTGTATGTGTGTGTGTGTATTTATATACTTGCATTTTACGAGAAGGGGAGATATCGTGTGTGCTTATATGTGTACACGTTCACATGTGTGTGTATATGTGTGTGTGCGTGTGTATATTTATATACTTGTATTTTACGGGAAGGGGAGACATCGTCGTGTGTGCTTATATGTGTACACGTTCACATATGTGTGTGTATGTGTATTTACCTAGTTGTATTTACCTAGTTGTATTTTGCGGGAAGGGGAGCTATGCTCGTGTTGTCCCGCCTTTGTATCTTGCAGTGTTTGTTTTTAAACTCATGAATGGTTTTTGCGCATACTATTTCATTGTCCAGTTTGTTCCAAGTGTCCAAAACTCTATGAGGAAAACTGTTTTTCTTCAGTTCTCTTCTATAGCTATGTTTTTTTATTTTCTTTCCATGTCCTCTTGTGTTTCTTTTGTCCCAGTTAAGTAAGTTCTCACTATCGAGTACCTCTGTGCCTTTCATGATTCTGTAGATGGTCAATAGGTCACCTCTCTCTCTTCTTTGCTCCAGTGTCGGTAACTCCAGTTTAGCCAATCTCTCTTCGTATGATAGGTTTGCAAGTGCAGGTGCCATTTTTGTAGCTGCTCTTTGGATTCTTTCTATTTTCTTTATATTCTTTTTGGTACTGGGGGACCACAATGTCGCTGCATACTCTAATCTAGGCCTTATCAATGTAACCAATATTTTTTTCATCATGTCTTCGTCCAAGTATGTAAACGCCACTTTTATTGATCTTAGCAAGTTGTAAGTCTCCCCGACAATTTTGTTAATCTGTATATCATAGGACAAGTCGTTCGTGATAATTACTCCCAAATCTTTTTCGGATCCTACTTTCTTTACTTCTTTGGTTCCAATTGTATATTTTCCTGATATTCTGTTTTTGCTTTTTCCAAACTCCATTATGCTACACTTCTTCGTATTAAAGTCCACTTCCCATTTCTGACTCCAGTTCCATACCCTATTTAGGTCTTCTTGCAGTGCTTCACAGTCCTCATCAGTTTCTATTTTCCTTAGCAGTTTGGCGTCATCGGCAAAGAAGCTCATGTAGCAGTTCACGTCCTCATCCATGTCATTCATATAGATAGCAAACATTATTGGTGCCAGCACAGATCCTTGCGGTACTCCACTGATCACCTCTTTCCAGTCTGAATATTTTTCTCTGAGCACTACTCTCATCTTTCTACCAGTCAGAAAGTCCTCTATCCATTTTAGTAGGTTTCCCTGTATTCCTCCTATGTGTTCCAGTTTTTTTAGTAGTTTTCTGTGTGGTACTTTGTCAAAGGCTTTTTGCAAGTCTAGGAATGCACAATCAGCCCATCCATTTCTTTCTTGCACTATGTCTATTAGTCTTGAGTAAAAGCATATTAAGTTTGTGGAGCATGATCTTCCTTGTCTGAATCCGAATTGTCTTGGGTTTAATATGTCATTGTCTTCCAGATGTTTTACCCATCTATTCTTGATTATTTTCTCACAAATTTTGGCAATGGTGCTTGTTAGTGATACTGGCCTATAGTTGGTGGGTTCTTCTTTGTTTCCTCCTTTGTGTATTGGTACAATGTTAGCGTTTTTCCAGTCCTCGGGTATCTTTCCTTCTTTGAGTGAGCTGTTTATTAAGATGTGTATTTTGTCTGTTAGTTCTTCTTTGCACTCCTTTAGAATCCAATTTGCAATACCGTCCGGGCCATGTGATTTTCTGACATCCAGCCTTGATAAATGTTCTGATATTTCCTTTAGTGATGCTGTAAACTCATTCATGAGGGGAGATTTCTTGTTTTTGTCTATGTCACAATTCGGTATTTTCTCTCTGGTGAAAACAGATTTAAAGTGATTGTTCATGACTTCGGCCATCTCTAAATCTTCTGTGTATTCTATGTTTCCTTGGCATAGTTTCACCAATTCCTGTTTGTTTTTAAGTTTACCATTCACATACCGATAGAATAGTTTGGGTTGCTCTTTGCATTTGTCTATAATATCCTTCTCATGGTTCCTTTTCTCCTCTCTTCTCACATTAACATACTCATTTCTATAGTTAACATAAATTTGCCATTTGCTTTGTTTTTTGTCTTTTCTCCACTTTTTCCAAGCTTTGTCCCTTCTGTCTTTTGCCTCACTGCATCTTTTGTTGAACCAACATTTAATGTACTCTCTCTCTCGCTTTTGTCTTGGTACATGCCTGTTTACCCCTTCATTGTAGTTTTCCATCAATATATTCCATTTCTCTTCCACTGCTGTTTCTTCCCTGTAAAATATTTCCCAGTTTGCATTCCGGAAGAATGTCTTTAGTTTTGTAAAGTCTGTTTTGTTGTACCTCAGTCTTCCTTTCCTATGCTTTTCGTTCCTCTCTATGTCTATTTCTTCCTTTAGTATAGTTTCGATGAGTACATGGTCACTCTTTCCAATTGGTGTCTCATACTGGACTTTATGCACTATTTCAGGCTCTGTTGTAAATATTAGATCTAGTTTCGATGGCTCTTCATTATTTCTGTACCTTGTGTTTTCATGGACCCATTGGGTCATTGTGTACTCCATGGTCATATCTAGCAGTACATTGCCCCACGAGTCATCTCCTCCTTGCACTGTCATGCTGTCCCAACAAATTTCTTTGCAATTGAAGTCCCCCATAACTACCAGATTACCCTTACCCATTAGTATCTCATTGAGTGATTTTCTTGTGTCATCTAGCATTTTTTTATGTTCAATTTCTTTCCAAGCGCTTGTTTTTGGAGGCACATAAGTCACCACAAACTTTCTACTTTTCATATTCTTGCCTTCGACTTTTATCATGATCAATTCAGCATTACCTTTGCCCTCTGCAATTTTTGTCACCTTTAGGTCTTTCTTGGCCAAGAACATGATTCCCCCTCCCTGTTTCTTGTCCCTGTTTTTTATCCAGTAGTTGTATAAACCTTGTCCGATAACAGTGGATGGTATTTCACCTCTTAGTTTAGTCTCTACAATTCCCATTATGTCTGGTTTTGCTTCTAACAGATAATCATTGAGTTCGTTCAGTCCCGAAATTAGTCCGTCAATGTTGGTATAGGCCACTTTTAATTTTCTTCCTTCTCCCTGGTTTCTTCTTCCCTTGTTTTGTTCGTTTTGAAGCGCCATTGTCTTAATCTCAAGTCTATTACTCTCCACTGGAATTCTTTGCATTCTGTCTCTGATCTTTTCAAGTTTTTTTCCTTTGCTTCTTCTCTTAGCGCCCTTTCTTTTTCTAATTCCTCAGTACTCATTTCTCTTTTTATCCATATCTTATTGTATTTTTCACTCTTTGTCAAGTTACCTACTTTTTCAAATATGTCTTCTACTACCACTTGTGACCTTAGTTTTATCTTTAGAGGTCGATTCCTATCCTTAGTATAGCGACCAATTCTGTAAGTCTCTTCTAAGTCTGTGCCTGAATCACTATCTCCCCCCTGAATTTCATTAAGGATTTCTACTGCTGTCTCTTTTTCTTCTTTTTCTCTCATGTACCTCGCCAATCCTTGTTTTTCTTTAAGCCCATAAACCACAATACATTTCTTCCTATCTACTGTGTCCCTGACCCAATTTGCTTTTTCGTTAATCACTTGAATGATTGTGTCTTTTGCATTATCTTGCATTTGCTGCTTGACTATTTCTTTGAAAGCAATTTCTTTATTTTCAATATTTTCTTTCCACTTCTTAATTTCCTGGATACTGTCCCCACCTAAGTTTTCTTCGATCTTTTGTGTCAATTCTTGGAATTTGTTGTTCACTTCCTGCTTTAGATTTTCGCTATTATTATCATTAGTTTTCTTCTTTTCATTATCATTCTTCAGTTCATTTATGTCTCTTTTCATTTCTTTAATTTCGTTTGTAAGATCCAAGTTAGCTTTTTTCAGGTCAGAAATTTCATGGTTAGTCTTAGATAAACAATCAATTAAACCAATGACCTCTTTTCTTAAGTCCATGATTTCATTTTCCCACCGAGTCCTATTTTTGCTCATCTCTCTCTCTATCTCTAATAATCTACTTAAGTTCTTTCTTTCGTACTTACCAAACCCTAAGAAATCATTGTCATAACACGTGGTGCTTTGTTTATTGTTTACATCGCGGTTCAGTGGATTGCCTCCAGATGGCTCTGATTCGCAACTGGCTTTCGAGTCGTTTTCATTCATTTTTGCTAATTTCGAGTTAACACAATTAACTAGCACTGCATAGATACCATTTCGGGCACTCACGTTCACTCCCCACCCCTACAGTACAAACCAGGTTTTCCTTTTTCGTCGTAAATCCTCTTCTTCTTGGTCGCGCGACGACGAGCGGTGTTGCTTCGATGAGCGTGTGTGTGTATTTATATACTTGTATTTTACGGGAATGGGAGATATCGTCGTGTGTGCTTATATGTGTACACGTTCACATGTGTGTGTGCATGTGTGAGATTCATCTTGGTCTTTTGGATCACGTGTTGGACTCGTGATCGACAGCTATTTCCCTCCCGGAAGAGAGCTTAGAGCTCGTATGTCCTATCTATGAACTTACACGCACACACATCCCCAACTCCCCCTCCCACGAGAGTTGGAGTAACAACTCGAAGCGCAGCAATACTAAAAACTTTCAAACCTGGGCAGGAGTCGAACCACGTACCGCCAATACTTCCGTGTCAAGTGCTTGTGTCTCTACCAACCACGCCACCGAATACGGAAAACTTGGTGTGCGTGTATTTATATACTTGTATTTTACGGGAAGGGGAGATATCGTCGTGTGTGCTTATATGTGTACACGTTCACATGTGTGTGTGTGTGTGTGTGTGTGTGTGTGTGTGTGTGTGTGTGTGTGTGTGTGTGTGTGTGTGTGTGTGTGTGTGTTTATATACTTGTATTTTACGGGAAGGGGAAATATCGTCGTGTGTGCTTATATGTGTACACGTTCACATGTGTGTGTGTATTTGCAGGCAAACGATGAAAATTAATATCTGGCTTAATTCCTCTTTGGTTTGAGCCACAACCCTTAATGGCACAATAAGCCATATTGCCAAGATCTATATATACCGGTATATATAGATCTTCATTGTCAGAATATAACTAATTGCGTGGAGCGGTGCGAGCGGAGGCAGCAACATTCCCGTGCAACGAACCGGCTACAACTGACAGCGATGGGACGCGCGAACCCCACTTTGAGCAGCTAGGTGACGTCACGGACTCGCTGCGCCAACACCCTCGAAATTCGGTCGGAAGTGGTTAGACCTGGTATATATAGACCTTGTCCCCACTCGTGCCGCAAAGCGACGTAGTGCTCTCAGAAAGTCTAACACGCTGAGGGAGGTGACGACTTCCAGGATGAGGGCCCGGATGCTGGCGCAGGTGAAGACGACCACATAAGCAGCGTCAATGTGGGACTGTCTCATCTTGATGGCTCCCATAAAGTCAACTCCGGTGGTGGAAAAAGGTGTGCGAAAGTGGATCCTATTAGGATGTAAGCAAGCTGGAGGGGGGAACTTAAAGGGTGGAGTTTGGATACGTCGACAGTGTAAGCATTGTCTGAGGAGGGATTGATCGTCTGTCGTTGGGGAGAGACCCAGTAATCTCGGCGAAGGAGAACATGAAGTGTGGCGGTGTTGGTGTGGAGTGCGAGTCGATGTTGGTGCAAGATGATACTCAACCATACTCGTTGAGCGTGGCAGCGTGTGGTGGTTGACAGCGTATGAGACCCTGTTCATACAGTTTGAGGCCTCTTTAGTAGATGAGGTTTTTGTCGTCAGAAGTGAGAGGGGTGGCTCGTCCTTGGAGATGTTGGTATATCCGCGGGTAAGATCTGACTTGAGCCAGTCTGAGCATAACTTGCATGGGGCTCTGGTAGAGTTTGGCCTTTACCGCGATTGATGCCTTAGCCTTCACTGTTTTCAGTAGGATCCTGAAGGCGTTGTATGCTGTTGGGAGATCGGGGAACTGTTCCATGTGGAATAGTCTCTCTGTTTCCACGACAATGGTGGGGCAGGCGTGTATGAGGATGGGTAGAGTATACGACTCTTGTGGGGGATATTGATCGGGGTAAGGAAGTCATTCTGGACCTTTGAACCAAAGGTTATGTTTGTTGATAAGGCCTGCTACGTTAGTGCCTTTGGAGGCGAGATCTGCCGGGTTGTCTTTGGAGCTGACGTGCATGAGGTGGAGGTTGTGATCTTGTACTAACTGTTTGACCTCCTTGGCTCGGTCAAGGACGTAGGATGACGTGCTGGTCTGACTGCGGACCCAGAAAAGAGCGGACTTGGCGTCAGAAATTTGCCTTACGAAGAGAGGCTTAGGCACCTTAACTTACACTCGCTGGAAAGACGCAGAGTGCGGGGTGATCTAATAGAGGTGTTCAAGTGGATCAAAGGCTTTAACAAGGGTGATGCAAACAAGGTCATCATATTAAAACAACAGGGCAGGACTCGCAGTAATGGTTATAAACTGGACAAATTTAGATTTAAAAAGGAAGTAGGCAAGAATTGGTTTACTAATAGGGTGGTCGACGAATGGAATAAACTTGGTAACCATGTAGTAAGCGCTGAAACTATCAGTTGTTTTAAGAAACGATTAGACAACTATATGGGTGGGGATGACAGGTGGTGATGGATACGGAGCTGCCTAGTGTATGCCTTATGGTCTCTTGCAGTCTCCTTCATTCTTATGTTCTTATGTTATGTTCAGACCACACAAAGGTGGCGTGGTAGTGGGAGGGACGTAGGTTCATCAGGTACTTAGCGAGGCGGCTGCCAAAGAGAATAACCGTGAGTTCTAGTCGGGGTATAGTGAGATCTTCGCTGATCTTAGCCATATTTTTGGGAGTGACCCTACTCCTGCCCATGAGAAAGGAAACGTGACCCTCTCGTGAGACGGTGTAGGCTGCCACCCCAAACCCTCTTTTGCTCGCATCGCAAAAGACGTGGAGGGTGTGGTGGCTGCCAGGATGTGCATTACGAGGGAACCGAAGAGTATCCAAATTCCGGTAGTTGTTATGGATGGTCGTGAGGGTCTAGATGCTGTCCCCATTGAGGGGGGGTATCCCATCCTTCCTCCGCTTTCAATAAGTTCTGTATGAAAAGTTTGCCCGTGACGGTGATTGGGGCCAGGAATTCTGCGGGATCGTACAATGAGGAAAACAGACTGAGTATTTTCCTTTTGGTCCGGAATAGCAGTGGTTGGTCAAAGGCTTCCTTGAATTGGTTGGGCATTGCTACTCCGAGCGTGTCTCGTTCCGTATCCCAGCGGAGGCCGAGATAGTCACGGACTCCGATGTGTTCAAAACCTTCGATGGCAGCGTTGGAGGTCCACTGGTACAGGGGTATGTTGGCGTGACTTAATATTTGTTCTATCTGGGGTCTCTCTACAGCAATCTCGTGGACGTGATCATATGTAAGTTGCAAGTTATCCACATAAAATGCGGACTAGTTTTGTAGTCAGGGGGTGTTCATACGTCTCTAGGTGGTGTTCAATGGTCTGGTTGTGGAGGTAAGGACTGCAAGTGGCGCCAAACAACACCACTTTGAAGCGGAAGACTTGGACTTCCTGCATGTCTGGGCTTGTGAAGAAGGGAAAGCGGCAGAAATCTCTGTCTGTCTCATCTATTCCTATTCTGAGGAAGGCTTTGTTGATGTCGGCCAGGACGCCATACGTGCCTTCTCTGAAGAGGAGGATCATGGATTGGTTTTTCTGAGCCAGGTTGGGTCCAGTGTATAGGGCGTCGTTGAGGGATAGCGCGTTCGTGTGTGCTCTGGATGATGCGTTGAACACTATCCTGACTGGAGTCGTGGGGGAGTTCTTGTAGACGGAGTGGTGAGGCAGGTAGTGTACTTTCCCATCCACCTCTGGACCCGGGGTTACGATTTCGATGAACCCGAGCCGTAGATATTCGTCCAAAATTTTCCTGTAGTCTTCATAAAGAGATGGACGTGGGTTCCTCTTGAGTGAGAGCAGTTGAGCCGCCGCGCGCCCATAGTTGGTTGCTGGGCGATCATCAGTCTTGAAAGGTAAGCGGATCGTGTAGGCTCCATCTCTCCTCCACACGGTCGACTTGAAAAACTCAATCGCCTTCTCTTCTAGATGATTGCATTTTTCCAGCGAGATACCGACTGAGTCCAATGACCAGAGTTCGTGCACCAGGGGATCAATGAGAACAAGCTCTTCAATGCGGATGCTGTTGAGTGCAATGGTTTCAATAGGGGGATTGAGGGCGTGGTCTTGACTCCAAGGAGGCAGTTTGCCCCACATTACATACCCAGCTGAGGTGACAAAAAGTTCGACACCCATGAAGCGCATGACGCGTTTAAAGACTAATGGCATGTGATCGCTGCCTAATATGATGTGGATGTCGGTAGTTTGGTCTGACGGTGTTTCTTTGGCGATAGGGATGCCTTGAGACTTGAGGATCTGGACTGTACGTTGGTAACCGGGCATAGAGATAACTTTACCCACTGAGGGGTGCACTACCGCTTCGATGAGGTGTTTCTCCGCGCCCAAGTGCAAATTGAACTCGACGATGTCAAACTCCTGAGGTAGCTCAGTTTTGCTGAAGGAATCGATACGAAAGAGTACGGTTCCCTTTGGCTTGAGGTCAAGTTGGTCCACGACGGAAGGGTGAACAAACGTGCGTTGAGCTCCGCAATCAATGACGACTTGGGAGATACAACTCTTGCTGCTTTTAGTGAAGCGTCTGGTAAAGACGGGCAGGGCCACGGTACTCTGCATTGCTCGTTGTATGAGTGTTGTGTCTACTACAATTTGTGTAGTCTCAACGACGATTGGTACCGGCTCTGCATCTTGAGTTGAGGTGTCATTTGTTGTCGAGGAAGTTTGGCCTGGAGAGGGCTTCGTGACGGCTGGGGTGTGAAGGATGGGAGCCAGGTAGATCAAAGAAGGGGTTCTGGTGGATTCTGGGGCGTGGGTTACCTCCGGCGGGGCTCTGACGTCGTCGTTGTGGGTGCTGTTCGAGGCTGATGGAGTGGAAGTTGAGTTGCTATCTTGGATTGCTTTGGTGCCAGGTGGCGCTGGTTGCAACGGAGGATAATACGGGGCCTCCTTGTCGTAATTTCTCTAAAATTCTTGTTTGTTTTTCAGTTTGTTGTTTACAAATCTGTAAAATAGTTTTGGTTGATCTTTACATTTTTCTATGAGATCTTTTTCATATTTTCTCTTTTCCTCTCTGCACACTTGTACATATTCATTTCTATAACTAGTATATATTTCGTGTGTGTGTGTGTGTGTGTGTGTGTGTGTGTGTGTGTGTGTGTGTGTGTGTGTGTGTGTGTGTGTGTGTGTGAGTGAATAAGTTTGCGTTTACGTATGTGTGTCTACGTGTGCTTGTGTATATGAGTGTGTGTGTGTGTGTGTGTGTGTGTGTGTGTGTGTGTGTGTGTGTGTGTGTGTGTGTGTGTGTGTGTGCTTGTCTGTGTGTGTGTGTGTGTGTGTGTGTGTGTGTGTGTGTGTGTGTGTGTGTGTGTGTGTGTGTGTGTGTGTGTGTGTGTGTGTGTGTGTGTGTGTCAGTTACGAACTACCGAGTTTTATGCTTCCCCTCTTCAATAAATTTAGCCTCTTGAGCACCATTCGCCCGACCGCGACTGACCATCAGCATCGACAGCAAAAGTGAGATGCAACAAGCGGTGTCACACCTGCTGAGCCTCGATACCATGGGAGGCAGGACTTGTCACAGGAATGATGATGAACGACGGCGCCCTGAGCTGGAGACAAGCCTGGAACAGGCCAGAAGACCAGGCAGGGCGGAGACCCTGGATCAAGAAGATCTCTAGCCAACAAAAGCCCAACAAAAGGAACTTAGAGCGGCCGGGGGTTCCCCTTTGGAGAAGATTGCCCCCCCCCCCGGCCCACTCCAGCAAGGGTCCGAAGCCCGAGCTCAAAGGACAAGACAAGGGCTTCAAGAAGCCCAGAGCCCCAGCAAGAGGTGCTCCAAGATGAAGCCCTGGATCCAGGAAACGAAGAGCCCTCATTCATGGATCAAGTCCTCCTCCTAGCCCCTTGCAAGTTCTGCGCAAGAGGTTCTTGTTGCATCCACGGCACCGAAGAAGAGGACGAGGAGGACGACGTCTCTTCTTCGGTGACCGAAGATCCAGATCCTCCCTCCCGCCTCCAGGAAGATACGAGCTCCTGGAGGTTGTCCTCGAGGGCGACTCGGGACTCTGGAGGGCGCCGCGAGTCCTGGAGGCCGAGCCCGGTCGACCCTCGGTGGAGGACACCTCCGGCGTGGTACCGCACAAGGAGCGACATCAACTCCTGGAGGCGGTGAACAAAGCCCAACAAGCCCGCGATGGTTTTAAAAAAAAAAAAAAAAAAAAAAAAGTATATAGAAATGAAATAAAAGGTATATACAAAAATAAGAAAAAAATATAAAAAACTGATAAAAAAAAAGATAAAAAGTGAAATAAAGAATATATATAAAAGAAAAACCCCGTCGAAAAATTAGAAAAATGAAAAAAATAAGAAAAAATAATAGAAAAGCTCTTACAAGCCCTTAGAAGCCCTAAAAAAGAAACCCATTAAAAAAAAAAAAAAATACAGGAACAGAAAAATAGGAATAAACGGACAATTTTAGCCCAAAGTAGTACCTTTCTTCTAAGCCCAAATTCGACCACTTGGAAAGCCCAAAATACATTTCATTTTTAGCCCAAAAATAGGATTGAGGTTCCCCTCAGCTGAATAAAATTGCTTGGCGACGACAATCACAGAAGATTAACTCAACATCCCACTACCACGCCGTGGGAAATGAGAAAGCCCTGTTTGGGTGAGACCTGTCAGTTGCGGTAAGCCGCCGTTTTTTTTTTTTTTTCTTCTTCTTCGAGCGACTGTCGCTAGAACAGCTACTAAGTATTTCAGCGGCTTTGACCCATCGTTTTTCGCTCATATTTCCGAAATAATCATTCACATCAACATGGTATATTAGCACAGCCTAATTCACACCCGGCCATAATTTTTGACGTTATAGTGTATTCACAAGTGTATTTAATTACGGTGTTTACTCTTGATATTGTGTGTGTCGTAGCCGACACCCGTGAAGTAAATCGAACAAGTGAAGTTGGGATACACGAGGTAGTTTGTGATGACGTCACGACTTCACCTGTTCGATTTACTTCACGGGTGTCGGCTACGACACACTTAATATCAAGAATAAACGCCGTAATTAAATACACTTGTAAATGCACTCTAACGTCAAAAATTATGGCCGGGTGTGAATTAGGCTGTGCTAATATATCATACTGATGTGAATGATTATTTTGGAAATATGAGCGAAAAACGATGGGTCAAAGCCGCTGAAATACTTAGTAAATAGAAATCACCACCCAACCTCCCCAACAACCATAATGGGACCTTTCGCAGTGAGCGATTTGATACCAGACACCGCCAGATTTTGTAATTCTTGCCGGAAAATAGATACTTTTTTGGGCAAGTTTTATAAGCTTACAGAGGTGTATCGTTGTACATTGTGTCTGAAATTTAAGTCAATTAATTTCATGATTGCAAACAGCATATAGCATTGTTTGGGCCTCTATTTATAATTATTGATGATATTCGTAAAACAGCCTATAATTGTATCAAGCCAAGCAATTTGTCATTTTCTACCGACTTCAATGGACGTGTACTGATATATATTTTCATTTGAATGCACCAAACAATAGGCAAATCCATGTAATGTATAGAAAATATAATTTTGTATCGAAGACTTAATTTTTCCGGTACGATTATTAACTCTCGGTTGCTGGCAACAAACCACAACAAAACAACTTCAGACCAAAAATGAGTTTTTTACCGCCACTATCTTGGACTACAACAGAATTGAGAACATTCCTGAAAATAAGAGCTATACCCTATTCTGCGTACAGTAAAGCAGAACTGGTTTATATGGTCGGGAAAGTTTTCATGCATTTATGGCTCAGCGTCCATCACTAACATGTTATGGACAAGTGCTCTTTCCTGATAGATTGAACAGACAGCCACCCACCATCACTGAGCTTGCAGGTGCATTTAGCGAGTCAAAATCTTCAATATCATTTGTTGATTTTGTTAAACAGCATTTAGATGTTGCAGATATTGAATTCATACAATCCAATACACATGCCCAATAAAAATCCCTTATGTGGAAAAATCAGAGAGTTGGAGCTTTGACATCTACAACTTGTTAGGTCCCTTCGGTTCAGAAATAACATTTTGAGCTCGGCACTGGAGACTGTTTTCCTTCCTATTAATCATTGCAAGATGGTTTCTTCCCCACCCGTTATAGGAAAACAAAACTGGGTCTGGATGTTCAGGTGACGGTCCATTGTTCCATTCCAAAAAATGTAAGGAGCATATAACGTGATTAACTGTTGCCTTCCAACCACCTGCACGCACGCCTACACCTCTCCTCCCATATCTTTCTTCTTTTGGATTCCGTTTTTGCACTCGGAAATCTGGCATATCCTTTGCCATTTTTAGTTACTTGGTTTGCCTTTATCTTACTTTTTCTTGAATCTGACGTGTAGTCTGCCACGGCACACGTAAAATTAGTCATGTTTGTTTGAAAATAGCTCCCAACAGATCTAAGAGGCTATTGTTTACACAAACGTCGCTCACTTCAGTACCTCGAACGTCCGCCACCACTGTTATCTTTTACCTCACTGATTATCTTCATATACAGGACGTGACGGTGATATCCATTATTTTTCAACACTCAGATAAAATGCACAAACCGAAATCAACACCCTCTTATTTTTACTGCTCACACTTACTTCAGTAAAAATAATTACCTATTTTTAGTTTTATCTTATAATTAAATAAACAAAGCCTTATCACACACCAGTAAGTAAAAATTATAACATTAAGAGTCATGTTTTTAATATTAGATACACTTATGCAGCAATTTATGTCGTATCTTTTTTTAAATATCGGTTTCCAAATTAGCCAAGTCACCCTTTTGCCTCGTGAAATCCGAGACAATTGAAAATTCTAGCGCTAATAGGAATCTACGAGCCTGACTGCGAAAGGTCCCATTGCAACTGGATAGGATAGTGGTAGCAGTAGTGTTAGTTCATCTTCTGTCCGGTTTTCTTAACTGTAGCTTAGTTTAGTAGACACAAACAGCATCGTTAGGGTTCCATGACAATTTCACCCGGAGGACAATTTGCCCCCATTGACAATTGCCCACTGGGATATTTGCCCCCTGATTTAAATTCTCTCCCCCCCCCCCCCGTTGACAACTGAAAAAAATACACCTTATTGCAATTATCCCCATGGACAATTGAAAAAATACAAAGAAAAGGCTAATTTTGTTCAAAATTATATCTATAAAATCAAAGAGTAAAAAGACATTTAGATGCAAAGAATGAAAATAAGCTTAGTTTTGCTTAAAAACTTAGATTATACGAAATTCCTCTCAAGTAATCAAAAATCTCTCTGTTGTTGTAATCGTTGACTAAACTGACTATTCGCTGGGAGCAATCTTTATACTTTTTCCGTGAGCCTTCATTTGCAATGCCGGCTGCACTCTGACTGATACTAAACTCTTGAAGTGACTGCTCTTTCTAGAGTTTTGAAATAAACATCCAAATATTGGGATGGCAGCAACCAGTACTTGCAAGAAAACTCCTATGCCACCCCTTGACTGAGTTGTTTGTTCTTGGAAGCTCTTCCTTTGCTCTGTCGTACATGCTCCATAGAGCCATGTCGAACATTGGTTCTCATCGCCCTCTCCTCCTCCAAGGTCGTCCAATATAAGTGCCTTCGAAATAATCAAGTATTGGCTGACTGTCCGGAGCCATAATTTCCAGCAGTTCATCAAACGTTTCTTCAATTTCAGCAGTCGGTACAAAAGCTAATGCTGCGAGCATTCTCATGCTAAGAGCAAACTCCTGGTCATTTAGACAGGTTTGCTGCATGCCTGAAGCTTGTACCTTTCTGTAAATGTTTTGGCTAAAGTGGAAAAAACAGCCCTTTATTTCTATATGGTTAAACACAGCATGCAAACTATTGATCATGGCTCTCTCAAAGTCGACCATTATGCTGACTGGATATAAATTAGGATCTAATTTCTTCAGCTCTTGTAAAAAAGTTGTGTATGTGGCTTGGCTTTTATCGGAGAGGAGAGCATAAATCAGAGCTACTGTACGACTATCTTGCAAAGCATGAATAGTATATAGTTGGGCAAAAATCTGAAGAACTGCTTCAAATGTTCCGTCTATAAACCAATGAAGAGAAGATAACATTTCTACATTTTTATACGTTCCGTAAATGTTCTAGTATATCAATATATTTTATAACAACACAGTCTATTTCTCCTCCATTTTCCTCACCCATCACTGTCATTTCCTTAGCGCCTCCCACTGGTACCACCACTCCCTCCCTATCTTCTTCCTAGGGGACAATTGTCCCGGGGGGCAATTGTCAACGGGGGAAATTGTCCTCGGAGGGAAATGTCCTAGGGGGCAATTGTCAACGGGGGGAAATTGTCCTGATACGATATTGATGGCTTGGGGACACAGTGGTGCCTTATGGCGGGCGCTACATTTCAGGCAGCCTGCTTGAAAGTCACAGCGGTTGGTTTGGTGCTTGTTGGAGTAGCAGATGTTACACTTGCCTAGTGCCAGAAGCCTGTGGGTACGCGCGGAGATATCAGGGTAAGCCGTGCAATGTGACGGCCGATGGGAGCCACTGCAAAACAAACAGTTGGCTCGGAGTTGTGCCTTACTGAGGACTGCAGGTGCCGGGGCTGGTAGGGCAGGTGCCGGCTGAGGGGATATAGGTGCTGGCCTTCTTGTGGCGTGCTTTGGTGTATGACCTAGAGTCATCGGAGGCGTCGGAACACGCGTTGACGTCTGTCGAGGTGGTCGCGGTGTTGGTTGAGCAGGAACAGGTGTATGGGTTGCTGCAGGAACTGGGTGAGCCGTCACAGGGGTATGGCATGTTTGCAACTGTATTGGTCAATAACGGAACAACTGATCCTTTTCCAAGTAAATACGGGAGTAAAACAAGGGTGTGTAATCGCCCCAATATTGTTATCATCTTTATTGCCACCATCCTGCACATCATCAAGGATGATCTCCCATCAGGAATAGAAATTGTCTATCGAACCCAGGGGAAACTGTTTAATCTTGCCCGTCTCAAGTCCAAAACCAAGACATCCTCCTGCTCCCTGATTGAGTTCCAATATGCAGACGACAACAGCATTGCAGCTCTTTCAGAGGAGGACCTTCAACGGATCCTGAATGACTTCAACAAAGCATACATCTCCCTTGGTCTCACCATCAACTCCAAGAAGACCCAGATACTATATCAACCATCTCCTAATGATCCAACCAGAAGAGAACCATCAATTTTGGAGAAACAACCCTCGAAAACGTGGATCATTTCCCTTATCTTGGTAGTCATCTATCATCAAATCTTGACCTGAGTGATGAGATTCAACATCGACTGAAGTGTGCTGGAACTACATTCGGTCGTCTCCGTAACAGAATCTTTCAAGACCATGATATCAGAACCGACACCAAAATGGCCATGTACAACGCAGTAGTCATCCCAACACTTCTGTACGCATCCGAAACATGGACAACGTACCGTCGCCATCTGGACACGTTGGAAAAGTTTCATCAAAGATGTCTACGGAGTATCCTGAACATCAGTTGGGAAGACAGAAGAACTAATGTCAGCGTCCTGAAAGCAGGCAAAGCAACAAGCATTGAGGCTCACATCATCAAAAGTCAACTGAGATGGAGTGGGCATGTTGTTCGAATGTCCGATGACCGTTTACCAAAACAGATTTTCTATTCGCAACTGAAAGAAGGAAATCGGAAGAAAGGAGGACAAAAGAAGATACAAGGATCTGTTGAAGGCCAACATGAAAAAGTGTAACATCGACTTCAACAACTGGGAAGAAAATGCAGGAGACCGAAACTTCTGGAGGTCCACCATTCGCGAAGGAACAACAACATTCGAAACAAACTGATGTGAAGAGTTGGAAGAAAAGCGAAGAAGGAGGAAGGAGAGGCAACTCCAACCGAAACCATATCTCCCGCAAGGAACAACGTGCCCAATATGCGGAAGATCCTTCAAAGCCCGAATTGGTCTCATCAGCCATCTTCGGGTGCAAAAATAACCGCACTCAGACCAGAACGAAGACCATCATCCTCTGAAGAGAGAGGGATAACCACGACAATGGTGTCGACTGTCCGTGATGGCACCCGCGTAGACTTTGAGTGTTGCGAGAAGCTCAGGCGCACTTAGTTTGGAGGTGCCTTTGAATAAGTATCTGGATGAGAGGACCTGGCGTGGCAGTTTCGGTACTAGAACTCCCTTCACAAATTCATCGGAGAGGGCTTGTCCTACCACGTTCTTGTACCTCTCACTCAATTCGTCCCAGTCGGCGAGGAATCTCGACAAGCCCTCACAAACGGAAGTAGGTGCGGGAATGGCGATGAGGCGTTCCTTCAGTCCCCCGCGTACAGCCAAAGGCTTGTCATTGGCGTTATGAAGCCTGTTGAGGACGTAGGTATACGCGGTATCGTTATACACTGGGTAGCCGATCAGTCGCTTGGCTTTACCCGTAAGGGAGCGCATAAGAGCGCTGAATTTCTCTCCATCTATATATCTAGTATTGTCATGAATCACAGTTTTGAAAATGCTCCACCAGCTGGAGAACATTTCCAGATCCCCATCGAAAGAGGGGGGCTGGGACTCTTCCCTTATGTAGCTGATGGTGGGGCCTTGGTTAGGCTGTTGTTGGATCGCTGGGGCGGCGGAATTTGTGCCGTTCATTCTGGCGTCTGCTCGGAATTTTAGGTTGAGCAGGGTCTTCTTGAGGGGTTTCAGTTGCTCTCTGAGCGGCGTAAATTGACCATCGAGAGGGTGTTGGGCCCAAGCGGGCTCTAAAAACCGCCACACTTGATGATAGGCTTGGTCTTCATCGAGATTTCAGTCGCCAAGTTAGAGGACAAGCCTTCGATGCCGACAGTTCCATAAGCGTCTGTATATTCAGTGACTGCTTCTAAAAAGTTCTGAGTAATGGTGACGAGTTCTGTTAGCGTTGCGCTTGCAATTGCGCTTTCGGTGGGGCTGGAATAAGCCATGGTGACTGCTGCCAAGATACTGGCACTACAAATGGCTTTCTATAAGGGAAAGCCGTTGCCGGTAAGCGCTTGAGACAATTATAACAGTATGTAGAGCGAAGGAACGGGAAATATCAACTCGAATCCTGTGACAGTTATGAGAGAATTCACAAAGCGTATAAAGGGAGAATTTAAGTAAATTATAAGTCGAGAGCAACGAAGTGCATCAGCTCCAATAAAGTTATAGTTACGACTGGTTAGAGAAACTTAAATGGTTACTGGCACTACAAATGACTTTCTATGAGGGAAAGCCGTTGCCGGTAAGCGCTTGAGACAATTATAACAGTATGTAGAGCGAAGGAACGGGAAATATCAACTCGAATCCTGTGACAGTTGTGAGAGAATTCACAAAGCGTATAAAGGGAGAATTTAAGTAAATTATAAGTCGAGAGCAACGAAGTGCATCAGCTCCAATAAAGTTATAGTTACGACTGGTTAGAGAAACTTAAATGGTTACAGAAACGCAATACAATGAAATGAAGAGGGAAACGTGATACGATGAATTGAGAAACAAACGAAACGAAGCGAACGAAGAAAATGGAAAATTGAAGGGGGTGACTAAAGAAGATTGTGCTATTATACGAACTGGTCAGTAGGGGAGGAGGGGCTGTTCTTGAGGAGCAGCAAGGGGTTGAAGAACATTGCCGATTTTGTTCCTGGTCGGGCAAAGCCGTTAACTTAGGGCAGTCATAACGGCTAGGCTTAATGTAAGGGTGTGGCGGTTGGCGCCACTAGACTCGAAGAGGTCTCAAGGGACCGCAGGTTTTTGAACAATGATACCGCTTGGGTTTTGGCCGGGCTGAGCCACTAAACTAAGACAGCCGATGACGGCTAATCTTAAAACTAGGAGGCGTGGCTGATGATGCCACTGAATGAAGTCGACGCGCTGCCCTACCCGTGAAACGGCGACCAGTGTACTTCAGCACAATCTAAGTTTCCTTAGGGGACAAAATGTTGCCCAAGTGAAAGGGATATAAGTAGGAAGTGTGAATAAGGTAACAGAGGGATATTATCGCATGTTAGGTTGCTGGGCGTGCCTTAGTGAGCATAAAGAACTCCTGTACATTTGAAATAAATTTATAACCTATGTGCAGGGAAAACATTCTGTGATTTACTACATAAGTTGTCACACGGATTAATTAAATTGGTGGGATCTCCATTCAGCCCTGTCTTCTGTCCTCTCCTGTCCTTCTTCAACAGACATTCCACTCTTTCCCAATGCCCCTTCTACCCAATCCATCCATCTCATCCTAGGTCGCTCCCTCATGTTCACTCCCTCCACCTCTGCCTTCCACACCTTTTTTACTAGTCTCTCTTTACTCATTCTTTCCATGTATCCAAACCATTCCAATACTCTTTCGTTAACCCTATCTCCCAACTCCCTTTCCCTGTTCTCCTCCTCACCTCCTTATTTCTCATTCAATCCAGCCTTGTAACCCCTATCATACTTCTCAGACACCTCATCTCAAACACATTCAAACTCCTCTTCTCTTCCTCTCTTATGTTCCATATTTCTGCCCCATATAGTGCTGTCAGCACAATCACTCCTTCAGTCTCTTCTTACCATCCATTCCCAAATGTCTGTTTTTCATTACACTTTTTAATCCACCAAGACATTTACTCACTTCTCTCAATCTACATTCTTCCTCCACCTCCACTCCTCCCCTACCTGCCACATATGTATCCAAGTATCTAAAACTATCCACTTCCTCCAGTCTCTCTCCCTTAATACTCACTTCCAGTCTGCTACCACTCTCTCCCCTTGTACATCTCATCACCTTACTTTTACCCATATTTATCTTCAACTTACTTCTTTCGCACACTCTCCCAAACTCTGTCACCAACTTCCTCAATCCCTCCTCTGATCCTGCTACAAGTGCAGTGTCGTCCACAAACAACAGCTGGCTTATCTCCCACTTTTCTCCATTTTCTTTAACTATCTCCAATCCCTGACCCACTACCCTTGCATTTACATCTCACACCACCCAATCCATGTATAAATTCAGCAGTCAGGGTGACTTAACACATCCCTGACGAAGTCCCACCTTTACCTCAAACTATTCACTCTCTCCATTTCTAATCCTGACACATGCTCTACTACTCTCAAAAAAACTCTTGACAGCTCCCAAAAGCTTTCCTCCTATCCCATATATCTGCAATATCTCCTACAGTGCCTCTGGTCTACCCTGACATAAGTCTTTTCCAGATCCATAAAAGCCCAAAAAACATCCTTACCTTTTCCTATAGCTTTCTCACATATCTGTCTTACCACAAAAATCTGATCTACGCAACCCATATCTGTCCTAAAACCACACTGTTCCTCACCAATTACTCCCTCTGTTCCTCTCCTAATCCTCTCAATCAAGACCCTCTCATAAGCCTTCCCAACTACACTTAACAAACTGATCCCTCTGAAAACTACTGAACTCACACTTATCCCCTTTTCCCTTGTAAAGTGGAACTATACAAGCACTCCTCCAGTCCTCTGGCACTCTACCCTCTCTCCAGCAAACATTAAATAACCTCACCAGCCAGTCCACCATCACTGTACCTCCTTTTTTCACACATTTTGCATGACATCCATCAAACCCAGGTGCCTTACCTGCTCTCATCTTAACAGCTTCCTTCACCTCATCTTTCCTTATTTCTCCTCCATTTTCCTCACTCATTACAGTCATTTTCTTAGCACTTCCCACTGCAACTACCTTTCCCTTTCTATCCTCCTTCACATTTAGCAACTCCCTAAAATACTCTGCCCATCTTCTTCTTAATGCCTTCTCTTCCATTATCATATCTCCATCTGCACCTTTTACCTTTTCTTCTTTAATTGATTCACCTCTTCCTCTCATAATTTCTTTCCAAAACATCTTTTTATTACTTCCAAAATTTTCTGTCATACTCTTACCCCATTTTACATTTGCTCTCCTCTTTGCCTCCTTTATCTTATACTTTACTTCTCTCTTTTTTTTTTTTTTTGTACCTCTCATATGATTCCCTCGTCCTATTTTGTAACCAATCTGTGAAAGCTTGCTTCTTTTCTTCTACAACCTTCTTTGCTTATTCATCCCACTACTCACTACCCTTCCTTCTATTTCCTCCCATCCTCCTTGTTCCACACACCATTTTTGCACATCTTGTGACTCCCTCCTTGAACCATCCCCATTCCTCCTCCACTCCTAGTTCTACTCTATCCTTCACTCCTTCCCACTCCTCTCTCAGCTTCTTCTTGTACTCCTCCTTTTCTTCCTCATTTAAGCAGTTCACTCTAAGCACCTCCCTACCTTTTGTCCTATTCCTTTTTCTCCATCTGTCCTCCACTCTCAACTTACCTTCCACCAGAAAATGATCTGATATTCCCCCACTCTCTCCTCATAGAACATGTACATCCTTAACTCTTCTAATTATACTTATATTTACCACTACATAGCCCATTAATGCTCTATCTACCATCCTTCCATCCACCATCCTCTCCCATGTGTACCTATGCTTGACTTTCTTCCTAAATACTGTATTTGCTATCATCAACTCTTTTTAGACATCTCCACCATCAACTCTCCACTACAATTCTTTCCTAGAACTCCACACTTCCCAACCATTCTGTCTATTGTTTCATTTCCTACCCCAGGTCTCCTAATACAACTACATTGATGTTTCTTCCTAATCCCTCTATGCACTCATTGAAATCTATCCAAAAAGCCTTCCTTTCTTCTACACTCTTTTCACTACCAGGCCCATATGCACTTACAAAACCCACATCTCCCTTACCAGTTTCACCTCCATCCACATTAACATTGAAGAAACATCCTTCCAATCCATGTTTACCTATCTCTTCACTTATTAGTATAGCCACCCCTTCTCTCCTTCATCCTTTCTTCACTCCTGAGAACCTCCCAACTACACTCCCAAACTCACTCTTGCTCCTCCCTCTCAACTTAGTTTCACTCAATGCCAACACATCCATCTATCTTCTCACAAACATACTGCCTATCTCTTCCCTTTTACTCTCATCTGTACAACATCCATGCACATTAAAAGACCCAAACCTTGGGGTACTGGTTGGAGAACTCCTAGACCCTCTATACCTTTACTTTTTTTTTAATGTCCCCTTTGGGAGAAGGATGTCTGGTCCTAATCCCCGTCCTATTTTCGTTGCCTCTTACGATTCAAGTGAGAAGACTTGGTGGCACTATTCTTTTCCCCCACCACTTAAAATCTTACTCATTCCCCTACTTCTAGAAAAAGACCTGGAGGGGATGTTTCAACTCATCTTGGACCTGCATTCAAGATATTTCCATTCCCCTGAACAAAAGAGATATAGGAAGATTCCTAGGAATGGTTGGGTATTAAAGAAAGTTTTGTCCAAATTTCTCAGATTTAGCTGAGCCATTAACAGAGTATATATATATATATATATATATATATATATATATATATATATATATATATATATATATATATATATATATATATATAGATATATATAAAAGAGAGGTTTGATTGGACTGAAAGATGTCAGGATTTTTCTGAGCCTTTTCATTTATTCACAGACCTGGTGACTTTACCCTAGGAGCAGCCTTAATGCAGTAGGATAATGAAGTTTTATTTCCTATGGGTCATTATTGTAAAAAGTTTTTATCCAGCCAGAGAAACTACTCTACCATAGAAAAGGAGTGTTTAGCTGTGGTAGTTGCTCTAAACCATTTTGAACCTTACATACACTCTTCTTTCCCCTTAACCATACACACAAATCATAATCCTCTTTTCTTGAATAACATGGCCATATCAAAACCCAACCATCACCTAATGAGAAGGAACCTATTTTTACAAACTTTCAACGTATCAAACACAAAAATGTTCTTGCTGGTACCCTTTTCTGAGGTAGTCTTAAGGGGGAAGGTGTCATACCCTAGCATGATTATGAAAATAATATTGTAATATCATGTAGTATTGTAATCATATGTAATCGTATTGTAATTGTTGTAATATTATAATTGATCTTTATTGCCTAATGTATATTTATAAGTGGATGCATGTATGTGTACTAAATGTAGATGTATGTTTTACACATCTCACAGGACTGCAGGCATGATTCACCTAGTGGGGGTGTGAGAGCGGAAGGAGTAAGGATTATGTTCTATATGAACCCTGAATTGATTGTGTAGTAGGGCTAGGACATCTCAAACATAGTCCTTAAGCGACATCATGGCCTCATGACCATATAAACAACACTAAAGGATGCACAAAAAGATTAGGATTTTAGATACAACTCTGATAGGATGTGTGTCTCCACTGACACCTGTATGTGCTAGATATCCCCATCACCTTCAAATATCTGCCCTCTTGGTAGGTCTTCCAATACCCCTAGCAGTGGACTCCCTGTATGTGATGGAAATATCTGTCACCTTTTAAGTATCTACCCACTTGGTAGATCCTTCGATGCCCTTGACAGCGGATTCCCCATATGTGATGGAAATCTCCATGAACTTTCAAATATCTACCCTGCTGGTAGATCCTTCAATGCCACTGTCAGTGGACTCCCCATATGTGATGGAAATCTCCGTCATCTTTCAAATATCTACCCTCTTGGTAGATCTTTCGATGCCCCTGGCAGAGGACTCCCCATATGTGATGGAAATTACCATCTTCTACAAATATTGACCCTCCTAGTCAATCCTTTCCTACTCCCTGACAGAGGACTCAAAAAGTGATTGTGTCAGAGTGAAAAGCTATCCCTCTAATAATTTTGGATATACCTGTACTTAGAAATTGATTCATCATCCAGCTCTAATATCTTTAAATTACTATTGTAATAATTAAAATTAATTATAATGAAATCCATACAAAGGACTGTATTCGTCAACAAACACATGTAAAAATGTTACTATGTCACTTATATTCATACTCTCTATCGGAAAAAAGGAATCAAAAACGTTTTCGATGTACAACCACTCCTCGTTTAACGACGACAATTGGGACCAGCGCGCCGTCGTTAACCGAATTGGTCGTTAAGCGAAAGTGTATACATATACGTACATGTACTGTATGTACAATGTCCAGCAATACATGTATCTTTATTTTCGTGTATTTTCCCTCTTTTATACAGTCCATTAAAGCTTTATTTACTGTTTATTTACGGTGGTTAGGTTCCTGAAATTACCGTATATGACCAAATCCGCGTATGCTGACATTCCATATTGAATACCAGGGGTATTTTTTTAGTGTTGAGCATGGGCGCAATATAGCAATAGAAAATTAATTATCAATTTTGTAAATTAAAATGTATCAACGTAATATACAATTTTGTGGACGGAAATGAAAGTAAAAAATACCATGCTACAAGAAAATATGCTAATGAACGAAGTCGGTAGCATAGGATTGGGACGCCATCTTGTCGTCTGCCAACGTCTCTCACGACGACGACGAGGACGAGCCGGATGACATTTAATTTGCAGGTAATGATTTATCAAACACAGGTCAGGTTAGTTTAGTTTAGGTTAGACGAATTCATCATCCTTTTATTTCTTCGACATCGGCATCTATCATAACAAACATGGTGTACCATTCGTCCGACATGACTTCGTTACTTACGAAATTTGTTTTAGCACCTTTTTTTCCGCTCACAAAATTGCATATTACTTTGATACATTATAATTTACAAAATTAATAATTAATTTTCTATTGCTACATTGCGCCCATGGTCGAAACTAAAAATTTACCACTACCGGTATATACTGTACCCCAGGTAGTTTTTGCAGCTTGCAAGATGGTAATGTAGACCTAAGCTTCAGAACACTTTACCTCACAGCTAATATCCACCGTACAAGTTCAATTATAACATCATACAAATTTGCCTCAGCCAACTTAATTATCGTACACTACGTCATAACTTCAGGAGATTTACGTTAAACGTCTGTCATAAAGCCCGTCGTAACTCCGCGTCGTCGTTAACCGAGTAGGTCGTTAAACGAGGAGTACCTGTATTTGCACACACTCACGTGGTCTGAGAGAGATAGAGATGTCACGTAAACACTGCCAGACGGACTAACACAGCTATTAAGGTCATCTTCAAATTGTCCCTTTTAAAAGGGAAACTGTCTGGGAAACCAGAACTAGTCTCGGAGCTGGTCTTGGAAACCAGTGAACCGGTCTGGAAGACCGGAGGAGACGCAAGTTCTCAATTCCCTCCCTTCCCCAGTTTGGGAAGTTTTTGGAAGAATGTTGGAAGAATAAAGGCAGTGCAGAAGGTCGAGTTTCCTTTCAACCAAGAATGGAAAGTGGACTAGGACCCACCTACCACATGTCCCAGATCCTATCATACGACTAACCTGCAGACCAGTCCAACCCCTCATCCTTCGGTTTGTGTGATTGGCAAATGATCGCTTCCTCCAGAAGATGGGTGGCAATCTGTAGTATCTGAATTGTTTATCTATATATATAACACAATTTTTTTCTTTTTCTTTTTTCTGTCGCGGTTCGCCACAATTGTTACTCACAATCACTATTGTAAGTAGGAAGTTACCCCTTCTTAAACCTTAACTAAATAGATCTCTAAAAGGTGTATGTATCCATTGTCAATCTTCAGTAATCAGTGTGGTGAATTAGTAATTTAGTTATCCTCTCCACTCCTCACACTAGGTAATTGTGTGTAATTTAGTTGATAAGAAAATGTTAAATTGATAGAAATTTAATGCATAAGATTCTTTAATGAAATAATGTTTGTTAAATGTTCATTATTTTCCTCTTCCCTCTAATTAAATAAAGAACCTTACAATCTGTGTCACGTCATTATGGTTAATTTAGGGAAACATTACTAAGGAAATTAAGCCTAAGAAAGTGATGTGATAGTGGCTCATTGGGCATAATTGGAGGATATCAACTGAGAATTCATACAAATCCTGGTTGTATATATGCCCTTTGCAATAGTTGAGTGTTCAGTGTGGCCTGATTAAATAAAAAAAATCCCATCTGATAACGAGGTAGATGTAGGAGCATCATTGGCTGTGTCAAGTCTTTTGCCTGGATTAACACTCCTTTCCCATATTCATGTAATTTTTTGGGAGTACTCCAATCTCTGTCTCTAGATACTTTGCTGCATGGATAAAGTACTTGAAAACTAAGTGGATTGCATGATATGACAGTGATGGGTAGACCTTTGTTATCCTGATTGAATCAAGACAAGACTCAACAGGTGACCCCTGGGGTCTTCCAAACATGGGGGGACAGTGACCTCCAGGCTGCTCATGTGTTTCTCTTCCATTACAACCAGATGGGGTGATCCCAAAGGCTTGGTGGACTACCTCTTGGGAGTTTTGAGTGTGGTTTGTCTCCATGAGCTATTGAATTATTTACTTGGTTCCAGAGGCAAAGGATAAATGCCTACTGGGATTATGAAGGGATTGAGCACTGGTTGCCGTGAACAGGGTACCTTGTCCCCATAAAGGCTACTCGTTTTAAAAGGCACTCCCTCTTGATGCGAACATTTGTCCATGGCAGAGCTAAAACCTCATTCCACAATGCATCCAAGCCCAAACACCAAATCATCTAGCACAGGACGACCTCATATGGTGTTCCTTCTGGTGGGCGGCACCATTGGGCCATACAGGTAGTCTAGCACTGGAAACATTTTAGTCTGGTCTCTCACTGGCACCCTTGCTAGCATGGGTGACCCTCTCCCCCTAAGTAGGCAGAGCAAGGGCTGAAGCCCCCTCTAGTCTCACTTGTCATTAGGACAGGCAAGCCCCCCACCATGACAAGGTGGTTCCTGTGAGACAGGTCCTTGCTACTATGGGTAACCTTTTCCTCCTTAGTAGGGCAGAGCAGAGGCTTAAGTTCCCTCTAGCCTCACTCACCGGTCCATTGAGAAATGCAAGACCCCCCAGCCCCCACCTGATCACCACGACAAAGCAGTTCTCGTAAGGGGTGGGTTCTGTGGAGATTTTCTCAAGAATCCTCCTTTGCCTGAATTCCCCACATGAGAAAATTACAGAAGAGATTTCTAGTTCCCTAACTCCATCCCATAAGGCAACATTTCCCAACCTGGGGTGCTGAAATCAATTATATGGGGTGCTGGGAAGTGATGCACACAAAAATCACATTGATATATGTATCATTGATTACCTAGTTGTGTATATTCGACTTTTTCCATGTTATTTTATTTTTCTAGGGTGTTCTTATTTCTTCTACAAACAATATTGTCAATTTGTTTCAGTTCAAAGGAATCAAGAAAATAAATCATCAAGCAGTACACTTCATTTTCTTTTATCCTTTTAATAACAAAATAGGGGTGCTGGACTGCTTAGACATGACAACAGGGGTTCTATGGTCGGAAAAGGTTGGGAAACGCTGCCATAAGGTTATATTCTATGACACACATGGAAACATGGTGGTATTCTTATTCCCCACTATGGGGACAACACTACATAGGAAAATGAAATACCTTGAATCTCAATTGTTAAAGTATTAAATGGTCACATACATTAAATTGGTTGACATGACAGGTACAAGCTTGTTTTAGATTCAGGTAGTTATCATACAGAGATCTTTTTATTATGTGAAGCACTCAAGGTGTTTTTCAGCAGATTATAATATACATGAACAAATAAGAACAATTATAAAAAGCTTCACACTTTAAGAGATTATACAATCTGACCCATGAAACCCATACTATCTATTCATTCCAACACTAGCTTAACATGTGCATCAGTAGGCTTCACATTAACCATCATAGTGTTTGCATTTCTGATCACAACATATACAGTATATACTAATGCAAATTTCAATGTTGTACTCAAACTTGTAGAAACATGTTTCACTTACGTATGTCACAGTACATTACTTTTCACTTAGGTATGTCATGGTACATTATTTTCCCTAAGTTATAATACAGTCTGTTTTGTAAAGGATGCCACTCAATGAATGTCTAGTGCAATACTGATACCAGTACACATATGCAAGACTGTAACAGATACAACAGGGAATTTTCTATCTAAATGCACCTCAACAAATACTGTTATTCTCAATAAGTCCCTTCTTATTCTAACTCATCTCACCCATGCAATGAAATTTTTATTGCTGTTACCAAGTGGTCAATAAGAAAATAGCCAATCATAATGCCTTAGTATTTATTCACATATTCATGGAAAGGGAACCGGGACACATGAAAGTTCAATGCTGAAAACACTAAAAGTATTTAAAAGTATTCTTTGGGCGACTAGTGTGACAAAAATACCACACACTAACTTATCTATACAACACCTTCTGTACACAATTATGTCTAATAAGAAACACAGACTACTTCTACAGAGCAAGTGGGTCCATTGAGTCATTATCACCAGAATCCATATCTTCTTCACCATTAGGATTATCAACATCAATGAATTCAATATCTGCAGATGCATGAATAACTGGATCATCTGTGTGTGCTTGTGGTATCTCTTTATCAACTACAAAGAAAGGTTTCAATTTATTTAATTGCCTTTCTCGAACAGGCATTGGCATCTGAATCTCTACATTGTCAGGTTCCAAGAGCAAAGACTGGGATGTTTTATAAACATCAATAACCATACTTTCCTGTTTTCCTTCTCCATTCCTAACAGACACCATCTTTGCTCCTGCTTCATGGGGAAAGACCTTTTGTATGTCACAACTTAAAGACCTACTCTGCTCAGATCCTGACTTGTTAGAACGACCTTCTGAGATGTCACTAGTTATGTATAGTTCATCCCTCGAGTCACTTCCTTTCCTCCATAAATTATCAGAGACTTGTTGGGTGCTACCAGTTGGTATTGCTCGCACATTTTCATCCTCTCTCACAGTATAACAGTCTCCATACAAATAATAACTTTCTCCTTCCTTAACAGAACTGACACTCCTGGGTATATTCTGCTGATATCCACTGTCATCTTTCTCTCTTTTTACTGACTTGCTGGAAATTTTTTCTGCACATGGGATCTGTGAGTTAAGGTGTTCATTATTGGAAACATGGTTTAATTCATCAAATGTATCAAATGTGCTCTCATTTATGTCTGGTTCTCTTTTGATAAAAGAACCATCCACAGATACAGATGCCTGAAATTGTTGGTACATTCTATTATTTCTGTTTTCTTCATGAACCTCATGATCCATAACTGGTTCCTGTTTAACCAAAACTGCACCTCTGGTCAATATATTTTGAGGGGCTTCACCTTGCCTGTCTTTACTATCTTTATTACGTGTACTGGAGCGCTTTTGTGAAAGGTGAGTTATTGCATGATTTACATAATGTTTTGATGTGTAAAATACTTTCCCACAATATTTGCATGGATAATTAGTATCATTAGCATTGCTGTATTTTGATTTTTTGGGTTTTGTTTCTGAAGTAAATTTATGGTCACAATTCTTACAAAGAGATGGACACCATGACTTCTCCTTTTTGTCATTCTGAGATATAGATTCTACATTCTCAGAAAAATGCACAGTCATGTGTTTTGAATAGCTTTCCTCATTGCAATATTTTTTGTTGCAAAAGCAACAAACATGTTTTTCTCCTCCACAACTTTTATATTTAACTATGTGTGCCACTCGACTTAAGTCAGTATCAAATGTCTCATCACAATAGTCACATAGGAAATTTCCTTTGGAAATTCCAAAGTCTCCAGGTATCAAGTGTGTTAAAAGATGGGTAAGGTAAATATCTTCTTTGCAATAAATGGCATTGCAGTATTTGCATGTATGCTTAGAACCTTCACTATCTGATTCCTTTTCAGAAGTGGGCTCTGATGCAAATTGCTTATCACAATTTACACAAAAGTAAGTTTCATTTTCTGGATCCCTTGATTCATCAGGTAGCTTATGAGTATTGAGATGTTTAATGAAAGCTCTTCTGTATGAATAAGTGGCACTACAAAATACACATGCATAATCGGAAGTATTTGAAAGCTCCAACTGCCTAATGAGAATATCCCCCTTCTGTTCATACCTGATAAATTTCTTCCTTTCTGCCCCACGAGTTGACACTGATGGACTACTATCTGTCTGTGTGTCATTCAATGTCATATCTTTTGAATAATGTTGACCAGCTGATCTTTCTGATACTGTCACAATGTCCTTGCGTTTTGACAAGTCAATAGCACCACTGCCAATAAAATCCTCTCTGACCTCTGATTCAGCATGGGTGGACATATGCTTTAAAAATGCTTTCTTGTATGAATAAGTTAAAGGACAATATGTACAACAGAATTTTGAACCTCTGGCAACATTTGACAAAGATGTCTTTGAAATATTTGGTACTGAACCTTTCGAAACATTTGGTACTGAACCTTTTGAAACATTTGGTACCGAACCTTTTGAAACATTTGGTATTGAACCTTTTGAAACATGTGGTACTGAACCTTTTGAAACATGTGGTACTGAACCTTTTGAAACATTTGGTACTGAACTTTTTGAAACACTCTGTATCAAGTTCTTTGAAATATTTGGTACGGAATTCTTTGAAACATTTGGTATCAATGACTTCTTTCCAAGGTATGGTAAACAGCTATTTGTACCATTTCGTTCTGAACCCTCTGAAGCTTTCACTACTTGGCTCCTTGAAACACTTAAAACTGAAGTCTTTGCAGTAGTTAGATCAGAGCCTTTTGAAACTGTCACTGAGTCTTTTGAACCACCAAGTACTGAACTCTTTGCAATATTTGGAGTAATGTTCTTTGAGCCACCATGTGCTGAACTCTTGGAAGCATTTGAAGTTATGGTTTTAGTGATATTTGGAAACAAATTCTTTGAACCATTTGGTTCTGTAGTCTTCTTAACATTTGGCATTGAATTCCTTGAAACACCTGGTGCCAAGTTCTTAACAGTATTTTGTGCATTTTGAATGGCTACAGCTTTCTTTGCTGATATATTTTGTACCTCCAATAGAGAAGCATGATTTGCCATGTGTTTTATATATGCCATTCTGTATGAGTAAATTGCATTACAGTATTTACATGAGTATTTTTCAGCCACTTCAAGTAAACTTTTCTCTTCTACCAAGTTCTCATCCTTGTGTTCATTAATTTCTGCTAATGTGTGGCTAGACATATGCTTCACATAAGCTTTATGATATGAATAGGTTATACTGCACACAGAGCATCGATACTTTTCCACAGTCTCCTCATTAGGGTTGGGACCCTTTTTATTCTCAATAACTTTTGTTAAAGTCTTGGAGGGAGCCTCATTTATGGCTTTATTTTCTTGTTTCTTTGTTCCTTTACCTTTATTTGTGTTTCCAGCTGTACTGCACTGCTCCTGTTGAGACATTTCAGGTTGAAAATTTGTAGCATTGTTATTATTTACCTTCCCTGATATAGGTTTAGTAGGCGAAGAATTGTGTTTTGAATAAGACTTGCTACTATGTTTTCCTGAACTAGTATCAGGTGTGTTAACAGGAAAGTGTTTTGTGTATGCCTTACCACTAGGTTTTCCTGAACTGTTTATAGATGAATGAGTTGCTACATGCTTTGTATATGCCTTTTTGTAGGAATATGATATATTGCACACTTTGCAAAAGTACTTGTCACTACCAGGAATAGGGAATGCTTCCTCAATTGGTAGAAGACTATCATTAAGATGTGTTTGTGATGTGTGAGATGCAACATGCTTAAGAAAGGCTTTCTTATATGAATATGTTGCTGTACAGTAGGAGCACGAATAATTTCCTACATTTTCCTCTACATTACCTTTTTTTTCTTTATGTCTTGGTTCTTTACAATCCTTGGACAGATTGAGGGCAACATTACAATCTTCTGTGGACTGACTTCTACATCCATTAGATTTACCTGATGAATAATCCTGCTGTTTGTGGCTGTAAGAGTCTTGGATTGTTGAATCAGCAATACGTTTGGAATTACTGGCAGCTCTATCTGGAGATATATCTAGGGACCTTTTCAAAGATGATTTCTGTGATATAAGATTTAAGGGTTCTTTCTGAGCATATGTTTTTTTCTTAGAGGAATAACTCCCAGACATTGATTTTGATTCAACAGTTGACGAACAATAAAGAGATCCTTCAATACATTCACCAACTGGTGAATATACATCTGACTCTTTAGAGATACCTGATAATGCTCTTGCTGCACGACTGGTGGATTTTCTAGCTGTTGAACGTTTGGCGGATCTTTTACGAGCAGTTCCTTTTCTTGGACGTTCATAGCATATGGATTCACCCACTGGAAAATAAGTTGATGGTTTCGTACACATCACTGATTCTGACATTTCATAATAATCCATTGGGTCTTCTGGTGGAAGATAAGTGCAAACCTTCTTACTCCTAGTGGACTTTCTCCGTACTTGCTGGTCAACAGCTGTAACAACTGGTGGAAGGGTGGGAACTTCATCCGAAGTATTGGATTCTCTTCTTAGTGAATCATTGCTAATTTCTTTATTAGCACTTGGTGGGATGTCACCAGATTCCTGTTGAGAGTTCAATTTATCAAATGGTAAAGAAGAGGTTGGATCTTGTATTTCTGGATGATCAATGTGCACTTTGCTTGCAGTAGAATCTGTTACAGATGAATCAATTTTAGTTTCTTTTTTACTACTTGATCCTTTTGCAGATAAACTTGGAATAGATTTTTCACTTATTTCCTTCCCTTCCACTGCATAATTGATATATTCTTCCTGCACATCTGAATCACATGATGAAACACAGTGAGAAGGCTCTTTTGGACTTTCAATGCTTTTCACCAAGTTATTTGTATTATTCACAGAAGTGTCTTGATCATGACTTTGCACACTCACAGATTCCTCAGAAAAGCTATCTCCTTGAATTTTGATGCCTTTTGTTAAAGCCACATAACTTTTTTCTTTGGATGAATTTTCTTTCATTTTATTGTCACAACCAGATTTTTCCACTGAATGATCAGAAACTAATTTAGTGCTTACAGTTCTATCTGTCATACAAGAATTGTTACAGTCTACAATTCTATCTGTCATACAAGAGTTGTTACAGCCTTCATCTGGTAAACTTTGAAAAGGTGTCCTACAAGAGTTAGTTTCAGTACTAGACGCACTACCATTGGAGGCCTCATCACCACAGGGTTCTTGCCCACTTGGATAAAGCACAGGTTCTGTGTTATGGGAAGATGCTTTTTCAGTCAGTGTATGATGAGAAGATTCCCTGGTTACTAAAGAACTTGTTAATTCATTGGACATTACTCTCTCTAGTGCTGGAGCATAATCAACTGACTCTTTTGGTTCATCTCCTTCACTTTCCTCAGCCCTATCAGGGGAATCATTTTTGTGTGTATGGCTTTGGGATTCTCCAGACCCATTGGACTCCTCAAATGTTGAATTCTTGAGAGAATCTGTATAAAGTCTTGAATCTTTTGTGTGTGAATAGTCAATTGTGTGTCCCTCATAGGGATATGTAGACTTTGTATTCATGTTTGGCTCTTCACATGGTGAAAATGCAATAGGTTCTTTAATAGACAAATCTTTACCAAGTGAATAATCAATAGTTTCTGTTCCCTTTGTATACACTGATGATATTCTCGGATCATTAGATTTTTTATCTGATGAGTAACTACTAGGTTCCCTGGGAAATACTGGTTCAGAAGTTTGTGAATGATCATCAGTTTCTCGAACATATGGATAATCTGATTCTTTGCATGTTAAAGACTCTAAGACTGGAGTATACTCTGCCGAGTCTTTAAGAGGACTGTTTCTGTTGGGGGAATATCTGCAAGAATCTCTGGAATCTGATTTATCAACTGGTGAAAAATCCTTTGAGTCATTTGTCAAATTAGAATCTACTGATGACAAATTTACTTCCTTGTTTAGGGTGCATTCTGGAAGTGAACTATACTCACCCGGTTCCTCAGAAATCTGGGAATCCTCAGTCACAGTGTAAAGAGTTGTATTCCTATTGGGGAGTAAACTAGTGAACTGTTTGTGAGAATTATATTCTCTGGGAGGTGAATACTGATAAGAGTCTTCATTATGTCTTCCTTCTAAAGTTGAAGAATAATAGTTGTATTCCTTACAGTCCCTTTGTTGTGCTCTTACAGGTAAATATTCACTGCATTCATTCATGTTACTTGATTTTTCTGACCTTGAAATTCCATTCAATTCATCACCAATGCCAGACTTCTCTGTAGAGGCAAAAAAATTAGGTTCATTACAAGGTCTCTGTTCTTCTTGTGGCATGTATGAAAGATTGTCCCTCTGAACATTTTGCTCCCCTTCAGGTGAATATGGCAAGTTTTCTCTGTGAACACGAGGTTCTAATGGTGATGAATATGGAAAGTTTTCCTTATCAACATTTGCATTACCATTTGGAGAATAATGAAGGTTATCTTGTTGAATGCTTGAATCCCCATTAATAGAATAAGAATGTTTTCTTCTGTGTATGCTTGGTTCCCCAACAGAAGTATAAGGAAGGGTTTCTAGGGGAGTATTTGATTCCCTTGAAGGATATACGTGATGCTGTCTCTGAGTGCATGTTTCTTCTGAGGGAGAATATGGATGATTTTCCCTGTGTATACCCGATTCTTCAGTTGAAAGATATGGAAGATTCTCCTTGAGGGTTGCTGATCCTCCAGAAGAGGCATAAGGAAGGCTTTCCCTTTGAGTATTTGATTCTTCTGATGAATATGGAATGGTTTCTCTGTGACTGTTTGATTCTCCAGCTGAAACATAAGAAAGATTTCCTCTGTGTGTGCTGTTTTTTTCAGATGGAGAATAAGGAAGGATTTCTCTGTGAGAGCTTGATTCTCTATCTGATGTATAAGAAATTCTTTCTCTCTGACTACTAGTTTCTTCAGCTGGAGAATAAGGAATATTTTCTGGGCGAGTACTTGTCTCTCTAACTATTGAATAAAGAGGGTTTTCTCTAAGAGTGCTTGATTCTCCAGGTGCAGTATATGTAAAGACTTCCTTATGAGTACCTGACTCTTCAGCTAAGGAATATGAAAGGTTTTCTCTACGAGTGTTTGATTCTTCTGCTGAAGAATAGGGAAGGTTTTCTCTAGAACAATTAATTTCTCCAACTTGTGAATAAGCACTGTTTTCTCTATGAAACCTGGTTTCTTCACCTGGAGAATAATGTAAGTTTCGCTCTTGACTAACTGATTCTTCAACCAGGTTTTCTCTGTGGAAACTGGATTCTTCATCTGGAGAATATGGCAAGTTTTCCCTTTGACAATTTGATTCTCTGACTGAAGAATAATCAGCATTTTCTCTGTGTGTGCTAGTCTTTCCTTGTGGGGAATAGGATAGAGTTTCCCTATGAGAGCTAGATTCTTCAGATGATGGATAACCAAGGTCCTCTCTGTGAGAACCTGAATCTCCTGCAGAAGAGTAAGCAAGGATCTCTTTGTGAATGCCTGGTTCTTTAGCCAGGGAGTATGGAAGGTTTTTACCATGAGAGCTCACTTCAGGAGGAGAGTATTGAATATTTTCTCTCTGACTGCATGACTCTCCAACTGAGGAGTAAGATAAATTTTCAATGTGACTGTTTGATTCTCTTGCTGGAGAATAAGGCAGGTTGTCTCTGTGAGTACTTGTTTCCCTTGCATTGGGATAGGGAAGATTCCCTCTGTGAGAGCTAGATTCTCCTGCCAGTAAATAAAGGTTTTCTTTACAAGTACTTGATTCTCCCCCTGAAGAATATGGAAGATTTTCCCTATGAGTGTTTGATCCTCTTGTTGGGGAGTATGAAATGTTTTTTCTGAGGGCACTTGGTTCTCCAGCCTGGGAATAAGCAAGGTTTTGTCTGTGGGGGCCTGAATCTCCAGTTAATGTATATGAATGGCTTTCTCTATGAGAGCTTGATTCTTCAGGAGAGTACATAAAAGTTTCTCTGCGAGAGCTTGGTTCTCCAGACGGAGAGTATGAATCTCCTCTGTGAGCATTGGATCCTCTGCATGGTGAGTATGAGAGGGTTTCTCTTTGTGTGTTTGATTCTCCTGAGGGTGAATATGGAAGCTTTTCTTGGTGAGAGCCTGATTCTCCTGATGGAGAACAAGAAAAATTCTCCCTACAACAGCTTGAGTCTCCAGATGGAGAATATGGGAGATTTTCCTTGTGAGAGCCTGATTCCCTTGGTGGTGAATAGAGAATATTTTCTGCACGTGTGCTAGGTTCTTCAGTGGGAGAATATGTATGGCTTTCTCTGTGTGTACTGGGTTCTGTGGCTGGAGAATATGAAATCTTTTCATGGCATGTTGTTGACTCCTCAGATGGAGAATATTGGAGATTTTCTCTGTGAACACTTGAATCTCTAGTTGGAGGATAGGGATAGCTTTCGGCATTGGCACCTGGTTCAACAACTGGTGAAAAAGAAAGATTTTCTCTACAAGAACTTGATTCACCTGTGAGTGAATATATATGGTTCTCCCTGTAGGTGCTTGGCTCTCCAGCTGAGGAATACAGATGGTTTTCTCTATAAGTGCTGGGTTCACCCGAGGGTGAATAGGGAAGGTTCTCCCTGAAAGTGCTTGATCCTCCAGCAGATGAATACAGAAGGTCTTCTCTTTCTGTGCTTCCTTCTTTAGATGGAGAGTAATTACCTGAACTTTTGTGAGCACATGATGCTTCAGGTGGTGACTGATTAACAGGTTGTTTACATGTTGTGTTATAGTCTTCTGATGATGAATGTGCTAAAGATTGTTTGTACATACAGTCAGATTCTCTAACTGAAGGGTGAGATATAAGGTTTCTTTGACCCGTTTGATACTCTGAAGAATAGTTGATCAAACTCTTTTGAAGACTGGAGAATTCTTTCTGCAAGTGATTACCCGAATCTTCACAATATGTGTCAGATTTCTCTGATGAATACCCAGTCAAGTAATCAAATGCAGGGTTAGACTTTTTCTGAGACATGTTGATAAGATTTCTTTTCAGAGCTTCCCAACTTTCTGGTGTATAACCACTAATATTCTTATAAATGGCAAGGAGATTTTTCTGTGAAATGCTTATCAAGTTTTCATAGATTGTGCTAGATTCAACTGAGGAGTGATTTATGGGTTTCCTCTGCAACATACTAGATTTGCTTGTAGTTGAATCAGCAAAAGTATTTTCTGTACTAGATTCTCCCAGAGAATAAGTCATGGTATTTTCTGGCAAACTACTATTTTTTGCATGAAAATTGCTTTCATAATTGTATTTTGCAAAAGGCTTAACTGATACTTCAGAAGTGCAAGTCTTCAACTGCAGGTCCTCTCTCTCTGAAGAGAATGGTTCAGCATGTAAAGAAGCTACAGAATTGTTTGAATCCACCAGAGGGATTGTGGTTTCATTTTCACTCCATGTATCTTTGGCGGACTTTTTGAAAGTTTCTTCAACTCCTGAAGATCCTATTTTTCCCTCAATGTCATCTTGTGTGTGTGTTTGCAAATGTTTCTGGTATGCTCTCTTGTAAAGGTATGTTGCATTACAGTAAACACATGAATACTTGGGTCCTCCCAACAAATCCTCTTTATCTGATTCAGCAATATAGGGTTCTGCAAGTTCCTTGGGGTCCTGATTGTGCGTCATAATGTGCTTAAGAAAAGGTTTCTTATATCTGTACTTCAAGCCACATACATCACATGTGTAATCACCACTTTGTGGTAACTCAGGATACCATGCCTGCATGTCTGAGGACTTACTTGGAGAAGCATAAACAGGAGTTGGTTTAGGGTCTTTGTAACCAAGCTCTGGGCAATGTGTTGACATATGCTTTAAATATGCTCTTTTATAGATATATGAAACATTACAAAATGAGCATGAAAAATGGGCTCTCTGAGGTGCCTTTTCTATGTCATGAATAAAATTTGAATCTTCAAATGATGCCTTTGCAACTGGTGATTTTTGATGCTGCAAATCTTGTCCACTCCCCTTCTCTATTATGTTTTGCTCTTCTTTTGTTGCCTGTCCTTCTATTGGGCTTATTTTTGCTTGACTTATATACTTACAGTGTGGATCTTCTGTATTCACTTTTGTTTCCTGGGGTTTCTGATATCCTGGCAGTGATGCAAAATTACCTTCCTCCACATTCTGGAATATAAACAATAAATTATTAGATTTCTGATTTTTTACTAATCAAACGAGGGAATGGATACATGAGAAAAGAGGGTCTTTTACGAAGTATTTACACATAAATGAATATAAGAGATAATCAAGCCATGGGTTCCTCTTGCATGAGACCCACAACCCTTAAGAAACCTACCATGGCCACCAATTTAACCCAAACATCACTTGATGATGAGATTTTGTGGAGCTGTCTGGAGCAAGTGAGTGTAGGACAGTGTAATAAAGTACCATGTCTTCTGTGTAATGGTTGCTTCTATGGCATTTTGTGTCTGTCACCACATCCATTCCATGTTGGTACTGTTTCAGGACAGGGCAGTGACCTGAACATAGGATCTATAACTGGTGATATCAATGTGGAGCTGTCTGGAGCGAGTGAGTGTAGGACAGTGTAATAAAGTACTGTGTCTTCTGAGTGATGGTTTCTTTTAGGGTATTTAGTATCAGTCACCAGAGACCCATTCCATGTTGGTACTGCTTCAGTATAAGATACTGAGCTGAACTTAGGATCATCATTATCAATTGGGAGTATATGCCAGGGGAAATGATGCTTCATTGGCACTACATGAACGAATGGTTAAAAAGTTAATAGAAAAAAACCTAATCAGGCCTAAGCTCAAATATGAAGCAGTGGTGTGATCTCCACACAAGTAAAAGGATATAATCATGCTTCTGACCCAGGCAGTGGGCAGGAGATAGGGATGAACCTTCATTCATAAGAAGCTAAGATGAGAGGGAAACAAGGATGGTGGATGGGAGTGAAATGGGTGGGAGTGAGTGTGTGCCTTTGACTTGGCTACCTCCCTTATAAGGGGGAAAAACCCTCAGTATATAGAAAAAAATCAAAGATCCTATGAGCTGGATCAACATCAGGAAAACATGCCACATGCCTATGTAGCTGCAGTCAATGTTTACGAACTATATCAGTAATAGGTCTAGACCAAGTCTCTCTGTACATTCTATAGATGTGCCAGTCAAACTTTCTGCTTCTGCTTGATTTATTGGGGAGTTTGGCAAAGCAGAGAAATTGGTAGTCTATTTGATTTGTGATTGATTATATATTTATCTACTTATAGTATACAGGAAGGGAGCTACACTCATGGGATCCTGTCTTTTAATATCCAATTATCATACCTCATTTAACCCATTCAACTCCGATGACAAGATGTCTCATTTGGTCAAATAAAACAAAAAATCATAAAAACAAAATGTTTGATCAAACATTTTGGTGTTTTATGATTTTTTGTTTTATTTGACCAAATGACAAGACATCTTGTCATCGTAGTTGAATGGGTTAATATTCATGAATGGTTCCAGCCTGTTTTATATCTTTACCTAAGCTATTCCAGGAATTTATGTATCTGCATAGGAAATTATATTTCTCTACATCTGAGAGGGGGTCTTTTTGAAAATGTAAGCATGACCTATTGATGCCCTCCTATCCTATGTCAAGATATATTTTCTATCACCTTTATCTACACACTCCAATGCTCTGAAAACTGCAATCATATATTTCTTTCCAATCTTTTAATGTTAGGAGTCCCAGTGCTTCCAGTTTCTCCTCATACAATTTACCTGCAAGGCTGGGAACCATTTTAGTCACTACTCTGTATTTACCTTATTGTAGTATACAGGAAAGGAGCAATGCTCATTGGGTCCCATCTCCTACTTTCCAATTGATCATACCTAGACTCAAATTCATGTACAGTTCTAACTTAATCTATATCTTTGTTTTTCAATCACCAAATCTAGATTTGAATTCATGTATTGTTCCAGCTTGGGATATATCACCTTCTAAGCTATTCGAAGTACTTATGCATCTATATAGAAAACTGTATTTCTTCACATCCTTTAGATATGTGGTCTCAATTTGTTCCCATGACCTCTTAAAGTCCTCCCTTCCCCAATAGAGATCTCTGTCAATACAATCCTATCTCCTTCAGTGATCTGAACACTGTAATCATATCACTTCTTTCTCTTAGATCTCTCAAAGTTGGCAGACCCAGTGTTTTTAGTCTTTTCTTGTATGGTTTATCTGATGGGTTGGGGACCTTAATTTCTCAATCTTGCTTACATCCTTCACTCTGTGTGGGGACAATACCAATAACGCATATTCCAGTCTTGGACAGATCAAGGTTTCAATGAGTTTTATCATTATCTCTCTATCCATATAGTGAAAAGCCATCTTCTGCAGCAGTAAAAATGTCTCTCCCACAATCCTCTTGATATGTCCATCAATTGACAGGCTGTCTTTTATCAACACTTTCAAATGTTTCTCCTCTTTTGTTTTTGTAATGGGTTCTCTTCTCAAGAAATAGTTTAAGGATGGTCTTTTGCTATTATTGCCCATTTCCAGTTCTTTGCATTTTTTGGTACTGAAATTAATTTTTCATTTTTGGCTCCATGCAGAAATAATGTCTACATGTTTTTGCAATAGTCTGTCCTTGTTTTTCATAATTTTTAATCATCTGCAAATATGTTTGCATAGCTTGTTGTTCCTTTCATCAAGTCATTGACATAGACAAGAAATATTATTAAGGCAAGAACTGATCCTTGTAGAACTCCACTCATTATTGCTCTCCATCTTGACATCTTATTCTTTACTGTCCTTGGGTATCTTCCATTCAAAGAGTCTTTCATCCATTTGAGTAGTTTGCCTCTCAGTCCTCTAATGTGCTACAGTTTCCACATAAGTCAACTCATCGAAATACACTGTGACACTATGGACACCTAGTACTAAAAAGAACAAAGAAATTAGAAAGAATTCAAAGAGCAATGATAAAGATGGCACCAACACTCTCCAAATTGACATATGTATGAACAAAGATTGGACAAATTCAAACTACCAACCCTGGAACAAAATAGAGAAAGAGGAGACCTGCTAACCATCTACAGAATTATGGAAGGGATGGAAATCCTTGATTGAGATGACTTACTAAAGTGGGATACGAGAAAAATAAGAGGACACAAAAAGAAACTTAAAAAGGATAGTTACAGAAGAGATCTGAAAAAGAATAGCTTCCCAAACACAGTGATAAATATCTGGAACAAATTGAATGAGGAAGAAGTGAGTGCAAAACCTATATAAGAATTTAAGATCAAACTGGATGCTAAAAGATACAAAAGCGGGTCACTATGAGCATAGCTCTCTTCCTGTAAAATACAACTAGGTAAATACTTCTTTTACCCACTGGGTCATTGTGTTTTCTATTGCTATATCTAACAGGGTATTTCCCTTGGAATCTGCTCTGCCACATGCTTCCCATTCCTACCAGTTGACCTAATTGCAATGAAAATTCTCTCAATCTTGCTTATGTCTTTCATTTTGTGTGGGGGGGTCATACTACAGTGGAGGGTAACCCAAAACAACCAAACTTCTGGGACAATGAGATTATACAATGGAGTTGCACAAGATGCAATACTCTCACCTATGCTATTCAATCTCTTCACAAGTGATCTGCCAATCCATTATCTAGAACTTAGCACCGATACACTCACTTATACAGATGACCGGATAATAACAACATTCCCCTCCACCACCCTTTCCACCCCTCCCATCTCAGCTCATGGATGACGAGTCATCCCTGCATCCACCAACTGCCCCAGGTCAAACACAATGCAGCAAGACACAGTATATTCACAGAAAAGCTGCTTCACTTAATTGGCAACACCAATCTCTGTCCCCTCATGTAGAAAAAGAGAAAACGGAGAAAAATCCCTTTAGGCTGCATCAAAATATCATTTACACATAAGTACCCCTCTTTGCTGACTATCTACAGAATAATGAAAGGAATGAAAGTTTTAGACAGGAACGACTTGTTAGTGTGGGGCAACGGTAAAACGAGAGGACACGGAAAAAAACTGAAAAAGGACAGTTATAGAAGAAACTTGAAAAGGAACAGCTTCCCACACAGAGCGATAAATACATGGAACAAATTAGACAACGAAACAGTATGTGCAAACGCTATACAAGATTTCAAGATAAAAAACTTGATACGGAGAGATACAAAGATGGGTCACCACGAGCATAGCTCCCTTCCCGTATATTACAACTAGGTAAATACCAACCCATCCCCCTTCCTTGCATAACAGTATCATCCATACACAGTCAATTTCCACTTATCCCTATCTTTTGCTTTCTCCCTTCCTTGCTCAACATTCATCCTTTGCTCAATGTCCCCTTCACCCCATCTCAACATCAGTTGTCCTCTCAAGTTCATTCCCTCTGCTGACTTCCACACCTCTTTTACTATCTTTCATCACTCATTCTTTGTGTCCAAACCATCCCAATACGCATCAGCACTATCTGCCATCTTCTTTTCCACTCTCGTTCTCCTCATTTATCATGCTATCCAACTTCATAACCCCTACCATACTTCTCAGACATTTCATCTCAAACACATTTAAACTCTTCCTCTCTGCTTCTCTTAAATTCCAAGACTCTCCCCATACAATGCTATCAACACAATCACCCCTTCATACAATCTCCTCTTTGCATCCATTCCCAGTTGCTTATTTTTCAATAACACTTTTTAATCCCCCAAGGCCTTTATTTGCTTCTCTTAATCTACAATTTAACTTCACCTCCATTCCTCCTTTTCCTGTCAAATGCAACCCCAAATATCACAGACTCTACTACTTTTGTAAAAACTCTTAGACTGCCCTTAACACCTTTCCCTCAATCTCATATATTTGCAAAACCTCCTGCAGTGCCTTCCTGTCTACCCTGTCATAAGCCCAAAAAACAACCTTACCTTTTCCAAAAGCTTTCTCATATATCTGCCTTACTGTAAAAATCTGATCCATGCAATCTCTACCTTTCCTAAACTCACACTGTTCCTCACCAATTACTCTCTCTGTTCCTCTCCTAATCCTCTCAATCTAAACCCTCTCATTATTATTTGAGTATTTACACATTTCTGCTGTAATAAAAATGTTTGTATGCAGAATGCTGCCCAAATTTCACTGGGACACCTAGTTTTTGTTCCAAAATTTTAAAAATCCTGAAATCTGAAATGCAGCGGGCCCCATGGTTTCAGGTAAAGGGTTGTGTACCTGTACTGTGATAATCAAAGTGTGATACACTACTGACAACTTGGAGCTCAACATGAGCTTTGAGATTGCATGAATTGCCTCATTGCTTGAGTTGTTGATCAAGTCAGCATATCCAGGGCATATCAGACATCTTAATATCTCAATATTGATGTAGCAACATGCTTTCAAACTTGCAGATGTGATAAAATATGGTACAGTATTAACCCCTTCGATACGATGACGCCTACGTAGGCGTCATGAGGAGCAAGTGGGTACGCGAGGATGCCGATGTCGGCGTCTTGATTATATATATTGTAGTTGTACCTGTGTGACCCCCATACTCTGTAAACTGGCTTCATCATATTTTCTATGGTTATCAAAATTCATGGGTGAAAGAGAACGAGCAATACAGCGGTAACTTTATTTTTTATAATGCAAGTATTATGACGCAACATCGCACGTCTGGCAGCTAATGCTGCCTGCGAGATTTTGGCCCGGAGTGAAGGGGTTAAAAAAGTGAATACGATGGGAGTTAAATGTAGTAACAGAACAGCCTCTTAGTTTAGGTTTTTTCAGTAAGCTTAAAATGTACTCATATGAGATGATGTATCTAGTCTTCATCTTACTCCTGCTTAACATTCAAGATAGGTCCATTCTCAGACTTTTGTTAGTTTGTCTTTCACAGCAAACAAAAACAAACATGGTATTTTGGAGCTTGCATTGAGCAATGAGTTGCTGGTAGTGTATCATCTTGAATCTCAATACTGATGTGGCCAAATGCTTTAAAACTTATAGGTACTGTAAGGCCAGGAATTTAATTGAAACATTATTTTCATTTTTTTTTTTTTTTTTTTTTTTTTTTAAGGTTCTACACACTAGTATTTACTAGTTGTATTTTGTGGGAGAAGAGCTATGCTCGTAGGGACCCACAGTTGTATCTTTCCGCATCAAGTTCTTTCTTAAAGTCGTGTATAGTTTTAGCACTCACTGTTTTCTCTTTCAATATATTCCATGTATCTATCACTCTATGTGTAAAGCTGTTCTTTTTCAGATCTCTTCTGTAACTGTCCTTCTTAAGTTTCTTCTTGTGTCCCCTTGTATTTCTTCTGTCCCATTTAAGTAGATCATCCCTGTCAAGGATTTCCATCCCTTTCATAATTCTATATATGGGGAAAAAGCCTTGGTATATGTATGTATGTATATATGGATATCGAATTGCCTCTTTTTCTTCTTTGCTCCAGAGTTAATAAGTTAAGTTTGTCCAATATTTGTTCATATGTCAACATGCTGAGTGTTGGTGCCATCTTTGTTAGTGCTCTTTGAATTCTTTCTAGTTTCTTTATGTTTTTTTTTTTTTTTTGTACTGCATAGTGATGCTGCATACTCTAATTTTGGTCTTATCAGTGTAACTAGGATTTTCTTCACCATTTCCTCATCCATGTAGTCAAAGGCCACTTTCATTTATCTTATTAAGCTGTAGGTTTCTCCAACTATTTTGTTTACATGTTTGTCTGGTGTCATGTCATTTGAAATGATCACTCCTAGGTCTCTTTCTGAATTTACTTTTGTAACTTCTTTTGTTACCAGATATTCTATTTTCGCTTTTTCCTAATTTCATTATACTAAATTTTTTAATGTTGAAATTAACTTCATTCCTTTTACTTCAATTCCAGACTTTGTCCAGGTCTCCCTGAAAAGATTTGCAGTCTTCTTCGTTACTCACTCTCTTCAATAGTTTTGAATCATCTGCAAAGAAGTTTATGTAGCATTTAATTCCTTCAACCATGTCGTTTATATAAATAGCAAACGTTATTGGAGCCAATACAGAGCCTTGGGGTACTCCACTTATCATGTCTACCCATGAGGATGTCATGAGGATGCATTTGTATGTAAGCATAGACTTGGAATCTTAGATTTAGGAGAAAAAATCCCACCCTACAGTTCAGGATTTCATCTGAGAAATATTTTTTAGGATTTGTGATACATAAATGTTACATCACGAAATGAGGTAACAAAATCTTGACTTATACTATGAAGTAGTAGTCACTGTTTTTATCAAGAGATCGAATACTTGGGGCATTGTGGGGTATCATTAGTAAAATTCCTTTTATCCGACCTTGGTGGGACCTACCCTACATCAGATGTTTGGACGTACACTAACAGATTAAATAAAATCACTGGTTTGAGACATTTTCACTTATTTAGGGTACAATAAAGCATAATAAACAACACAACAGAGTTAAGGAGAAACAACCACCAATGGCCAAATGTAAGCAAACACTGAAATGCCCGCAAAAATAACAGCCGACCTGAGTGCCTTGAGTTAGTCATGGTGATAGCAACAACTAAACATCCACTCGATGGTCGGATGTTAGGACAAATTCAACTTTTTATCAGACTTGGGACATTGAAGAAAAAAGTTGGATGTTTGGACTAGTTGGATATTCGTTGGTCGGATAGAAGGAATTTTACTGTATATTAATGTTGTCATATATATATATATATATATATATATATATAGTGCAATTAATATATATGGATATATATTTTCATATAATATTATACATTAATTATTAGTGAGTTAACAATTCATTGGGGCCTCTAATCCATTCAATACTTAACCCCTATACATGTTACCTTTTTTGTTTATAATTGTTTCATAAATAATAATCCAGTGTAAGGTTAATTTTTATAACAGTTTAAATCAACTGTATCTACTGTGATAGAGAATATATATGATTTATCTAATTTCAATTATAATGAATTAGTTTTGTACATCATAGATTAGTAAATCAACTGATTGTAAACTTACAATTTTCTTTAATCAACCTGTACTAGATTCCACAAACATAATCAACACTTAAATGGCCTAAAAGGGGTAGAATGGAATGAAATAGTGTTTGATCAAGAATTACCACTAGGCCAAATTATATCTATGTTTTTGGGGTTTTGGATGGTGGTAGCGATTACTACTAATAATAATCAGACTTAATATAGGATTTTCCAAATCACCATTATATATATACAGTAGAACCTCTACTTACGATTGCCTAAACATATGAATTTTCCAACATATGATGTGAAATTTGATCTAATATTTGACTCTACACCCGAAGTAATTTCCAACATAAGAAGTTGTCGAAGTTTCGCATGTATAAGCCAAGTTAGTTTACAGTTCACCTAGTGTAAGTTAGAGTAGCCTAAGTTACAATACGTATCTCAGTCACCACCTCTCTACCCACACCTATCGTCTCCTGTATTGCCAAGCCTACACCTCCATTCGCCTGTCTCTAAGGTAAATTGACAATAAAAACCCCTTTTTATTGATTATTTCCTTATAGATTTTTTTTTTACATCTCTTTTATATACAGTGATGCATTTGTTTTATTGCTATGTGTAATTATCTGCAGTACAGTATTTATTAAGGAGTTATCATAGGTTTTTGGGCTGTGGGACGAATTAAACAAATTACAGTGTATTCTTATGGGAATATTTTATTTAACATATGACCATTTCAACATATGAAGTAGGTCCTGGAACGAATTAAATTCGTATGTAGAGGTTCAACTGTATTTGACTAATTGTAATCATCATATTTGGTGCTCTTGATTGAACATGATTTTATGAAGGTGTACTATACATCTCACCCATCCATTTCTGTTACAATCATAGTAGTCATACTGGCACTACATATTCTGGGTGTCAGAGATTAACTAAAAACAATGAATATCATTAGAGTTTATCATAGTTGTCGGTTATTTGTACAACCCTTTATTTATACTCATTACACTCAACACACAACTTGTCTCCTTTTCCCTTGTAAAGAGGAACTATACAAGCACTCCTCCACTCCTCCGGCACTCTACCCTCTCTCTAGCAAACATTAAATAACCTCACCAGCCAGTCCACCATCACTGTACCTCCCTTCTACAGACATTCTGCATGGCATCCATCCAGACCAGGTGCCTTACCTGCTTTCATCATCTTAACAACTGCCTTCACCTCATCCTTCCTTATTTCTCCTCCATTTTCCTCACTCACTCTCATTTTCTTTGCATTTCCCACTGCAGCTATCTTTCCCTCCCTATCCTTTACCTACTTGTATCTTATGGGAAGGGGAGCTATGCTTGTGGTGTCCTGTCTCTGCATCTCGCCATGTTTAATTTGCTCTTAAATTCGTGTATTGTTTTTTGCACACGCTATAACTTGCTAAGATCAATAAACATGGCATTTACCTATTTAGACTGGAGCATGCTGCGACATAATGGTCAACCAGTACCAAAAATATTAAAAAAAATTGAAAGAATCCGGAGAGCAAACCACGAAAATAGCCCTAGCACTTTCACACTTGTAATATGAAGAGAAACTGGCTAAGTTGAAGTTACTGACTTTGGAACAAAGAAGAGAGACGACCTACTGACCATCTACAGAATCATGAAAGGCATGGAAATACTTGATAGAGAGGACTTACTATATTGGGACAAGATAGACACAAGAGGACGTGGAAAAAACTCAAAAAGGATAGTTATAGAAGAGATCTGAAAAAAAAAAAAACAGTTTTCCACACAGAGTGGTGGACACTTGGAACAAACTGGATGAAACAATAGCGTATGCAAAAATCATACATGAATTTAAGAGCAAACTAGACACTGAGATACAAAGGTGGAACACCATGGGCATAGCCCCCCTTCCCACTCTATGGGGAAAGCTGTTCTTTTTTAGGTCTCTTCTATAACTGTCCTTTCTGAGCTTCCTTCCATGTCCTATTGTATTTCTCTTATCCCAATTTAGTAAGTTCTTCTCTATCAAGGACTTCTTTACCTCTCATAATCCTGTAGATGGTAAACAAGTCACCTCTTTCTCTCCTTTGTTCTAGAGTCAGCAATTCTAGTTTTGACAATCTTTGTATGACAGTTTTGAGTGTTGGGGCCATCTTTGTATTTGCCCTCTGGATTCTCTCTATTTTCCTTATATTCTTTTTAGTACTGGGTGACCATAGTGTTGCTGTGTACTCCAATTTTGGCCTTATCAGTATGACTAGTATTTTCTTCACATTTCTTCATCCAAGTAAAAGCCACTTTTATTAATCTTAGAGAGTTATAGACTTCTCCTACAATTTTGTTGATCTGTTTGTCAGGGGAAATATCTTTTGTGCAAGTCCACTTCCCACTTCTGACTCCATTCCCAAACCTTGTTCAGATCTCTCTGTGGTGAGTCACAGTCCATTTCAGTACTCACTTTCTTCAACAGTTTTGCGTCATCTGCAAAGAAGCTAATGTAACATTCCACACCCTCATTCATGTCATTCACATAAATAGCAAACATTATTGGAGCCAATACTGATCCTTGTGGAACTCCATTAATCACCTCTTCATAAGTAGAACTCATCTCTCAGCACTACTTTCATTTTTCTTCCATGGAAGAAGTCCTTTATCCATTTCATTAGTTTACCTTGTATCCCTCCTATGGTTTCCAGTTTTCTTAGTTTTTTGTGTGGAATTTTGTCAAAAGCTTTTTGTAGGTCTAGGAAAGCACAATCAGCCCATCTGTTTCTATCTTGTATCATATCTAGTAGTCCTGAGTAAAGAGTTCAAATTTGTGGCACATGATCTTCCCTGTCTACATCTGAATTGTCTTGGATTTAGCACATTATTCTCCTCCAGATGTTTTATCCATCTACTTTTTATAACTTTCACAAATTTTGGCTACCATGCTTATGAGAGAAACCAGTCTGTAATTTGTTGGGTCTTCCTTGTTTCCTCTTTCATATATTGGTATGATATCAGCATTTTTCCAGTCTTTTGGTATTTTTACTTGAGTTAACAACTTATTATGTTATATATTTTGTCTATTAGTTCTTCTTTACATTCTTTTAATATCCAATTTGCAATTCCATCTGGGCTGTGAGATTTCCTGATATCAAGGTTCATTATTTAGTCCATTATTTCTTTCTGTGTTACTATATATTTACTAGAGCAAAATGTAGTAACACATTGTAAATCACACGGAAAACTCACAGTCAGAGTAAAAGAAAACTTGGGAGAATGTTTGACTACTATATTTTGGCTACTGGCTGTAACCCTCTTCAGGAAAGTACAAGATAGTCAAAGTGGTAAGACACATCTCCTTTGACATAAGGAGGAAAATGTAACAGGAACATGGACAGCTTATATGATGGGCCAGATGGCCTCACTCAAGGAAAAGTCATGTGTCAAGCATGGGGTTGGGACAGGGGTCAGGAGAGTGATACAGGCATACCTCTCCCTACATTGTTAATTGGTTCCAGGAGATACAACTTGAATTAAAAAACAACTTAAGTCAATTCAACTTGTCGCTAAGCTAGGCTTGGCTGAATTTTCTTGTCTCTAGGCTAAACCGATACTAACAATTTCCAGTTCTGTATTTTATTATAAATGCATTTTCAATGATACATGGGTAACGAACATAAGTTATTTTAATAAATTTTAAGCTTATAAACAAATACTTTTTATTTTCTATTACATACATATAACAAAGGCTTTTCCCCCCTTATAAGGGAGGTAGCCAAAACAAAGGCATAAAAAACCACTCCCACCCATTCCATCCCTATCACACTCCACTCCACTCCACCCTCTTCCCTCCCTCTTATCCCTGGATGACAGGTCATCCCTGCATCCTGTCCACTGCCCTGGGTCAGAAGCAGTGTCGCAAGACACAGCACATCCACAGCAAGGCCGCTTCATTAAATTGGTGACCCCCCCTCTCTGTCCCCTCATGCACAAAAGGAGATGGGGAAAAATCCCTTCAAACTGCATCAAATTTTTCTTACACATACTTCCTCACCCCCCATCCCCCACCCATTCCATCTTATGGATCACAACATCATCCATATACAACCATTCTCCATTCACCCCTGTCTTCTGTCCTTTCCCATCCTTCCTCAACAGACATTCCCCTCTTCCCCAAAGCCTCCTTTACCCCATCCATCCTTCTCATCCTAGGTCACCCCCTTATGTTCACTCCTTCCACACCTCTTTCACTAGTCTTTCTTCACTCATTCCTTCCATGTGTCCAAACCATCCCAATACTCTTTCATCCACCCTATCTCCCAACTCCCTTTCCACCTCCATTTTCCTCCTCACCTCATTTCTTACTCTATCCAGCCTTGTAACCTTTATCATACTTCTCAGACACCTCATCTCAAACACATTCAAACTCCTTCTCTCTTCCTCTCTTATGTTCCATGTTTCTGCCCCATACAGTGCTGTCGGCACAACCACTCCTTCATACAATCTTCTCTTAGCATACATTCCCAAATGTCTATTCCTCATTACACTTTTTAATCCACCAAGGCATTTACTCGCTTCTCTCAATCTACATTCTACCTCCACCCCCACTCCTCCCTTTCCTCCCTTTCTGTGTTCAGAGGGAGGTATATGATGGTAACATTTGGGTCAAAATCTACGATGTTTTGCAGGGGGTCAGGAGCATTATCTACTTAATACCGTATTTTCCGGCTTAAAATGCACATCGGGTTATAATGCGCACCCATGCACTTCGTTATCTCAGTACACAGCGTGCACTGACGTATAACGCGCATGCCAGGAAAAGTCACTGGTGGCTAAAGCTCTTGAACTGCATGTATGTGACTCCTGCTTGCATTGGTCCATTGTTTTGTGGGAAATTTGAGCCATGAAAAGTTTAGTGAATACAAAATGTACAAGAAAAATTTCGAATTTTTACAGAAAAAATTTAATTTACTATCCTGAGGGAATAAATCATCTTACAAGTTTTTATCACCGTGTTCAAGTTTTTATCACCGTGTACAAGTTTTTATCGCCATGCAGCAACTATGTTTCGGTTCATAAATGTCTTTACTGAAGTGACGTTTAGTTTAACAAACTCTCGCAAGAGGGTGTTTAGTGTAGGCTAGATTGGCAATAGAACTGTCAATCTCGGCCCTGATCTCGCATATTCCAGGTGAGCTAAAACGGCCAACGTTCATGATGTTGGTACCAGTACTGTTTTACGGATCCCAAATATTTGCATAGACTACGATAATTAATGTTAGTAAAAATAAACCAATGAAATAACGGCGATTAATCACTTAGTATCATGTGAACGAGGTTACATGGAGAAGTATTTTTCATTGGCTGGGAAATCTGTTGATTTGTCACTAAATTAAGTGTCAGTTTAGGCATCAATCAGCACACAACTAAGAAAAAGTTACTTTGTAGCTTAAATAGTTTGTAGGAAATATGATCTAAAAAAAGTTTATTGGAAGTAAAATATACAGAAAAATTTCGGGATTTTTACAGAAAATTTTCATGTTATATCTTGAGGAAATAATTCGTCTTTACCATTTTTTATTTAATACTGAAACAAACTACAGACTGTTTCGTTTTAGCTTTGAACCTACAATGACAGTGGTGAAATAGGACAGTCTCTCATCGAGGTGACGTTTAGTTAATATAACTCCCGAAAGAGGGTGTTGTAGTCAGGTGTTTGACACGAGTTTATGAACGGCTGCAACGGAATTTGTACCATACCTAAAGTGAAGCAACAAAGCCAACATAAAAATTCAAACTAGGATGCTGTGAACATGGGCAAATATCATGAATATTGATCATGTTTCATGGTGTTTAGGCCTATTTAAACATGAAAAATAAGATTCAATAGATACCTACCTATACCAAATATTTATATAGCCCATGCTGGCGTATTCTTTCATGTCACCATGGCTGTTCTTCTTGTTCTCACGGAACGTCACGGAGAAGTGTGCCGTCCCGACTTTGTGACGGCCAACATCATCACGTTGTGAAAAAAATTACACACACTGCCGCAGAATTTTTATCGTAGGCCGTAGGTAATGTGCACCACCGGATAACGCGCACCCCCCATTTTTAGGCCCTTCCAACGGAAAAAAGTCGCGCACTATACGCCAGAAAATACGGTACATACATACACAAAGGCTTTTTCCCCACTTACACAAGGGGGGGGGGGAGCCAAAAAGAAAAAGGCATAGAAACCACTCCCACCCATTCATTCTCTACATATCCCACTCCCCTTCACCCTCCTCCCTCCCTTGGCACCTCCTGGATGACGGGTCATACCTGCATCCTGTCCACTGCCCTGAGTCAGAAGCAGTGTCACAAGACACAGCACATCCACAGCAAAGCCGCTTCATAAATTCGGCAATCCCCCTCTCCGTCCCCTCATGCAGAAAAGGAGATGGGGAGAAATCCCTTCGGGCTGCATCAAATTTGTTCTTGTACATACTTCCTCACCCCCCCCTCATGCATCACAACATCATCCATACACAACCCATCTCCATTCACACCTATCTTCTGTCCTCCTCCCATCCTTCCTCAATAGACATTCCTTTCTTTTGTAATGCCCCTTTCACTCCATCCATCCAACTCATCCTAGGACACCCCTCATATTCACTCCTTCCACCTCTGCCGTCACTCATTCTTTCCATATGTCCAAACCATCCTAATACTCTTTCATCAACCCTATCTCCCAGCTCCCTTTCCACCACCTGTTCTCCTCCTCCACCTCATTTTCTCACATCTATCTAGCCTAGTAAACCCTTATCATACTTCTCAGACATTTCATCTCAAACACATTCAAAACTCCTTCTCTCTTCCTCTCTTATGTTCCATGTTTCTGCCCCATACAGTGCTGTTGGCACAATCACTCCTTTATATAACCTCCTCTTAGCATCCATTTCCCAGATGTCTATTTTTCATATACACTTTTTAATCCACCAAGGCATTTACTCACTTCTCTCAATCTACATTCTACCTTCACCTCCACTCCTCCCTTTCCTGCCACATTCACACCAAG